>NC_133653.1:123388386-123729489 GCF_009905375.1 Apium graveolens
TGGCTCAAGTGCACTGATTGTGAATGATGGCCAGACTTCTAATGATGAGCAAAGATCCCCAACTCCAGCAACTTCTACAAGTGAGAAAAGAGTCAATGACACTGAAGAGCAAGTCATACTGGAATTGGATGAAGAAGATGAGTTCTACACTCTTGATGAGCTTGATGATCTAGACAAATCAATGGCTTACTTTGCCAGAAAATTCTCTAATATTAGAGTAAAGAAACCAAGATTTTTCAAGAGCAAAGGACAGTCCTTCAACAAAGACAGCAGCTGGAAAGGAAAAGGGAAGTACACTCCTGATAGCAAAACTGGCTACAAAACTGGATCTGTTGATAGATCAAAAATAAGGTGCTTTAACTGTGATGAGTTGGGCCATTTTGCTACAGAATGTAGGAAATGCAAGAAGGCAAAGAAAGACAAAGCCTATCTTGAATTGGAAGCAAAGTATGATGCTCTTCTAAGGAAGCAACAAGGGAAAACTTATATTGCTGAGGGCAAGAGCTGGGATGATTCAAATAATGATGAAGATGAAAAAGTTGGAAACTATGCATTCATGGCCTTGGAGCAAAGAGATTCTTCATCATCTAAATCACAGGTACCAACTCTTACCACAATTGATTTAAATGTGAGTCAATATAAGGAAACTGTTGAAAAGATGAGCACAGAAATGTTCCACATTCATACAAGCATGGTTGCTGCAAATGAGGAAGTTAGCAGATTGAAAAAGATCAATAAAAAACTTGAGAGTGAAAAATAAGAGACTGAATTGTTACTGGTTGAGCTTGATACTGCTAAGCAAGAAAATGCATACTTAAAGAACAAATTAGTGCAAGTGAAATTGAAGCAGTACTGAGAGAAAAGCTGGAGACGAATGAAGTGAAGCTGAAATCCTTCAAAAATGCTTCTGATTTGATTGGCCAATATCATGAAAAGAAAAAGCCATGTGCAAACATTGCCATTGGTCTTGATTATGAAGATTTAAACAACAAGAGGAAGTCTGTCAGTGACAAAGGGAAATCAACTGAAACTGAAGATGTTCCAATTATTTTGAAGAAAGTTGAATCACCTTTGTTCAAGGCATGTGAAGTGAACTTCAGTGAAGAAGAGTTGATCATCAAACAGGAGATAGCTGATGAGGACAAGGAAAAGAAAAATGATGAGACAACTCAGTCTTCCATCTCTGTTGAAACACCAAAAGCCAATCAAGAAACTAAGGAGCATGTGAAGGAGATTAAAGCTAAATAGGTCAAAAAGAAAAAGAAGAATATAAATGGAAAGATTGGGATGAACAAAAGCAATAATTTTGCTTATGTTGCAGATGCTCCTGGAAAGAGGTGTGAGAATTATGGATCAATGAATCACCTAACTCATCTTTGTAAAAAGACTGTTAGCAATTCACCTGAAGGAGTCTGCAAGTACAATGAAGCTAAGGCAAATGATCCCTATTCATTCTGTGACAAGTTTGACTGCATTCCCTGCAACATGAAAGTGATGAAGAGTTGCTACAAATTGAGAATTGATCTCATATAATCAAAAGTTGGTTCTATATCTGAAAGGGAAAATGCTCAACAGTCTATGAATTCCATTTTGTCTCAAAATTCTCATTCTACTTCTGCAAAATTAGTTAACAAGAAGAGAGTGCCCAATATAGCTTAGGTAGCTAAACACACTTAATCCTCATTGTATGCAGGGCAAAGGGAAGAAGGTCATATGGATCATTGATAGTGGATGTTCCAGGCATATGACAAGTGATAAGGCCCTGCTATCATAATTTGAGGAGATGGATGGCCCTTTGGTGACCTTTGGAGACAACAACAAAGGATTCACAATGGGACATGGAAAGATTGTTTCTGGAAATGTTGTCATTAAAGATGTAGCACTAGTTGCTGGATTAGAAGTAAATCTTCTAAGTGTTAGTCAATTTGCAGACAGAGGTTTTCAAGTTGTTTTCAACAAAGAAGATTGTGCTTTTATTAGCAAAAAGACTGGTGAAATTGCTCTTAGGGAGTAAGAAAGGGAAGCTTGTTTGTTGTAGACTTAGACTCAACAAATAAGGAAGGAGTCTGTTATTTCTACACCAAGGCATCAGAAGAGAAAAGCAAACTGTGGCATAAAAAGCTATCTCACTTGAATTTCAAAGCAATCAACACCTTAGTCAAGAAGGAGCTTGTGAGAGACATGCCCAGTCTGGAATTTACTCAACTGGAAGTTTGTGAAGCTTGTCAGAAAGGAAAGATGAAAAGATCAAGTCACAAGTCAAAATCTGTGAATTCCATAAATGCACCTCTTTACTTATTCACATGGACTTGTTTGGGCCAGTAAATGTCTTGTCTATTTCAAGGAACAAATATGCCCTTGTCATGGTTGATGATTTTTCAAGATACACTTGGGTTGAGTTCATGTAATCTAAAGATGAAACTCCAAACATTATAATTGAGCACATCAAGAAAATTGAGAAGCAAGCTGAAGGAAAAGTTAGTGTGAAAAGATTGAGGAGTGATAATGGAACAGAATTCAGAAACTCAACATTAAGTGAATTCTGCAAAAGCAAAGGCATTGTTCAAGAATTTTCAGCAGCTAGAACACCTCAACAGAATGGAGTAGTTGAGAGGAAAAATAGAACATTGGTTGAAGCTGCTAGAACTTTGCTACAAGATGCTCAGTTGCCAACTAGTTTTTGGGAAGAGGCTGTTAATACCGCATGCTACACTCAAAACAGATATCTGATAAGTGGATTTTATATCCATTTGGAATGCTTTATTACAAGCTTAAATTGGTGTTTTGGACTCAAGTTGTTGGTATTTTGATGTATTTTTGTGTTATTGCATTTCAGGTATCAGTTAAATAAAGAAAAGAGCTTTTAAAGGAAATATGATGAAAAGTGATCAGAATTGGAAGCCAAGGCCATTGTCAAGTTATAGAGAATCTCGTTAGCTTCGCGTGGGCAATTGAATCGCCTAATTCTGACGAGTAGAACTCAAGTTATGGCCAAAACAAGATTCATCAGAATATTTTCCCAGTCAGTAGCTGAGCGCCCGCTCAGCAGAGCTGAGCGCCCGCTCAGCAGAGCTGAGCACCCGCTCAGCAGAGCTGAGCACCCGCTCAGAGAGCTGAGCGCCCGCTCAGGAGAGCTGAGCGGCCGCTCAGGAGGCGGCTGGTCGCTGATTTCGCTGAAAAAGTCTTTTTTGAGTGGAATTTGACGATTTTAAGGGTCCAGGTCCACTAGGGGCGTATATATACTTAAAAACAAGGGTTTTCATCATCCGGGAAGATTGGGATACCAAGGAGAAGACCTAGAAGCACAGAACAACTCCGAAAAAGATCATGTTTTCAACTTGTGATTCTTTGAATTAGTTGTAACTTTGGATGCTCGTTTTTTTCTTGTTGAACCTAGATCTCATTTATTCGTACTTTAATTATTATTCAGTTTATTAAGACCTTGTTTATACCATGCTTTTATTGGAACCCATGGTGACAATGAGTTCGATTCTGGGCTAATCGTTGTCATGGGGTTCTAGCGGATTTACTTATGAATTTCAATAATTAATTTGTTTCGATATCTTGGTGTGTGGTGATTGATTGATATCCTAGTATTGGTTGTGCTTATTCATCTTATGTGCATAGCTAACATATAAGATAGCATGTTAATCTCTATTGAAGCGACAGTGAATATAGAGGTTTAGAACTTGCCATGCTAGCATAGGTTCATGTATGTGTATGCATGATTCGTAGGTAACTCTAACTGTTTGACTTGCCCTATGTAATCAAGATAGATAACTTGTGCTTAAACCATTATGTTGTCAAATTCTATAGACATATAGGGTCTCAATATAATTGGTGCCTATTCAGCTTCTATCTCTTTTGTGGATGTCTGGTAGAATGGTACTCGTGCAACGAAGTTGGCGTTTATCAGTTTCGTGTTATCTGATTAGTGTCATCACCATCACATGCTAAGGTTAAAAACAATAAGGCTATTGAATGAAGTATTTAATGAAGTTAGGATCCCATGTTTGTCATATATAGTAATTCAACCTCAATTCTCTTAGTTAATGTTATTTAGTATAATCTCTTAGTTTAATAAAAACCCAATTTGTTATTTGTCTTAGCATTGAGCGATAACCATACATTGTTGCATAGGTGCATAAATTGAACTTAACCTAAACCAGTCTCTGTGGGAACGAATCTGATTTATATCTTATACTGCTTGCGAACGCGTATACTTGCGTGAATATTAGCGCATGTTTTCGCCCTAACAAGTTTTTGGCGCTGCTGCCGGGGACTCGGTGTTAATTTTTAGTTTATGTGCTTGTCATCAGTGGTCGTTAAAGTTCACTGACTCGGATTCTTTTACTTTCACGGTTTATTTTTTTGTGTTTCAGGTACTCATTACAATGGGAGATCCAGCAACACGAACGAAAGCCTTGATGGACTTTTCTCAACCCAAGATCAATGACATTCAATCTAGCATTGTCCGGCCAGCTGTCACAGCTAATACCTTTGAGATCAAGCCTGGCATAATTCAATGGGTACAGACTTCAGTCCAGTTTGGGGGTTCTCCAACGGAAGATCCCAATACACACATTAGGAATTTCATAGAGATCTGCGACACCTTCAAGTTCAACGGTGTTTCTGAAGATGCTGTGAAGCTGAGACTGTTCCCACTCTCTCTGAGGGACAAGGCTAAGAGCTGGTTACACTCTCTACCAGCTGGTTCGATTACTACTTGGGAGGATCTTGCTCAGAAATTCCTTACTAAATTCTTCCCTATGGCGAAGACAGCTGCAATGAGGAACGCTATTACTCAATTTGTGCAGCAAACGGGAGAATCGCTATGTGAAGCTTGGGAGCACTACAAGGAGATGCTTAGGAAGTGTCCTCATCATGGAATTCCTGATTGGATGATCATCACTTGTTTTTACAATGGGTTGGGAGCACAGTCCAGACCCATGCTCGATGCCGCATCAGACGGAGCATTATGGGCAAAGAGCTATAAGGAAGCTTATGATCTAATTGAACTGATGGCTGCTAATGAATATCAGTATCCAACCCAGAGATGTCCACAGGGCGAGGTAGCAATAGTACTTGAGGTGGATACAGCTACGGCTATCACTACTCAACTAAAGGCGTTGTCTATGAAGATCGATTCTCTGGCTAACTATGGTGTTAAGCAGATAACCAGTGTTTGTGAGCTGTGTGCAGGTCCGCATGCGACAGAGCAATGCGCTATATCTAGTGACTTAGCTCAGTTTGTGAGCAACTTTCAGAGATCGCAGCAGCCAGTTCCTTCCACTTATTATCCTGACAACTGGAATCATCCTAAGTTCAGCTGGAGCAACAATCAGAATGTGATGCAACAGCCGTTCCAGCAGTTTGCAAATAAGCTGTTCAACCCTCCTGGTTTTCAGCAACAACTCCAACTTCAACAACAAACTAATGATGCAGGTCTATCTTCGAATGAAAAATCTGAATTGGAGGAGTTAAGGCTTATGTGCAAAAACCAGGCTCTTATATGCCAAAGCCAGGCTATTTCTATCAAGATCTAGAGAACCAAATAGGGCAAATTGCTAATGCCTTATTGAATCAACCACCAGGAACACTTTCTAGTGATATAGAAGCCAACCCAGGCAAGAGGGAAGTTGAAGAACAGGTGAACTCCATCACCTTAAGGTCCGGAAAGGTTGTAAGCCCCCAAATTCAGCAAGACGAAGAGCCTGAAAAGTCTCAAGTTCCAGAATCTGAAGTTTTAGCTGAAGAAGATGTGCAGAAGGAAGTAGAGGTGGAACAAAGGAAGACTACTGTGGAACACACTCCTCCTGAGGGTAATACAGGGGAGAAACAGATTTATCCTCCACCTCCTTTTCCTAAGAGGCTATAGAAGAAAAAGCTGGATAAGCAGTTTGAGAAGTTTCTGGAGGTGTTCAAGAAACTTCATATCAACATACCTTTCGCTGAAGCTCTTGAACAGATGCCTAGCTATGCGAGGTTTATGAAAGGTATTCTCTCTCGGAAAGTGAATCTCGATGACTTAGAGACCGTTGCTCTAACGGAAGAATGCAGTGCTGTGCTGCAACAAAAGTTACCTCTGAAGCTTAAAGATCCTGGAAGCTTCACTATTCCTTGCACCATCGGAAACTTGCCGTTTGACAAGTGTTTATGTGATTTAGGAGCTAGCATCAATCTAATGCCCTTATCTATCTTCAAGAAGCTTGGTCTGCCTGAGCCGAAACCAACATACCTGTCATTGCAACTAGCTGACTGTTCCATCGCTTATCCACGAGGTATAGTGGAGGATGTCTTGGTCAAGGTGGATAAACTCTTCTTCCCTGCTGACTTTGTAATTCTTGATTTCGAGGAAGATAAGAAGATTCCCATTATCTTGGGAAGACCATTCTTGGCTACAGGCCGAACTATGATCGATGTGCAAAAAGGAGAGCTTTCGATGAAGGTTTACGATCAAAAGGTCACTTTTAATGTGTTCAAGGAAATAAAGTTACCCACAACTAAAGAGGAGTGTTTTAAAGTAGAGCAACTACAGGTTTTGAATGCACCTTCGTGGAAGAGGAAGTTGGATGTGCCATTCGATTCTCTTGGGTTAGCAGAGCTGAAAATTTCTCAGGAGCGTCTCGAGCCGTCTATTGAAGATTCTCCCATACTTGAGCTCAACCGACAGCCATATCACTTGAGTTATTCATTCTTAGGTGCACCCCCTGACAAGGGGTTAGAATATATCTTTGATGATGTAGAGGGTAGCCGAACGGATCCTCCAGTGCCTATAGAGGGTTCTTCTCATGTGCAGCAGGTAGTTGATAGGACTGGTGTTGGTGATGAGCAGTACAGGCGAGTAATTAGGCGTATGGAGGCCATGCACGACATTCACCGTCATTTTGCTGAAGATTTGACACACGCTTTCGGTACTATTTTCCGAGACACTAGTGACGAGGTTGATTGGCCACCTGATCCTCCAACCGATGAGGGTGAATCTCCCGCTAATTAGATATGCCTGAAATCCTCATTATTACCTTCAATGAGGACATTGAAAATTTTAAGTTTGGGGGTGATAATGTAAGGATTAGTAGTGTGTGTGTGTGTCCATATAGATTCATATTAGTAGTGTGTGTGTCCATATAGATTCATATAGATTCATGTTGTATGTTTAGTTGTAGTTCATTCATATTTTTGCATGATTGTTCATTTAGGACATATTTGTTTGTTTTTATGTGATTTCATATAGTTGCATTTGCATGCATATTTAGCATGATCCCTTAAGATGAACTATGATATTTGATAAGTTGATGTTGATTTGAGTGTGGTGATGACGAATAGAGGGATGTTTAAGTCTTAATGAATTGATTTGCATGCCAGAAACAAATATTTTCACAAAGTCTTATAGGGTTGCTTTTGATCTAGATCATGATCATACTTATTTGTTGTTGAGATTTAATCACTTGGTTATATTTAGATTTTGTGATATTCTCGTAATGACGTAAAAACACTGATTCTTTTTATCTGGAGAAAAACTTGGATTTCATTGCTAGTTGTTGTAAGGCTAGGCGTCAAATGGCTAGTAGCTAGCTCATATTTTTATGAGTAGTCTAGGGTTGAATGAGATGGAGCGAAACACACTCATTCAGAAATTGTTGGAAAAAAAAAGAAAAAAAGAAAAAAAAGAGAAAAAAAGAGAAAAAACAAGAAAGAAAAAAAGTATGTGTTTATGCATAATTGATCAAGAGTGAGATATTTAATACTCGAGTTATTAAGTTCTAGGGGACTTTGTGCCTAGTAACCTAAGGCTTTTATAGTCTGGGATCCACTAACCTAACGCTCGCTACATGGGTATTATTGTATAAGTCTTTTGGGACCTAATTCATTGCACGATCAAATAAGCATCTTTGTTATGTGTTTAATAATAGTGTGAATCCTTGTATAACTCTAGTAGAAAGGAGGTGTTGTGAGTCATAATGTGTTTATTGTCTATTCTGTTTATAAACTTTTGATTGTTTCGATGATAGATAAGTTATGCTTATTGATCTAGTATCGAGAGTATATATGTTAAGCATCCACACACGCACATTTTTGGTTTATGAGTTGGTTTGTGGGATTTATTCGAGCTCTGTTTAAAGTCATTGCATTCTTAGAGGCATTGGCTTATTCATTTGGTTAAGGTTATTCTGAGGGGATCGGTTACATTATCATTTAGTTGCATTCACGTAGTTGTATTCATGCATTAGGTTTGTTCTGTAGTTTTGAGTCTGTTTATGCTTGAGGACAAGCATCGATTCAAGTTTGGGGGTGTGATAAGTGGATTTTATATCCATTTGGAATGCTTTATTACAAGCTTAAATTGGTGTTTTGGAATCAAGTTGTTGGTATTTTGATGTGTTTTCGTGTTATTGCATTTCAGGTATCAGTTAAATGAAGAAAAGAGCTTTTAAAGGAAATATGATGAAAAGTGATCAGAATTGGAAGCCAAGGCTATTGTCAAGTTGTAGAGAATCTCGTTAGCTTCGCGTGGGCAGTTGAATCGCCTAATTCTGACGAGTAGAACTCAAGTTATGGCCAAAACAAGATTCATCAGAATATTTTCCCAGTCAGTAGCTGAGCGCCCGCTCAGCAGAGCTGAGCGCCTGCTCAGCAGAGCTGAGCGCCCGCTCAGAGAGCTGAGCGCCCGCTCAGAGAGCTGAGCGCCCGCTCAGGAGAGCTGAGCGCCCGCTCAGGAGGCGGCTGGTCGCTGATTTCGCTGAAAAAGCCTTTTTGAGTGGAATTTGACGATTTTAAGGGTCCAGGTCCACTAGGGGCGTATATATAGTTAAAAACAAGGATTTTCATCATCCGGGAAGATTGGGATACCAAGGAGAAGACCTAGAAGCACAGAACAACTCCGAAAAAGAAGATCTTGTTTTCAACTTGTGATTCTTTGAATTAGTTGTAACTTTGGATGCTCGTTTTTTTCTTGTTGAACCTAAATCTTGTTTATTCGTACTTTAATTATTATTCAGTTTATTAAGACCTTGTTTATACCATGCTTTCATTGGAACCCATGGTGACGATGAGTTCGATTATGGGCTAATCGTTGTCATGGGGTTCTAGCGGATTTACTTATGAATTTCAATAATTAATTTGTTTCGATATCTTGGTGTGTGGTTATTGATTGATATCCTAGTATTGGTTGTGCTTATTCGTCTTATATGCGTAGCTAATATATAAGATAGCGTGTTAATCTCTATTGAAGCGAAAGTGAATATAGAGGTTTAGAACTTGCCATGCTAGCATAGGTTTATGTATGTGTATGCATGATTCGTAGGTAACTCTAACCGTTTGACTTGCCCTATGTAATCAAGATAGATAACTTGTGCTTAAACCATTATGTTGTCAAATTCTATAGACATATAGGGTCTCAATATAATTGGTGCCTATTCAGCTTCTATCTCTTTTGTGGATGTCTGGTAGAATGGTACTTGTGCAACGAAAGTTGGCGTTTATCAGTTTCGTGTTATCTGATTAGTGTTATCACCATCACATGCTAAGGTTAAAAACAATAAGGCTATTGAATAAAGTATTTAATGAAGTTAGGATCCCATGTTTGTAATATATAGTAATTCAACCTCAATTCTCTTAGTTAATATTATTTAGTATAATCTCTTAGTTTAATAAAAACCCAATTTATTATTTGTCTTAGCATTGAGCGATAACCATATATTGTTGCATAGGTGCATAAATTGAACTTAACCTAACTAGTCTCTATGGGAACGAATCTGATTTATATCTTATACTACTTGTGAACGCGTATACCTTTGTGAATATTAGCGCGTGTTTTCGCCCTAACAATATCTCATCAACAAAGCTCATGGCAAATCACCCTACTCAATCATGTCTAACAGGAAGCCTACAGTGAAGCATCTACATGTGTTTGGAAGCAAGTGTTATATTCTAAAAGAAAACTCTGAATATGTGGGAAAATTTGACTCTAAGGCTTTTGAAGCAATTTTTCTGGGATATTCATTGGAAAGAACAGCCTACAAAGTTTATATGATTGATCAAAAGAAAATTATGGAAAGCACAGATGTGACTTTTGATGATGACAAGTGTCCAGGCCTAAAATGCCTTGATGTAAATGATGCTGAAGCCCTTGCATTTGGAAATCTAACCATTAATAGTGATTCTGATGAGGAAGATGAAGTTGTGACACAACAAGTGACAAATGAAGAAACCTCTTAACAAAATCATGGAAATGAAAGCTCTCTTCAGACACCTGAATTTGATGGCACAAACTCAGGGGGAGAAGGAGAAAATGGAAATGACAGTCATGGTAATACTGAAGAAAATGATGAAGGCACTAGTCAACAGACACACACCAGAAAGTGGGATAGGAGTCATACAGTAGAAGCTATTATTGGTGATCCCTCAGCTGGTGTGAGAACTAGAAGTGCAACTGCTAATGAATGCCTACATGCATGTTTTCTATCTCAAGTAGAGCCCAAGAAAACTGAAGAAGCCCTATTGGATCCTGACTGGATATGTGCTATGCAGGAGGAGCTGAATCAGTTTGAGAGAAACAAAGTTTGGAAATTAGTCCCTGCACCAAAGAATAGAAGCATAATTGGAATTAAGTGGGTGTACAGGAACAAAATGGATGAAAATGGAATTTTTACTAGAAACAAAGAAAGGCTGGTTGCTAAAGGCTACTCACAAGAAGAGGGAATTGACTATGATGAGACTTTTGCTCCTGTTACAAGACTAGAAGCAATAAGAATCTTTCTGGCATTTGCTGCACACTCAAATTTCAAGGTGTATCAAATCGATGTCAAGAGTGCTTTTCTCAATGGTGAATTAGAAGAAGAAGTTTATGTGCAACAGCCACCTGGCTTTGAAGATCCAGAATTTCATAACTTTGTTTACAAATTACTTAAGGCTCTATATGGATTGAAACAGGCACCAAGAGCTTGGTATGACACACTATCATAATTTCTACTCAAACATGGTTTTACTAGAGGTACTATTGATAAGACTCTCTTCTACAAGAAGCATGGTGAAGATATGATCCTAGTTCAAATCTATGTGGATGATATCATCTTTGGATTTACAAATGAAAAGCTTTGTCAAAGATTCTCTAGGCTAATGCAGAGTGAGTATGAAATGAGCATGATGGGAGAATTGAGTTACTTTCTTGGCCTTCAAGTTAGTCAAAGAAGTGATGGTATTTTCATCAGCCAAACCAAATACGTGAATGACTTATTGAAGAAATTTGGTATGGTGGATAGTTCACCTGCATCTACACCAATGTCTACTGCAACCAAGTTGGATGAAGACAAGAAAGACAAGAGTGTGGATATTTCAAGCTATAGAGGGATGATTGGATCATTGCTGTATTTGACTGCTAGTAGACCAGACATCATGTTTGCTACTTGTCTATGTGCTAGATTTCAAGCCAATCCAAAGGAATCACATTTGATGGATGTCACAAGGATTTTCAGATACTTAAAGGGAACTCCAAACTTGGGATTATGGTATCCTAAAGGAACTGGTTTTGAAGCTGTTGGATACACAGATGTAGATTTTGTTGGATTCAGGGTTGATAGGAAAAGTACTAGTGGAAGCTGTCAATTTCTTGGTCAAAGACTTGTGTTCTGGTATAGTAAGAAACAACAATCTGTGTCAACTTCCACAGCTGAGGCTGAATATATAGCTGCTTGAAGTTGTTGTGCTCAAGTGCTTTGGATTAGGAATCAGCTAATGGACTATGGTCTTGTGTTACACACGATTCCTATTATGTATGACAATACTAGTACCATATCTATAGTAGCTAATCCAGTTAATCATTCTAGAACAAAGCACATTGATGTTAGATACCATTTTATCAGGGAACATGCTGCAAATGGTACCATTGAGCTCATTTTTGTTCCAACAGAAAAACAATTAGCTGATATTTTTACTAAACCTTTGGATGAAGCAACCTTCACTAGACTTGTGAGTGAAATTGGAATGCTCAATTCTTCATCCTAAGGCAAGAACTCAGTCAATATTTTGCAGCAGATTAATTTCTAATAAATCAACCTAGTTTGATTTAATTGGAAATTAACTGAAATATGAATTATAAATATTTCAGAATCTCTGTATATTTATTTTTCTTTAAAAACTCAAAAATTAACTTAGAATATTTCAAATTCTAAGTAAACTGCTTAGTTGTTAATTTACATCTTTAATGTGTAAAATTAACACAAGGCAGAATAAAAGTACTCAAAGGTATAGAGAACTGAGTTCTCGATAAATCAAAATGACTTATCGACAAGTCATTTTAGAGTTCTCGAGTGAGTCCTCGATAAGTCTATCCACAGGCTTCTCGAATGACTTCTCGATAAGCTCTATTATGACTTATCGATAAGACCATGTAGAGTTCTCTAATAGTGTTAATTCACAGAGTTCTCGACAAGGATATTTTGAGACTTATCAATAACTCAGAACTAAAATAATTTAATTCAATGAATTATTTTAGACAAATACTTTTGGAAAATTTATTCTGATTTTAATTTGATTCAATTCAAATAAATTAGAATTATTTCAGTCCTTTTTGGACAAACTGGGCATTTATCAGAGTTCTCGATAAGTATTTTACTTTTTCTATAAATACCCAGACTTCTCGATACACACACTATACTTACACCTTCTCGATATCTCAAGTGACCTAGCTTTCAGACAAAAGGCGATTTCTCTCTCATTTTTGCTCTTTTCTCAAAACTTTTTCTTACCCACCACTTCTAAACACTACAATGGCACAAAACATTGTTAGAACTATCATTCCAGAGAAGGGAACTAACTTTATTGCTTTTCTTGATGCTAACCAAGCCCCTGATAGTTTCAAGGGGTTTGTGAAGTTTCTTTCTAAATCCTACATTGCAGTGCTTTAACTACAAGTCATGTGCTATATTTGGGCGTTCTTCATGAATTTTGGACATCAACTATAACTAGGACAGTTGTTCTAGAGAATGTCACTTCTATGGTGGTCACATGCACAATTGGAGGCCAGGAAATTGAGTTTTCAGCAGCTGATGTGAATACAGCCCTGGGTTTGCCAACTGAGAATTATGGAGAGATGCCAACTGCAGATGAGATGAGTGAATTCATGGACTTCATCAACTACAGTGGCTCAATCAACTTGGCAAGCCTGAACTGAAACAAACCTTAGGAAGGAATGGTCCTTTGTGTTTGATTCTGTAGTAAGGGCTTTCACTTGCAGAAAAACTGGCTTTGACAACATCTCAAGTGTGGTGCAGAAGCTGGTGTTCTCAATAGCTCACAACAGGCATCTGAATGTTGGAGGTCTAATTTTGGAGGAGCTGGCTACCAGGCTTACTATGCCTTTGAGGAATAGAGGTAAAGAAATCTTTTTGCCAAGGTTTATTATGTCTACTTTAGCTCATAAAGTCAATGACATACATTTGTTAGCTGGTACTGATAGTAGTAGAATTGGCAATTGCAAGCAAGTGTCCAAAATCATATTTGGCTCACTTACTTCAAAGAATAAGGTGAGTGTAAGTCTCAGAATCACTCCATTTATGTTGGAGAGATTCAGGACTTATCCTTACCCTATGCCAGACATGAGGGCTCCTAAATTTGCTAGTTCAGCTATGGTTCCTAAGCCTGTGGAAGCACAAACACAGGCACACCAAAAGGGACCTTCCAAGGCTGCAACCCTTTCTTTTACACCACTAGATGTTAGCAAACCAACCACTTTAGTCTCTCAAAAGACTGAAGTGAGTAAAAAGAAGAGAAAGAAACCAACCCTTGTTGTTGTAAATGAGAGTGAAACACTTCAAACTGAACCAGAGTCACCCTTGGTCAAGAAACCAAAGAAGAGTAAGTTACCAGAGTTGACCACTCTAGACACCTACGTGTCCTCCCAAAAGGGCATAGTTGAACAAATGGGGAGTAAACAGTTACTAGATGCATCCTCTCAACAGGGTGTATCTATTGAAAAGAGCATTCACCCCAATGCATCTTGTACTGAGTCAGCACAACCTGCGCCTAGAGTGTATGGTAGAAGAAATAAGGATGGCACACACAGTGAGGCACATCACTTGAAGCTCCCTCATCCATTCAGGGGGAGCTGCCAACACTCACAACTGAGCAAACTTCTCTAATCTCCCAAATTTCTTCATCATATAGAGCACTTGAATCTGATTCTCAAGTGCACCAACACTCAAGTGACATGGTTCATGAAACTGTGCTCACCACCCAGAACCAACATCTAGATGGTGAGAGGCTACTAGCTGGGGTAGACCTTGATGACACCATCACAAATATGGGGGTTTCATTAGTTTTTACTGAAGACCCCATGGTCACTCTTGCACCTTCATGTGCACAATCATCTTCACAGATGAATAGGTTTGAGGGTAGTACTCTTGAGGGAGAGCTATCTAAATCCTCTCCAATTCAATTGGAGGTTCCTCTAGAAGGAACAACTCCCCTCAAAACCCTAGCTGAAATTACCTTCACAGTTGAAGCTAGGAGTACAATTGCCAATGACCCTGTTATGGGAGATGCAAGTTCATCACATTTCTGTGACAGTGCTCTGCAAGGTGCATAAAGGTTTGAGGCTGGTGTACATGACAGTAACCCAGTCAAATCCTCTCCAATTCTAATGGAGGTTCCTACTACATGTGATGAACAACAAACTATCAAAACCACAGATCTATCTGTGAGTCAAACTGTGACTTTAGTCACAGGTGGTACCGTGAACATTTCTCAACAGCCATCCACATCTCAACCCAACCAACCACATGTCATGGCACAATGGCTACACGAAATGGAAGCTCAGCCTTCTACAGTTGATGACATGTTGGTAGATCAAATCTCAGTCTTGGCCAATCTTTCTCAGCAATTGCTCACTTCAGACATGGGGAACCAGAACTATAAAGCTATACTGCTATGCTTCAATGAAGAGGTTGAACAACAGAAGGAGAAGATAGTAGATGAGGCTGAAGAGGATAGAAATATAGATGCCTGGTTGTATGGTGACTATGTGGCAGAAATGGATGAAGTTTTGGCTAGATTCAGGAGAAATTACATAACTATCTTGGGCAGCAATGCTAAAACTCTCACTCCTCCTGAAGTCTATGATGCCATTATGGATGTGCATAAAGCTCAACTCAAGGCTTTCCATCTCTTTGGAAAGGCCCTTGAAGTAAATTTAACTGGTCATGAAGATAAAGTCAGGAGGTTGATCAAGGAACAGATGGATGACATTGTGCCTTCTCAAAAAGACATCAAAAATCAACTTCAGTCTTTCACTGAGCAAATGTCAAGGATGGATCTGGCCTCCATAGAGAAGGAAGTGTCAAAAATGAGGAGCTCTTTCAAGGCCCTGTTTGATCAAGTTCAAGCTCATATGACAAATTCAAATGATACCAGGGTCAAGCTAAATCAAATGCATACTGCTAGGTATGAGCCTTCATTTCTTCTAATGGAGGGTGTCAGAAAAGCTGTTGATGAACACCTTGGGTCCTTCTCAGCCAAAACCTCTACTCCTCAGATACAAGAACTTCAAGATCAAGTTTCCTCACTTCAAGCTTCCAACTCAGATGTATCTTCATAAGTCAGAGCTCTAACTGCACTGGTTGAGAGTCAACAACATGATATTCAGGCCCTAGTTTACAAATGCAGAATACAGTTGCTTTGGGAGCCATTATGGGAAAACTCAACATACCACTGCCAGCATTGCCTGAAGCTGTAAGACCTGAGGTTCCTACTCCCCTACTCATGCCTGTCACCAAGACTAAGGGGGAGATAGATGCAAGGCTAGCACAATCAACACTCAAAAGTCAAGAACAAGGTCTAGAATAAGAGAGGCTCCTTATGGCTGCTCAAGGTCCAGGAATGACACAAGAGTTTGACAACTTGCTCACTGGGTTAAGGAACTCTCTCAACAACAATTTCTTCACTTACAGAAAGACCTTAAAATCAATTATATCAGGGTGCCACAAATCCTAGTCAAGGACCAGTTTTTGGAGAAAAGGATAGTGATAAATCTTAATGATTCTGGTGTAGACAGATGTATGTAAGTCAACTTCAATTATCTGATTTCTAGAAGAGCATCTGAAATAGACATTCTGATTAACAAAGTCAGAATAATCAACAATGAAGAGAAAATGCTACTAGCAGAGTTGAAGAAGGCTCAAGAAGCTGCATTCCCAGAAGCTTATCTACATTCAAGCAAATGGGTGCACTATATCTGCTCTACAACCAAGCAACTGAAACATTTCCAAGTACCTAAAAACTGTATCATGGCCAACATAAGACTGATAATGGTGCTTGAGTCTGGGCTGAAAAGTAAGAAATTAAAGACTAGTGAAGATGAAGCTATGATCAAGATTCTGAGGAGATACATTGATAACTCTGAAGCCAATTTGCCTAAAACTAAAATCAACACAGATGACTTGGGTGATGATGAGCAGAAGAAAGATGGTCAAAATCCTTCTAGCTCAAACTCAAGTCAATCTAGTAAGGCAATTGGTGGAAAAAGTGATAGTGAGAAAGAGAAGGAGAAGAAAAGTGGACCTGAGAATCAAAGGAGGGATGGAAGGAGGCAAAGACAAAAGAATGATACCTCACAATCTCTCAAAACCCTAAATATCCGAATACCAACTGCTAAACTTTCACACTCAATCTCATCAAAAACTGCTCAACCTCAAACCTCTAAGCCTAAATATTTCTATAAGCTCATAGTAAACTCTCTCCTCAAAACACAAATCATTCACAGCCATACTTCTCTGAAAAGACTCAAAACTATACCTTCATTCAAGCCACCCCATAAAATACACTTCAAAACAGTTGGAATAGGTCCAAAAGAAGCCAAGGTCAAGAGAAGAATCAGAAGACAAAGAAGACAACTGACAGCTGAATTTCTCAATGATCATGGATTTGGTGAAAAGGCCATCTGGAACAGATATAATCAAGATGATTTCAAACCTCTAAATGTTGTTGATTCAGATGAAGACTACTTCCAACAGCTAGCTGAAAGAATTGTCAGAATTTGGGTTGTTAACATTAGAGAAGTCAGAATCTACTACAGTGATGGGTCCTTTGAAAAGCTTGGAGATAGACTAAAGGATTCTCTCTCAATTGTTGAACTGAAAAGGGTGATAAGCTTGATGAATGGTAAAGATTCAGCCACTAAGGCATGGAGAACAGTATTGGTAGTGTTTGTGGTTAACAGAGAGGAGATGAGAGATAAGCATAAAGAGTTGCTAGCTGAAAGGAGGAGAAAGTATGAGCATGGCATTGATGAGTTTATCAAAAGATCAGAAGAGTTGAAGGCAGCAGGCAAGAGCAGAATATCAAAGGATGGAAGATTTCTGAATATAAAAGCTGGCTCTTTGTCAAGTTACAGGATAAGGATGTTAGCTAGATATCCTAAGCCAGATTTGCTGAAACTAATAGAGGCTCTAGCTGACACCCCCATTCTAGAAGAATTGGAAATACTTGTGCAAATTAAGAACATAATTGAGAAAGAATCAGACAACTCAGTCTTTACTTAATTATTGTAAACTGTCCAATGTACAAATGTTGTATCAGCTTTTGTATCATTTTATTTTCATTCTTCAACTTGGGGTTAGTCTTGTTAACAGGCATGAATTTGTGATAAGCAATCTTCTCACAAATTGGGGGAGATTGTTGTGCAAGACATGCCTGTATCATAACAAGACTAAGTCATATTGACAACCCTAAGATTAGTTGTATTGTAACCTTAATCTGTAATTCATACTTATAACACTTAATGTCTGTAAAATGTAAATGGAGCAGACTGGAGCATTTTTCTCTAAACAGTGTCAAGCCTAAGAATTCTATCTGGAAGAAGATCAAGAAGATCATGCCTCAGAAGAATTATGAAGAAGCTTGGAGTTGAATAAATCTGTTTGGTATAAAACATTCTAAGTCAAGATCTCTACAAGTCACAGAATTAGTGTTATAGAGAAATCATTCGAGAACTCCAGAATGACTTATCGAGAAGTCATTTAAACTCCAGAGAGTACCGACGGATGAGTAACATCTACCCGACGGATGAGCAATATTTACTCGACGGATGAGGAATGTCTACTCGACGGATAAGCCATCACTACTCGACGGATAAGCAACATCCACCGGGTGTAGAGAGCTCAGGAATTGTCTGTCGAGAACTCAGAGATATCAACAAGTATACATTCATTAGAGAACTCTCAGTTATCGATAAGCCAAAGTCCATTAGAGAACTCTGAGTTATCGATAAACCAAAATTCACTAGAGAACTCAGAGTTGTCTATAAGTCTAGGCAACAATAAAGTTTCAGAGATATCGACAAGCCAACATGCCTATTGAGATGTCGAGTTCTTTACAGCTTAACTGAAGATCTTGAAGTGAAGAAATTTCTCTAAGTACAGAATTGCAGAACATTTCAATATCCAAGGTTGCAATTCAATAAACAATTTACACAGCTGGATTGACAAGTCTACAAAAAGCAGTTTGAGAG
This sequence comes from Apium graveolens, assembly GCF_009905375.1. Taxonomy (NCBI): domain Eukaryota; kingdom Viridiplantae; phylum Streptophyta; class Magnoliopsida; order Apiales; family Apiaceae; genus Apium; species Apium graveolens. Next base: position 123,406,889 of record NC_133653.1, read on the forward strand.
ATGTGCAAGATCAACGACAAAGATTAACTGACAGAGGAGATTAAAGTTAACACGGGATGCTAAAGATATGCTAAGCCAGAAATGGAAGATTTGATTTTCTATAAATAGAAATGACAAGTGACAGTTTAGAAAAGCTAATAGCATGCTTATTATCCACTGTGCAAACCAGCAGTTAACTGAGTTATAAAGTTAACACTGGTCCTCTAGTTAAGTTAAGAAGAACAATCAGAATAGAAAATTGTGTGTGTTCTCTCTCAAGAAAGAAGCTAAGTTCTAAAACAAGAACTTAGAGATTTTGTAGCAAAACACTGCTTGATTTTTAATATAAAATTAAGTGAGTTTTGAAGATCTTTGTTTTACATATTTGCACAGCTATTTATGTTTAACATCTATTCTACTAAATCGTAAACAACAACCAACTACTAAAGCCTAAGTCGATCGAAAATCAAACATTTAAGCCAAAACACATTCACCCCCCTCTGTGTTGTATTCATACCTAACATGTCATACCAGGCTCTAGGTGCTTGCTTCAGTCCATAAAGTGCTTTCAAAAGATAATAGACATGTTCTGGAAAATTTGGATCTTCAAAACCAGGAGGTTGACTGACATAAACTTCTTCCTCCAAATCTCCATTCAGAAAGGCACTTTTGACATCCATTTGATAGACCTTGAAATTGGCATGGGCTGCATAGGCTAAGAAGATTCTGATGGCTTCAAGTCTTGTAACAGGAGCAAATGTTTCATCAAAATCTATTCCTTCTTGCTGACAATAGCCCTTAGCAACCAATCTAGCTTTGTTCCTGACTACTATGCCATTTTCATCCATCTTGTTTCTGAATACCCACTAGGTGTCTATTGGATTCTTTCCTTTAGGCTTGGGCACCAGCTTCCATACATTATTACTTTCAAATTGGTTTAGCTCCTCCTGCATAGCTAAAATCCAATCAGGATCCAACAAAGCTTCTTCTACCTTCTTTGGTTCTTCCTTGGAAAGAAAGCTGCTGTATAGACATTCTTCCTGAGTTGCTCTTCTTATTTGAACTCTAGAAGAAACATCGCCAATGATAAGCTCAAAGGGGTGATCCTTTGTCAATTTCCTTTGTTGAGGCAGATTAGCTCTAGATGAAGAAACCTCATTGTTTTCTTGATGTGTGATTGAGTTTTGATTGTTAGAAACTCCCCCTGAGTTTGTGGATCTTTGATTTAAGAAAGGGGAGCTTTCTATAGGTGATCTATCTTGACTTCCAGCTCCTTTTGATAACCCGACGGATGGTGAATTTTGAGTACCGACGGATGAAGCTGGTTGTCTCCCGACGGATAACGCAGATTGCCTTCCGACGGATGAAGCATTATGCAACTCGATAGATGTTGAGTTTTGTGCTTCATTGGTGGTAGATTTATCTGCATTGTCCTTAGATACATTCTCTTGATCACTTTCATCACTAACCATCTCCACATTGTCGAATTTGAGGCTCTCATGGTAATCTCCATCTTTCAGTCCTTCAATCTTTTTATCATCAAACACAACATGTATTGATTCCACAACAATATTGGTTCTTAGATTGTAGACTCTATATGCTTTACCAACAGCATATCCAACAAAAATTCCTTCATCTGCTTTAACATCAAACTTCCCATTTTGATCAGTTTGATTTCTCAAAATATAGCATTTACAGCCAAAGACATGAAGAAAGTTAAGAGTTGGCTTCTTGTTCTTGAACAATTGATAGGGAGTCATGCATCTTGCTTGATTAACCAGAGAAATATTCTGAGTGTAACATGCAGTATTTACAGCTTCAGCCCAGAAATATGTTGGTAACTTAGATTCTTCAAGCATTGTCCTTGCAGCTTCAATAAGTGATCTGTTCTTCCTTTCCACTACTCCATTCTGTTGTGGAGTCCTTGCTGCTGAAAACTCATGCAGAATCCCATTTTCCTCACAAAATGCTCTCATGACAGAATTCTTGAACTCAGTTCCATTGTCACTCCTGATTCTTCTAACCTTGAAATCAGGATGATTATTGACTTGCCTTATGTGATTGATGATGATTTCACTACCCTCATCTTTAGACTTTAGGAAATATATCCAAGAGAACTTTGAGAAATCATCTACAATTACTAGGCAAAATCTTTTCCTTGAGATTGACAATACATTGACTGGTCCAAACAAATCCATGTGAAGCAGTTGCAAAGGCTCTTCAATTGTTGAATCAAGTTTCTTCCTGAATGATGCTTTAATCTGCTTCCCCTTTTTGCAGGCATCACACAGTCCATCCTTAGAAAACTCCACTAGAGGAATGCCTCTGACCAGTTCTTTCTTTACTAGCTCATTCATGGTCTTGAAGTTTAAATGAGATAGCTTCTTGTGCCATAGCCAACTTTCATCCTGACTTGCTTTACTGAGAAGACAAGTTACAGATTCTGCATTAGATGAGTTGAAATCAGCTAGGTACACATTTCCTTTTCTCACACCAGTGAGAACCACTTTGTTGCTTCTTTTATTAGTCACAACACAGGCTTCTGAGTTGAAGGTTACTGAATTGCCTTTATCACAAAGCTGACTGATACTCAACAGATTGTGTTTGAGACCATCCACTAAAGTAACCTCCTCAATTATGACATTGTCCTTTGAAATCAAACCATATCCCACAGTATAACCCTTATTGTCATCTCCAAAAGTAATACTTGGGCCATCTCTCTCCTTAAACTCTGTGAGCAGGGCAGAATCACCAGTCATGTGTCTTGAACAACCACTATCCAAGTACCAAAGAATCTTTCTGTTTCCCTGCACACATCAAAATCAAATCAAGTTGATTTTGGTACCCAAGTTTCCTTGGGTCCTGCCTTGTTAGCTTTCTTTTTCTGTTTCTTAGGCTTTATCTCATTTGGTTTAGGAATTTCGGATTCATCCTTAGTCATTTGAGTTGAGCCTTTGAAACCATTCATTGCAAATCTCCAAAGTTCTTCTTGAACTTGAGCTGGGCAGATCTCCTAGAAAGAAATGCTAGGTGCTCATCAATGTCCTCCATGTCATCTTGGCTCAGTGAATCTTCACTTTCTACTGCAAGCCCCTTGCCCTTGTTCTCACAGACCCTTGAAGTTGATTCAACATCTTCCATCTTCACTTCCTTCTCCTTTTCCAACTCAGCAACTAGTGCAATGGATCCTCCTTTCTTCTTTCCTCTCTCCATCCTTTCATCCTGCTCTATTTCAAGCTCATAGGTTTTCAGGATGCCATACAGTCTCTCCAAAGTAAACTCTTTATAATCCTGTGAGTTTCTTAATGAGACTGTCATTGGTTTCCATTCCTTTGGAAGAGATCTAAGGAATTTCATATTGGAGTCTTTTGTCTGATATACCCTTCCATGCAACTTTAGAGCATTTAGTAGTTTCTGAAACCTACTAAAGATGTCAGTGAGAGACTCACTTTCTTCATTATGAAAATGCTCATATTGCTGAATCAGGAGCTGCATCTTGTTTTCTCTAACTTGCTCAGTGCCATCACAGATGATCTGTATTGTATCCCAAACTTCCTTGGCAGTTTTGCAGTTGATAATGTTGTCAAACATATCTCCATCAACTCCATTAAACAGGATATTCATGGCCTTTTTATCCTTCCTGGCCTGTTCAATGTCAGGATCAGACCATTCATGCCTTGGCTTGGGGACTGATGGCTCGTTTCCTATTACAGCTCTCATTGGAACATGAGGGCCTCTTTCGATGCAGTCCACATAGGCCTCATCTTGAGAAAGCATGTGAAGATGCATCTTTACCTTCCAATGATGGTAATTATCTTTATCCAGAAAAGGGATCTTGACTCCAACATCCTTCTTGTTCATCTTGTTGTGTTGTTTTGATCTTTAAACTCTTTGTAAGTTAAGAGTTTGCTCTGATACCAATTGTTAGTCCCTTAACAATGTGACAAGAATTACAAAAGGGGGGTTGAATGGAATTCTTGAAATAAAATGTTCTAACTCAAATATAAATATAAGTGTATTGATTAGCACAATGCGGAATAAAACTTAAGTGAATCAAAACACAAGTAATTAAAAACAGGTGTCTTTAAAAACTTTCTGGTGGATTTGAATGATTCCACCAGAGATATATATTATATATCGAGAGAACCCTGTGTGCAAGAATGCTCACAGCTGCTTACAAATATTGAATTACTGAGAATACAGAGAAATGCTAAGGATTCTGCTTACAAATGTTTCTCACTTTTTGTATCTCAGATGCTTATTTCTATTTGCTACTTCTTGGTTTATATATTACCAAGATTACAAAGTCAATAGACAGGATCATTATAAAAACTATCGGGTCTAATACTTTGCTACTTTGTTCTCTATTACCCAGTTAATAGGCTTCCTCATTCCGTTTGCATACACTTCGACGCATGTGACTATGCTGTCACTGTCAACTGATATTTGAATTCTTTATCCGTTGAGTACATGATCATCCGTCGAGTTTATGATCATCCGTTGATGGCTTTATTGATCATTCGTCGACCGCTATATTGAACATCCGTTGATAGCCATTTGATCATCCGTCGATGGCTTTGTTAATCATCCGTCGGTAGCTATTTTGGCACTTGACTTCAATTCATTTATGCAAAATTACAAGACATCATCTATGTACAATTAATCAACCTATTCTGCATATCTAGTTAAAGTCAACATGACTTATATGCTACTACAGAATCTATACAAAGGTGTATGCAGAAATGTGCTACAGACTTATTATTACATAAGCTACTCACTCGATGGATAATAAGTCATCATCCGTCGGGACTATAATGAGTTATCTGTCGGGACTATAATCCTTATCCATCGAGTGCTACATTATTTCACTAAGTAAAATCTGAAAGAGATATGTCCTAAGTCCAATCATGTATGATGATTTAGGAATAACTTTTATGTAATCTATTTTGATTTCATTGATATTAATAAAAGACTTGTTTTGGTTTTATTACGGGCTTTATCTATTTAAGTGTTTAAATAAGATATACCATAGTTTAGAGTAAAGCTTTTTATGGATTATGATGAGATCATAATAATGAGACCTAAAAGATGATAACTCTAAACTTAAATATTTCTTGGTCGTAGGATTACTAACTGGTAATTAGTAATCCGCAAAGATCGGTACATACTATGCTTGCTTCATTAGGAAGGATGTCTGTTCTCATAGACATTTGTGTGGTGACACTATAGCTAGTATATAGGTTCTTATTATAGAATAAGTTCACTGAACATGACTCACACAGCTGAACAACTGATGGAGTTCACTCACGTGTCAGCAGTTGTTCACATAGTGATAGTTGTACATGTATCCTTAGACTTGAGGTCATCATAGTCATCTTGTGTACACTGAACTATGCTTTGGTTTAGTTCTTAGTCTCAAGGGTCAATTATAAGGGCTCTACTGGGTATAGGAATTTGTACACGAAGATAGTGTATGATCAATAAAGGATTTACCCCTTCCAGTGTAGGAAGAGAATGTTCAATGTTGATCCACTTATGTTAGTTCAGGAATCTCTGGCCCGAGTGAATGAAATTAGAAAGGAGTTTCTAATTTACATTAAATAGAACTAAGCATAGTGAATGGGAAAGCAAATTATTAAATAAGATAGGCTTGACACAAGTTCCATGCCTTGTATTTAATCGTGACATTGCAGGGTAGAAGGAATTGATTGTACGGTAACTACTCACTGAATAGGTTCTTGGTATTCTAAGCAGTGAATTCGTATTATCCGGATAGTCGCGATATGCTGAGAAGTATCCCTCACGATGTAGAATAAATATGATTAATTTATTAACTAATCATATTTAATGAATTAGACAATTTATATAAATAATGATAAAATAGTTTTATTATTATTTATTTCTACTACCGGCTTAATATTGAACCTACAGGGTCACACCATAAAGAGAATGATTTAATGGTGGAGGAATTAATTAATAATGGTTGGTAATTATTTATTTGTTAAATAATTAATTAATTAGTAGGTTTAATAATTGATTAAATGAGATTTAATTAATTCTTAATATTATTAATTAAGAATTTAATTTTGGAAATTAAATCAAGTGAGAGAATTATTTTTCTAAAGTGTTTAGAAAAGGGATTAATGATTAAAAGGTGTTTTAATTATTAGTTAATTGGTTAATAAGAATAATCAATTAAAGGGTTAATAATAATAATATTTTATGGAAAATTTTCAGCTGAAAATTTTACCTATAAATATACTATTATAAACCCTATTTGCAAAAAACCCAAAAATATAAAACCCTAATTCTAAAGTAGAAAAAGAGGGAGGCAACTAATTCTCTCAACTTCTTCCTCCTCCATCACATTGATCTCTTGGTGGATACCCGTGGAGTGCTTCACACTTGAGGAGCAGCTGCTAGGGATCTCCGCTCATCGTTCTTGGATCCTGCGGAGGGTTTCGGTTTTTTTAAGATTTAAATTTACGTTTTCGTTGCGTTTATGTGCTAAAAACCCTTCAATGGCATGAGAGCTACTTGCGAAAAGTTTTTAATTCGTTTATGTGTTTAATTGTTTTCGATATATGAGCATGTACGTGATTCGCCATGATTTGATGTTGATATAATATGCTTATATATGTATGGTTTTGAATATATGATATTCATGTGAGTTGTATAATCATAAGATGATTATGTAATCTGTATATATACTGATATATACATGATTTATGTTTGTTCTAATTATGAGAATCATATTAGATACGGATTCTGAATTGACTGCTGTAGATTTGCTGAAATCTGGGTCTGTGTTCGATTTACGCAAACGAATACCCTATTCCATAGGTAAACGAGCGTCTGAACAAAACTGATAGTTGTGGCTATCAATGACTCGTCTGTAAGGCGTTTGAGGTCGTTTATTGCCCGTAAACAGTGATTCTTGTTTTTCTGATTTGATTCTGATTTTTCTGATTTTTCTGATTTTTCTGATTTTTGTCATATTTTTCTTTTATGATTAGATCATGGATAATATGATATGTTAAGATCAGATTATGTGTTTTAACATGCTTTTATGTGTTGTATGAGCATGGTGGATGGTTATGGCCTTTCGACCTTAGTGTAATGGTTTTGGTTTTGGTTTTAAATACGACTTGCATGTTGTCAATCTTTGTAATCATAAATCTCGAATGTAACTCGAGTTATTCTTGTAAGTTCATTAGATTAGTTTTACTTTAAATCATGTAATGTAATTGAAGACTCAAGAAGGCTATCCAATGGAGGTGATACAAAGAAGAAGACGAGGCATACAAGAAGTCTAAATAAAGAAGAAGACTTATGTAATAAGTAGTTGTATTTATTTCCATCACCATATTAGATTGACCTTGATCTTCATCATGAGCTTGATAAAGATCACATAGGATGGGGCCATAACCAACCACATTTACTTTATTGCACTTTACATTTACTTGTTTATTTAATTTTATATATAAGATATATGCCTATGTTTACCATGCGATGATAGATTTAGGTGAACTTAAATCAATATAAGGCGTGCTCTAGAAAATCTAGAATAGGAATCGTTTCTTACCTTAACAATAAATATTATGAATACGATCATGAGATTCTTGTGTTTGTGAAACACGTAATTGAATATGAATTTTCAATATTGAGAGAAATGATGATTGTCAACAACAGATTTCTATCTGTAAGAAAGGGTTATTAAATGACGCCTCTTGACAATGCTCCACCCGATCTGGGAATCATCTGATTATCGATTATTGATTTGAAATATTTAATTTAAAAGGAAGAATCTCTTTATAATATGATTATGATTGTAACGTAATATAATCCCTCTAAAATTAAATAATATCAAGTAGTAATTGGCCAATGACACAACGGGCTTGTGTCGGTCATAGCCTTCCAACATGGTAGAAAGTGGTTCTTATTTTTAAATCATTGTCATTTCGTGCTACAGCCGAGGGCTTTGATTTTGAAATAAGAAATACTTGTCTATTACATAGAGATATGTACATTGAATTAGAATCTAAAAGTCGGTACGTGCTACAGCCGTGGAACATTTGGAGACTGATTCAATTGTACGAAATGTTGGGTTAGACTAGACTTAGAATATTGAGTTTGTCGTGCCACAGCCGTGACTCAATTATTCTGTTAGATATATTTGATAATGTCATGGCTAATATGATTTATGTTTAGTTTTCAGATCTTACTTAAACAGGATAAATCAATACTTACTGGAAGTCAGGACTTAAGGATATCAGTACTTATATTATCAGGAGATAATCATCAGAAGATGGATATCAGAACTTAAGTGCTGAAGGACGTTCAGATAAGGACAGTAGCTGATTAAAGGAAAGAAGATCGAGATAAACATAAGAAGAGATATGCATGAAGAAGGAATTCTATAAAGAATAGAATACTTGGAAGAAAAGATATTTGATTGATATATTTTAGGAAGCAGAATTATATTCCATATCAATTAGCGATTATCTTGTAATTGTAGTATATAAACACAGACATAGGGTTTACACTATAAGTGTTATCATATTCGAGAAGATTATTCGTAGTAACCCTAGCAACTCTCGTGATATTTGTTCATCACTGAGAGGTAACAGTTCCATACTGTAACAGAGTTTATTGTTTCAATAAAGTTTGTTTTCTGTTACTTGAGATATTAAAGTTCGATTTGATTGTACTTTACATTGTATTCATCCCCTCTACAGTGTGTGTGACCTAACAAGTGGTATCAGAGCCTATCTGTTAACTCACATACAGTTAAAGATCCAAACACAATCATGTTTGACACAGAAACTCCAACTAAGCCTACCAAAACTGAAGAACCACCAAAGACACAAATTCAAAGTCAGTATGAGACCATCAGAGTTCCCATACTGAGACCATCTGAATATTCCATATGGAAGGTGAGGATGACCATGTTCCTGGAAGCAACAGATCCAGAATATCTTGATAGAATAAAGGAAGGGCCTCACAAACCAACCAAGCTCGCTGTTGCAGTTGCAGGTGAAGCAGCAAAGACCGTACCAAAGGAGAAGAGTGATTATACTGCTAAAGATATAGCATCAATTGCTAAGGATGCTAAGGTACGACACTTACTGCATAGTGCCATTGATAATGTAATGTCAAATAGGGTAATTAACTGCAAGACTGCTAAGGAGATGTGGGATACTCTGGAAACAAGGTGTCAGGGAACCGATACAATTAAGAAGAACAGGAAGACAATACTCACTCAAGAGTATGAACACTTTGACTCAAAGGCTAATGAGTCATTGACTGATTTATATGATAGATTTGTCAAACTCTTGAATGATTTGTCATTGGTTGATAAGCGAGTATGATCTTGAAGATTCAAACCTTAAATTCCTGTTAGCTCTTTCTGAATGCTGGGATTTGAAGGCAACAACAATAAGAGACAACTGCAATCTTGATGAAACAACTCTTGATGAAATTTATGGAATGCTCAAGACTCATGAACTTGAGATGGAACAAAGAAGCAAGAGGAAAGAAGGAAAGTCAAGGACAGTTGCTCTTAAGGCTGAAGAAGTATTCCCCAAGGCAGCTACCTCAAGGAAAGACAAGGGTAAAGCTCTTTTCATAAAGTCTGATACTGAGTCATCAAGTTCTGAAAGTGATGATGACTCGGATTCTGAAAGCTTGCCTGAGAGTGATGCTGATGAGGAGATGATGAAGCTGTGTGCTCTTATGGTGAAAGGGATCACAAAGATTGCATACAGGAAGTTCAGGAAGGGAAAGAAGTTTTCCAGGAAAGGCACAAGTTCTGATAAGAAGAATTTCAGAAGATCTGAGGGCAGAGGAGGAAAGTCTGATAGAGGAGATTATACCAATGTCAAATGCTATAACTCTGGTGAGAAAGGCCACATATCTCCTGATTGCAAGAAAGTAAAGGGTGACAAAGGCAAGGCTCTTGTCATAAAGAAGAAAAGCTGGACAGACGCCTCAGACTCTGAAAGTGAGGAGAACTATGCGTTGATGGCAAATGCTGATAAAGAAAGTGCTGAGAGCAGTTCTGAAGCTGCTGAAATAAAGGTACCTCAGACTACTTATGCTTTTCATATTGATGATATTAATGAGTTGAGAAGATATCTTAAAACCATGTTTGTTAGTTATAGAGATCAAACTTTAACATGTGAAAGATTAACTTCTGAAAATCTTGCTTTTAAGAAAAGAAATGATTTCTTAGAAAAAGAGTTAGTTATGTTCCATCAAACTCAGAAGGATAGAGATGATGCTTTTTATGTTAGGGATGAAGTACTAAAAATGAATGAATCTCTAAAAACTGAGTTAGAAAAGGAAAAAGAGATTATCAGGACTTGGACTAACTCTGGCAGAACAACTCAAAATTTGCTAAGTAGTGAAAATTGGAAAGAGGGCTTAGGTTATGGAGAGGATAAGAATGATAAAGGAACTGTAGAAATTAAGCCTGTTGTTAAGCAAAAGCCAAAATTAAAACCTGTTAAGTTTGTAACTATAAAGTCTGATAATGAGAAATCAGAAGTTAAAGAGGAATTAACTTCTGACAAACTAAAACAGGAAAAGACAGTTGAAGTAAACATAGGCTTAATGTAACACCCCCAGATCCGGGGTCAGGGATTCGGGTCGTCACGGTCTTTCTTTCCACAATATCACTTCACTTAATTAATAATAAATAACCTCAAGCTGTGACCCCACACTAACACACACCACTACCCGTTATAGTCTCAGAGATGAAATTGAAATAAGTACAAGTCCTTGAATCCATAATTAAAAGTTATTACAACCCAAAATGATTACTTGATAAATTTACAGTTAATTGCCATTATCTGCCACAAGTTATAATTATACATAATTGATTCTCAAAAGTAGAATGCCTGATCTATCAATAGATCTACCTCTGCAGCTATAGCAGCTACAACATCAACGGGAAGACGCGGGACGCTTCCCACGTGCTTGCGCTGGGTCTGCTGGAGTCTAGCCATCTTTCCTAACTGTTGTTTTGTGATGAAGAAATAAAGCAAGAGTGAGCCTTACAGCTCGCAAGATAATATATAGTGATAACAATAATACAAGTATCTAAATGGATACTTACTAGAATCCTTTATCATGTATAAGGTAATTACTTACTGGATATAAGTTTTTAAAAGAAGATGAAGTTACCAATTACTTCACTATACTTATACCATTTTTAGAAATCTACTTGAACTACTACTGTTCAAAGTATAATAAGATTCAAGAGGTCATCCCATAGATGAGACCAGAAATAAAACTTGAAAATATTTGATCTTTGAAATATTTTGAAAAGAAATGAAGTTACGAGATACTTCATTCAATGGATACACCAATAAATTTGTTTGACCCTGTCAATGCTTCGGCAACCACCCATTAGTAGCCTTTCGATCGAAATGCTACGGGTAGTGTTGCAGAATTATCCAAATGGATGATGAACTCATTACGGGAGTTTGCCGCGCCAGGAAGACCACTTACGATGATCAGTCATAGTAGTACAACCCCACCATTTTCTACATGTAGAGGAGAACCTGTCGGATTTACTTGTCAACCAAACACTGAACTCCTAAGGAATGGACCGCCTTAGCGGAACTTCCAGGCCATTTGGGCCAATATAATAAGGCTGGGCCGGGGCTACTCGGCCACTTATGCCACTCCTAGTTCAGATGAAATCCATGACTCTGAAATGTAAAGCTCGTCCCCACTTTCCCCAAGTAGAAACTTGTTGATACGGCTCCACCAAGAAGTCGTATCTAGTTGGAAAGGAAAACTCACCGATATTTCCCAGGCGATGCCTGTTAATGGATTAACTTGTTCCAAGAATTTTACTTCCCGAGTGTTGGGTAAGTAATCAAAAACTCTTTTATCAAGACAATCTACCTTGTTGCGAATATAAAATACACCACAGAGTCGGATCCCTCCGGTTTTGAGCGAGTATTTAAATCCCCTTTTTAAAAGGAAGATCTTAAATATAAAAATGAGTTTTGGGATCCGCTCTAACTTTTGAAAATCATTTTAAAGACTTGAAAACACTTTAAAGAGTGTTTGGAATAATGCCGATTTAATAAAGTAAATCAGTCTCAATATAAAGAAATATCTGAATATTATTATTTAAATAATATTCCCATAAAGAATAATTGAGGTAGAAGTTGGAAAACTTATACTTAAAATGAATAGTAAATAATCAAAGATATACTTATACGAAAGTAATATCTTTATTTGAATATCAAAAGTAAGTTTGATTATCGAACATTATTCTTTAATAAATAAAGAATATTAATAAATAATAAGCGGAGTCATAATACCTCGAATGAATATTATAAATACTATTCATTAAATAAAATAAAGGAGTCATACATCCTCAAATGAATATCCAAGTAATATTCAATAAATAATATAAAGGAGTCATAAGTCCTCGAATGAATATTCAAGATAATATTCATTAATAAAATAAAGTTATCGAATAAACCTTATTCGATTAATAGCTTTGAAAACTATAACCATATATATATAAAATATATATATATATATAATCTACTCGGGATCCTCGACTCCCGGTTTTAGAAAATGTTTTCACCTTTGGGTCACTATACTAAGGGTATATGCAAATTACCGCTATTCTCTAGCATAGGTATTATCAACTGAACTAACAGATATATATGGCAAGAATACGAAACAGGCATGCATATATACCATATCACATGCTACAATATATCGCAAGAATTTGCTAATATAACCATCATGCATCTATTACAAGATAATGCATATACAAGTGTATACATCACAACAACAGTATAACGGGTAGAAAACTTGCCTGAGCGACTGGGGGTGATAAAAGGCTCGGGACGAGTCTGGTAACATATAAACAACAAGTAAGTTGGAATTAAACCAAAGTCACTTGTAAATCTATACTTTAACTAACTTGGACTCTAACGCTTGTTTTGCGCTTACTGATTCTCTTAAGTCACTCGAGTACCCTCGGCTCCACCATTTTTAATAATTTAACCATTACGAGTTTTAAGGCGATTCCTTCGCGAGTGTCTTACCAAATGCCTAACACTCTTACCATAATTGTTTCATACCTTAATTAACCCTTTTTGGTCTTTAACCTATGTTTCAAAGTAAGGTGAGGGGAAAAGTTTTGTTCGCGAAACGCCGTTACTTAAAACGGTCGTTTCTCCTAAACCGTACATCGGAATCAAACGAACTACATATCAAAACGAAGCTCGTAACATGAGCTATCTAAATATGGCAATGGTCAACATCTAGCAAGGGGTTCTCGGGTCCTAATGTTATGAACAAAATCAGTCTAAAGTAAATCGGACATTACAACGGCTATGTTTACGCGATTTCCCAAATTTAAACCATTCCAAAACCATCACAATTCAACCCCAATTCACAACCCAAACAAACCTTCATTTAAACTACATTACAACAGCCCCAAATCAACTCATTATAATCAATCTACTTAATCCAAAGACTTGAATTTAAACTATACTACATTCTTTAACCAAATCATAAGATTTCAACAAATCAATCACCACCATTCCAACCCAAACTCTTAAACAAACAAGTTTCAAGCTACTCTTTACCCTCACAACCATAATCAACCTAATATACAAATTAAAGCTAGGGTTTGGAGATGATATACCTTCCTTGAAGTGGTGGGAGTAGCTAGGAAGCCTTAAGAAGCCTTGAGAAGTCTTAGGGATGCTTGGATCTTAAAGGAAAACAAGAAAAAATCAAGTTAAAAACTTTGAAATCACTATTCATTGTCTTCTTCATTGATTTCTTGAAGAAGATTGAGAAAGAATTGAAGGCTTAAACTCATAAGATAGCCATAACTATTCATAAGGATGACTAGGGAATTATCTTACCAATTTAGGAAGCCTTGATCTTGAGTTTTGAAAATTCTTCCCTTTAAAGTTGAAAAAAGCCGAGAGCAAGCCTTGGTGATGAAGAATAAAATTTTGTTTTGATGAAAAATGATTTGTTTGGCTTGGTGGATGAAATTAGATTTGTTTTATTTTAGGTTAATTACCAATTTAACCTTGGTTTTGTGTGGTTAACAATCCACCACATTTCCTTCATTCCCATGTCATGCTTATGTCTTGCTATGATGTCATCTTTCCCTCCTTGTCCTCTTCTCATTGGTTGGGTGACATCATCCTCTCTAATCCCTTTGATTAACTTCCTAATTGTTTGCCTAATGACCGCTGATCTGTTATACGGTTCGCTTAACTTTCGTTTTCGTTTATCGTTTGAGGGATCATACCCGGGATCTTATTACTTAGGTTCCCTTAACCTTTCTCAATACATTATATTCCTTTTTATGATCCTCTCTTATAATCCTTTAATTTAAATCCTTTTTATCCTGTTACCTTATACTCAATTCTTTCTGTATCTAGTGGATTTCCGGGAAAAATCAAAGTGTTCGGAATTGGATTCTGACGATCTTTACATACACTTATATACCATATAGGGTACTAATAAAATCTCAGAATATCCATAACAGAATCCCTACATAGTATGGCATGAAAAGTTTTCTCATTCAGCTAAAACACTATTCATAAGGGTTACAAAAAGTTCAAAATTTTGGGGGTTATTACAGTCTCCCCTCCTTAAAAGGATTTCGTCCCGGAATCAAATAGAAAACAAATGGGGCTACTTTTCTAGCATTGCGCTCTCTAGTTCCCAAGTTGATTCTTCTACATTATGATTCTGCCATAGTACTCTGACTAGCTTGATCACTTTGCTCCGAAGCACCTGCTCCTTCTTATCTATAATCCTTACTGGTTCTTCACGTACGTCAGATCTGGTTGCATATCCACCTGCTCGTACTCTACTATGTGTCTGGCATCCCGATGATACTTTCTTAGCATTGACACATGAAACACATTATGAACTTGTTGCAAGTTAGGGGGTAAGGCTAGCTCGTAAACTAACTTTCTAATCCGTCTTAATATCTCAAAAGGTCCAATGTATCTTGGGCTTAGTTTTCCTTTCTTTCCAAATCTCATTAATCCCTTCCAAGGGGATACCTTTAGCAGTACTAAGTCCCCGACTTCATATTCCTTGTCCTTTCGGGCTAAGTCTGCATATTTCTTCTGTCTGTCTTGGGCTGCTACAAGCCGTCCTCTAATAAGATCCACTATGTCTTTGGTCCTTTGGACCACTTCGGGTCCGAGCATCTTCCGCTCTCCTACTTCATCCCAGTATAAGGGAGATCGACACCTTCTTCCGTACAGGGCCTCATAAGGCGGCATTCCGATGCTAGCATGAAAGCTATTACTATAAGAAAACTCGATCAACGGCAAGTGGTCATCCCAACTTCCTTTAAGGTCTATTGTACAGACTCTCAACATATCCTCTAGTGTCTGGATGGTCCTTTCACTCTGCCCATCCGTCTGGGGATGGTACGCGGTACTCATATTTAACTTGGTCCCCGCACATTCTTGAAAGCTCCTCCAAAATCTGGAGTTGAACCTGGGGTCTCGGTCTGAGACAATGGACGCTGGGACTCCATGTCGCGTCACTATTTCCTTAAGGTAAATGTCCACCAGTCTATCGACTGTGTATCTCTCATTGATAGGAATGAAATGGGCTGACTTTGTCAGTCGGTCTATAATTACCCATATGGCGTCATGATTGGCTTTCGTCCTTGGCAAGCCTACAACAAAATCCATCGCTATCTGTTCCCATTTCCATTCGGAAATCTCCAGGGGTCGTAAAAGTCCACTGGGTCTCTGGTGCTCTGCTTTTACTCTTTGGCAAGTCAAACATTTGTTTACCCATTCTGTTACATCCCGCTTCATGTTGGGCCACCAGTAATATTCCTTCAAATCCCTATACATCTTGGTACTTCCCGGGTGAATGGAATACCTTGAACTATGGCTTTCATCCAAAATCTCATCTTTAAGTTCTTGAACGTTTGGACCCCAAATCCGGTAAGAGTACCTCATTATCCCTTTATCATCTTTCTCTGTATGGGCCTCCTCTCCAATCATTGACTCTCTGCCCTCGTTCATTATTCTTTCTTGGCATAATCTAATCTTTTCTAATAACTCTGGCTGCATTGATATCTCAAATAGCTTTTCAGTTCCGGTTCCGGTTACCTTTACTTCTATTTCCATTCTTTCAAAATCCCTGATTAACTCCTCCGAAGTCGTTATCATTCTGAGTCTTTCCTTTCTACTAAGGGCATCAGCCACCACATTGGCTTTCCCCGGATGATAGAGAATCTCACAATCATAGTCCTTGATTAGTTCTAACCATCTCCTCTGGCGCATGTTGAGCTCTTTCTGCGTAAATATGTACTTGAGGCTCTTATGGTCTGTGAAAATCTCGCACTTCTCTCCATACAAGTAGTGCCTCCAAATTTTTAAGGCAAATACTATTGCCACGAGCTCAAGGTCATGGGTAGGATATCTAATCTCGTATTCCTTCAGTTGTCTCGATGCATACGCAATCACTTTACCGTGCTGCATAAGCACACACCCTAATCCTTTGTGCGACGCGTCACTATATATCACAAAATCTCCTTTTCCGTCCGGCAATGCCAACACAGGGGCCGTTACCAACCTTTTCTTTAATTCTTGAAAACTGTTCTCGCATTTCTCCGTCCATTCAAACTTCTCTGTCTTACGAGTAAGTCGTGTCAAAGGGGTTGCGATCTTCGCAAAGTCCTGTACAAATCTACGATAGTAGCCAGCCAATCCTATGAAACTCCTTACCTCTGTGGGTGTGGTTGGCCTTTCCCAATTTGAGACCGCCTCTATCTTGGAGGGGTCGACCAATACTCCTTCTTTATTGATCACATGTCCTAAAAACTGTACTTCATTCCGCCAGAATTCACACTTCGAGAATTTGGCATACAACTGTTCCTCTCTGAGTATTCCTAGAGCTATCCTCAAATGCTCTGCATGTTCTGCCTCAGTCCTGGAGTAGATCAAAATATCATCGATAAAAACTATCACACACATGTCCAAGTACTTCTTAAATACTCTATTCATTAAATCCATGAAAGCCGCTGGGGCGTTGGTTAATCCAAAGGACATTACCAAGAACTCATAATGCCCATACCTGGTACGGAACGCTGTTTTGGAAATATCTTCGGGTTTAATCTTTAGTTGGTGATATCCAGTTCTCAGGTCAATCTTGGAAAAATAAACAGCATCCTTTAGCTGGTCGAACAGATCGTCTATTCTAGGTAATGGGTACCTGTTCTTTATGGTTAGCTTGTTCAACTCTCGATAGTCGATGCACAGCCTCATGCTCCCATCTTTCTTCTTAACAAATAAAACTGGTGCTCCCCACGGAGACACACTAGGTCTTATCATACCCTTATCCAAGAGTTCCTGCAATTGGATAGCTAATTCCTTCATTTCTAACGGGGCTAACCGGTAAGGTGCTTTTGAAACTGGCGCCGTCCCTGGGGCCAACTCAATAGCAAATTCAATCACTCTATCGGGTGGTAATCCCGGAAGGTCTTGTGGGAATACATCTTCAAATTCGTTGACTACTGGAATATCTTGTAAGTTGGGCACCTCCTTCTGCGTGTCCACCACATAGGCTAGGTAGGCCTCATTTCCTTTTCATAGCATCCTTCTGGCCTGGGCCATAGTCAAAAATTTCTGCGTCTGCCTCTTTCCTCTAAATATAACTTCTTTCTTCCCTGGGATATTTAACTTAACTTTCTTCCCTTTACAGTCTATCTGAGCATCATTGCTAGATAGCCAATCCATTCCCAAAATTACATCAAACTCCCCTAATTTAAAAGGGATCAGATCAACACTAAAAGATTGTTCCCCTATGCCTATCTCACAGGCTGGGTGACTCTGGTTAACAGGAATAATTTCATGATTGGCTATTTCTACTTGTAAGGGTCTTATCAAGGGTTCAGCTTTAAGTCTTAATTTACGCGCAAAGTCCCTTGATATAAAAGATTTAGTTGCTCCCGAATCAAATAAAACGTTTGCACTGACTGAATTTAGAGAAAGGGTACCTGTTATCACATCTGAGTCTTTCATAGCATCCTGGACTGTCATGTTGAAAGTCCTCGCAGTAGGTGGCTTATTGGAGGCAGCCCTGCTGGCTCCTGAAGCTGCTGGTTTGTTCATTGGGCATTCCCTCTTCCAATGACCTGGGCGTCCACACTGATGACAAGTGGTGGTTGGAATGACGGCAGGGGCTGATGAAGGGCATTTGTGAGAATAGTGACCTTCCCGTCCGCACTTAAAGCAGGTTACTGGCTTTCCCTTACACTCCCCGGTGTGCATCCTTCCACAAGTGTTACAGGCTGGCAATGAGGGTCGAGACTGGTTGGAATAGGACATTCTTGACTTCTGGCCGCTCTGGCTCACACTCACGCTCATTAGCCGCTTAAACCCAGTGTTCTTTCCCGGTAGGGACACTGCTCCTCGATTAAATCTAGTTGGGAAGCTCCTTCCTGTGGAACCTCCACCCATGCTCATACTTTTCCTCTTTATTCCCTTCTTCTCCCTTTCCTTCTGCATCTGTTCACTTCCGGCTTCTACAATCGTTGCCTTTTGCACCAGAGTGGCATAATCCGTAAGCTCAAGGATTGCCACCCTATTCTGAATCCACGGTTTCAGTCCCTGCTGAAACCTCCTAGCTTTCTTTTCCTCGGTGCTCACAAACTCTGGCACAAACCTTGATAACTCAGTAAATTTCGCTTCGTACTCTGCTACAGATAAGTTATTCTGCTTTAGCTCCAAGAACTTGAGCTCCATCTGGTTTTCCATAAACCTCGGGAAATACTTTCCCAGAAACAACTGACTGAATCTCTCCCAGGTTATAATAGCATCTGTCTCCATGTTTTTCTTGGCCTCCCACCAGTACTTAGCCTCTCCTTTCAGAAGGTAGGTAGCAAATACAGTCTTCTGTGCCTCATCGATACTCAGAATCTCAAAGGATTTCTCCATTTCCTTTAACCATGCCCTTGCCTCAACTAGGTCGGCTGATCCGTGGAACTCAGAGGGCTTAAGGGACTTAAAAGCCCTGAAAGAGTTTGCCACAACATTGTTATTTCCTTGAGGGGGTGGGTTGGGTTGACGTTCCAAGTTCTGCCTTAGTAGTTGCATGAATTGGCCCATGGGATCCATGCCTGGGTTTGGTACTGGTTGCTCAACCTCAGTTTCTCCTTCTTCAGCCTCTATCTCAAATCCCTCAACATCATAGGTTTCCTCTTCCTCTTCATACAGGGAGTCATCCTGTTCCACATAATCCTCATCTTCCTCTTCACTGTGTTCCTGGTTCCTATTGTCCTGATTATGGCTTCCCTGGTCCTCAGATCCAGGGTTCTCCCTAGTTCCAATCTTTCTTGGCGGCATGATTCTGATAAAAAAAATATTATTGGGAAATTCAACGTTAGGTCACAATCATATACAACATTGTGCCTTGCACAGCTCTATAATGGGGAGAACGTATCTCGCAATTCTATTACATTATGACAGTTCTAATAAGAAGTGCAGTAATAATAATGATAAAAACAGTAATCTCGCCACTAAGGAGCTGAACTGAAAGGAAACAAATATATACATAGTGCGAGAAATACATAGTTTGATCTGGTCAAAAGTACAACAGTGCTACAGCCATCTGTCCCAAAAGTGATACACAAGAGTCTATCTGTCTAGTCAGAAAAAGGGATGCTATATACAAGTCAACTATCCCGGAAAATTGGCTCTTACTAAGGCCTCGGCTAACTAGACAACTAGACTATTCCATCGTCAACCCTGAATCACACACCGGAGCGGGTCAGCTCCCATACCCTTTCCATCGCACGACGGAAGATATAGTCGGCCTGCCGCCTGGAGATCCTACCATGCCTGTCCCCCTGGAGCGATCTGAGCCTCGCTCGGGACGTGAGCTCTATCCCCGTAAGCTCCCTCCTCAAGGATCGGGGTATAGAAGCCCTAGTCTCATAAGCTCGGGTATGCCTGCCCGCCCTCTCCGCATCCAACTCCCTCCTGGCCTCATCCAGTCGGGCCTCGGCAACAGCCACTCGGGTCCTCAGTACATCCTGAATATAGCCGTGGGCTAACGAAGACTGCCTGTGCGCAGGGTCAAGAGGTGGTGAATCCGGAGCCGCTGGGGGTGCCTCCTCAGTCTGCCTAGGCTCGGAAGTATGGGTCTCTGAGCTGTCATCATAAGGGATCCAAGATAGTGGTGAAGGGGTAGGAGCTCTGACCACCAGAAGTGTGGGTAAAGGGGTACCAGCATACACTACCATAGGTCCGACACGCTCCTCAGCTACTGAGACCTCATCCGGGTCCTCCTCATCTAGAATAGCAATGACCTCTGTCTCTGACTCCTCTGAGGGGTCCTCCTCATCTGAAATAGCAATGACCTCCGTCTCTGACTCCTCTGAGGGGTCCTCCTCATCCTCCTCCATCTCAGGCTCCTCCTGATCCTCAACATCTAGCAGTGCCTCATCATGCTCACGCTCGAACATCTCAGGGTCCTCTATCTCAGGCGCCTACACATTAAACGAGCTAAGTTACTATCATGATACTTATAAGGGTTCCCGTAAGGGTTTTAACTGTCAGCACTACTTTAAGTAGTCCGACCATGAACTTGGCAAGAGTTCTTATTATCTTTGTGAGTTTGTTATTATATCGTCGCATCATCTCTGAGGTTTATAACGCTTAACTCTGATACCATTTCTGTAACACCCCCAGATCTGGGGTCAGGGATCCGGGTCGTCACGGTCTTTCTTTCCACAATATCACTTCACTTAATTAATAATAAATAACCTCAAGCTGTGACCCCACACTAACACACACCACCACCCGTTATAGTCTCAGAGATGAAATTGAAATAAGTACAAGTCCTTGAATCCCCAATTAAAAGTTATTACAACCCAAAATGATTACTTGATAAATTTACAGTTAATTGCCATTATCTGCCACAAGTTATAATTATACATAATTGATTCTCAAAAGTAGAATGCCTGATCTATCAATAGATCTACCTCTGCAGCTATAGCAGCTACAACATCAACGGGAAGACGCGGAACGCATCCCACGCGCTTGCGCTGGGTCTGCTGGAGTCTGGCCATCTTTCCTAACTGTTGTTGTGTGATAAAGAAATAAAGAAAGAGTGAGCCTTACAGCTCGCAAGATAATATATAGTGATAACAATAATACAAGTATCTAAATGGATACTTACTAGAATCCTTTATCATGTGTAAGGTAATTACTTAGTGGATATAAGTTTTTAAAAGAAGATGAAGTTACCAATTACTTCACTATACTTATACCATTTTTAGAAATCTACTTGAACTACTACTATTCAAAGTATAATAAGATTCAAGTGGTCATCCCATAGATGAGACCACAAATAAAACTTGAAAATATTTGATCTTTGAAATATTTTGAAAAGAAATGAAGTTACGAGATACTTCATTCAATGGATACACCAATAAAACTGTTTGACCCTGTCAATGCTTCGGCAACCACCCATTAGTAGCCTTTCGATCGAAATGCTACGGGTAGTGTTGCAGAATTATCCAAATGGATGATGAACTCATTACGGGAGTTTGCCGCGCCAGGAAGACCACTTACGATGATCAGTCGTAGTAGTACAACCCCACCATTTTCTACATGTAGAGGAGAACCTGTCGGATTTACTTGTCAACCGAACACTGAACTCCTAAGGAATGAACCGCCTTAGCGGAACTTCCAGGCCATTTGGGCCAATATAATAAGGCTGGACCGGCGCTACTCGGCCACTTACGCCACTCCTAGTTCAGATGAAATCCATGACTCTGAAACGTAAAGCTCGTCCCCACTTTCCCCAAGTAGAAACTTGTTGATACGGCTCCACCAAGAAGTCGTATCTAGTTGGAAAGGAAAACTCACAGATATTTCCCAGGCGATGCCTGTTAATGGATTAACTTGTTCCAAGAATTTTACTTCCCGAGTGTTGGGTAAGTAATCAAAAATTCTTTTATCAAGACAATCAACCTTGTTGCGAATATAAAATACACCACAGAGTCGGATCCCTCCGGTTTTGAGCGAGTATTTAAATCTCCTTTTTAAAAGGAAGATCTTAAATATAAAAATGAGTTTTGGGATCCGCTCTAACTTTTGAAAATCATTTTAAAGACTTGAAAACACTTTAAAGAGTGTTTGGAATAATGCCGATTTAATAAAGTAAATCAGTCTCAATATAAAGAAATATCTGAATATTATTATTTAAATAATATTCCCATAAAGAATAATTGAGGTAGAAGTTGGAAAACTTATACTTGAAATGAATAGTAAATAATTAAAGATATACTTATACGAAAGTAATATCTTTATTTGAATATCAAAAGTAAGTTTGATTATCGAACATTATTCTTTAATAAATAAAGAATATTAATAAATAATAAGCGGAGTCATAATACCTCGAATGAATATTATAAATACTATTCATTAAATAAAATAAAGGAGTCATACATCCTCAAATGAATATCCAAGTAATATTCAATAAATAATATAAAGGAGTCATAAGTCCTCGAATGAATATTCAAGATAATATTCATTAATAAAATAAAGTTATCGAATAAACCTTATTCGATTAATAGCTTTGAAAATTATAACCATATATATATATATAATATATATATATAAAATCTACTCGGGATCCTCGACTCCCGGTTTTAGAAAATGTTTTCACCTTTGGGTCCCTATACTAAGGGTATATGCAAATTACCGTTATTCTCTAGTATAGGTATTATCAACTGAACCAACAGATATATATGGCAAGAATACGAAACAGGCATGCATATGTACCATATCACATGCTACAATATATCGCAAGAATTTGCTAATATAACCATCATGCATCTATTACAAGATAATGCATATACAAGTGTATACATCACAACAACAGTATAACGGGTAGAAAACTTACCTGAGCGACTGGGGATGATAAAAGGCTCGGGACGAGTCTGGTAAACTATAAACAACAAGTAAGTTGGAATTAAACCAAAGTCACTTGTAAATCTATATTTTAACTAACTTAGACTCTAACGCTTGTTTTGCGCTTACTGATTCTCTTAAGTCACTCGAGTACCCTCGGCTCCACCATTTTTAATAATTTAACCATTACGAGTTTTAAGGCGATTCCTTCGCGAGTGTCTTACCAAATGCCTAACACTCTTAACATAATTGTTTCATACCTTAATTAACCCATTTTGGTCTTTAACCTATGTTTCAAAGTAAGGCGAGGGGAAAAGTTTCGTTCGCGAAACGCCGTTACTTAAAACGGTCGTTTCTCCTAAACCGTACATCGGAATCAAACGAACTACATATCAAAACGAAGCTCGTAACATGAGCTATCTAAACATGGCAATGGTCAACATCTAGAAGGGGGTTCTCGGGTCCTAATGTTATGAACAAAAGTAGTCTAAAGTAAATCGGACATTACGACGGCTATGTTTACGCGATTTCCCAAATTTAAACCATTCCAAAACCATCACAATTCAACCCCAATTCACAACCCAAACAAACCTCCATTTAAACTACATTACAACAGCCCCAAATCAACTCATTATAATCAATCTACTTAATCCAAAGACTTGAATTTAAACTATACTACATTCTTTAACCAAATCATAAGATTTCAACAAATCAATCACCACCATTCCAACCCAAACTCTTAAACAAACAAGTTTCAAGCTACTCTTTACCCTCACAACCATAATCAACCTAATATACAAATTAAAGCTAGGGTTTGGAGATGATATACCTTCCTTGAAGTGGTGGGAGTAGCTAGGAAGCCTTAAGAAGCCTTGAGAAGTCTTAGGGATGCTTGGATCTTAAAGGAAAACAAGAAAAAATCAAGTTAAAAACTTTGAAATCACTATTTATTGTCTTCTTCATTGATTTCTTGAAGAATATTGAGAAAGAATTGAAGGCTTAAACTCATAAGATAGCCATAAATATTCATAAGGATGACTAGGGAATTATCTTACCAATTTAGGAAGCCTTGATCTTGAGTTTTGAAAATTCTTCCCTTTAAAGTTGAAAAAAGCCGAGAGCAAGCCTTGGTGATGAAGAATAAAATTTTGTTTTGATGATAAATGATTTGTTTGGCTTGGTGGATGAAATTAGATTTGTTTTATTTTAGGTTAATTACCAATTTAACCTTGGTTTTGTGTGGTTAACAATCCACCACATTTCCTTCCTTCCCATGTCATGCTTATGTCATGCTATGATGTCATCTTTCCCTCCTTGTCCTCTTCTCATTGGTTGGGTGACATCATCCTCTCTAATCCCTTTGATTAACTTCCTAATTGTTTGCCTAATGACCGCTGATCTGTTATACGGTTCGCTTAACTTTCGTTTTCGTCTATCGTTTGAGGGATCATACCCGGGATCTTATTACTTAGGTTCCCTTAACCTTTCTCAATACATTATATTCCTTTTTATGATCCTCTCTTATAATCCTTTAATTTAAATCCTTTTTATCATGTTACCTTATACTCAATTCTTTCCGTATCTAGTGGATTTCCGGGAAAAATCAAAGTGTTCGGAATTGGATTCTGACGATCTTTACATACACTTATATACCATATAGAGTACTAATAAAATCTCAGAATATCCATAACAGAACCCCTACATAGTGTGGCATGAAAAGTTTTCTCATTCAGCTAAAACACTATTCATAAGGGTTACAAAAAGTTCAAAATTTTGGGGGTTATTACACTTAATGACTAAGAAGCAGCTTAAGCATAAGCTGAAAGATGTTAAGAATGCAAACAAGGTAAAATCACCTAGGAAAAATAGGAATGGAAAGGAAGGTGTGAATAAAAGCAATGATTATAAGCCCGTTCCTGATGCTCCTAGGAAAACGTGTCATAACTGTGGAAGTTCTAACCATCTGGCTTCTTTTTGCACGAAGAATAAGAACATAAACTCCTTACCTTCAAAATCAGGAGTTAAGAGTCAGTCTGTTAGATATAAACCACAAAATCCTTGTTTTCATTGTGGTAGTTTATGACATTCCATTTATACTTGTAAGGAATATCATAGTTTGTACTATGATTATTATCAAATAAAACCTTCTTTAAAGAAAGTTTCCATTGTTCCTTCTAGTGTAAATTCTGATTCAAAGTCTGATAGTGTAAGTTCTGATAAGAAAAATGTTAACATAAACTCCGATGCTAAATTCGCTGCAAATGTTAACAAACTTAATGAGACCAAAGGATCCAAGCAAGTCTGGGTCTTTAAAACTAATCATTAGTGGTCTTTGTGATTGCAGGACAACAAGAAAAATATTCTAGTTCTGGACAGTGGATGTTCAGGACATATGACTGGAAATAAAGCCCTGCTATCAGACTTTGTAGAGAAAGCTGGCCCAAGTGTTTCTTATGGAGATGGCAACATTGGAAAAACATTGGGATATGGCAATATTAATCTTGGGAATGTCATCATTAAAGAAGTAGCTCTGTTCTCAGGACTTAAACACAATCTGCTGAGTATAAGTCAAATCTGTGACAGAGGTTATCATGTTGATTTCTTTGAAGAACACTGTGAAGTTGTGAGTAAATCCAAAGGCAAAGTTGTTCTAAAAGGATACAGGCATGGTAACATTTATGAAGCTAATCTTTCAACAAGTACTGATGGTTTTGCAATCTGTCTGATGAGTAGAGCATCAATTGAAGAAAGCTGGAATTGGCACAAGAAACTCTCTCATTTAAATTTCAACAATATAAATGAACTAGTCAAGAAAGATCTTGTGAGAGGACTGCCAAAGTCAGTATTTGCTCCTGATGGCCTTTGTGATTCTTGTCAGAAGGCCAAACAAAGAAAATCTTCATTCAAGAGCAAGACTGAATCATCAATTCTTGAGCCTTATCATCTACTACATGTTGATCTATTTGGTCCAATGAATGTCATGTCTATTGCAAAGAAGAAATATGCGTTGGTCATAGTGGATGAGTTCACCAGATACACATGGGTGTATTTCTTGCACACAAAAAGTGAAACTGCATCTATTTTGATTGATCATGTCAAACATCTGGATAAATTGGTCAAAGATTTTGTGAAAACCATAAGGAGTGATAATGGCACTGAGTTCAAGAATTTAATAATGGAAGAGTTCTGCAAAAACCATGGAATTAAGCAGGAATTTTCTGCTCCTGGAACTCCACAGCAAAATGGAGTTGTTGAAAGAAAGAATAGAACTCTCATTGAAGCTACACGTACAATGCTTGAAGAAGCAAAGCTTCCAACCTATATTTGGGCTGAAGCTGTGCAGACTGCTTGTTTTACTCAAAATGCAATACTCATTAACAAGCAAGGAAAAATACCATATGAGATGGTGAAGAAAAAGAAGCCAAATCTGAAGTACTTTCATGTATTTTGATGCAAGTGTTTTATTCTCAAGACTCATCCTGAACAGCTATCTAAATTTGATCTAAAAGCTGATGAGGGAATCTTTGTTGGATATCCACTTTCCACAAAAGCCTTCAGAGTCTATAATTTGAGAACAAGAGTGGTCATGAAATCTATCAATGTCTCTTTTGATGACAATAATATTACTGGTCTTGAAGATTTTATTGATCATGATCAGCTGAGATTTGAAAATGAAGACTCAAATTCTGATACTGAAAATCCTGACAGTCTAAGTCCTGATACTGTAAACTCTGATGGATTAAACTCTGATGTTATTGAAACTGTGGTGACTACGACAAAGGAAGATGCACCTATGCAGGGGGAGCATACTCAAGAACATACCACATCTCAAGAAGCATCAGAACATACATTTGGCTCTTCAAGTTCTGATTCGTCAAGTTTTGATAAGCCAAGTTCTGATAGTTCTGAAAATCTAAATTTTGAAGAATCCAACTCAGAGAGCATAGTTTCAGGGGGAGCATCAGAAAATGAAAATGAAGACAACATGGATCATGGAGGAGCATCCAGTTCTAGAGAAAACCTTCCATCTGCAAGGAAGTGGACTAAATCACATATACCTGATTTGATAATTGGAAATCCTGATGCAGGTGTCAGAACTAAAACAGGTACTTTAAACGAATGTCTTTACAATTCTTTTCTCTCTCAGACTGAGCCAAAGAAAGTGGAAGAAGCTCTTCAAGATGCTGATTGGGTGCAAGCAATGAAGGAAGAGTTAAATGAATTTGAAAGAAACAAAGTCTGGACCCTAGTGCCAAGACCAAAGAATAGATCTGTTGTTGGTACAAAGTGGGTATTCAGAAACAAAACTGACAGTGATGGCATAATTACAAGGAATAAGGCAAGGCTGGTTGCAAAAGGATATTCTCAACAGGAGGGAATTGATTATGATGAAACATTTGCACCAGTTGCTAGGTTAGAAGCCATAAGGATATTTTTGGCTTATGCTGCTCACAAAAAGTTTACTGTCTTTCAAATGGATATGAAAAGTGATTTTCTCAATGGAGAATTGGAGGAGGAAGTATATGTTGAACAACCTCCAGGCTTTGTAGATTCCAAACATCCAGATTATGTCTACAGGCTTGATAAAGCACTTTATGGACTTAAGCAAGCTCCCAGAGCATGGTATGAGACATTAGCTCAGTTTCTTCTGGAAAGTGGATTTAACAGAGGAACAATAGACAAAACACTGTTCTACCTCAACCATGGAAAAGACTTACTTCTGGTCCAGATTTATGTTGATGATATCATTTTTGGGTCTACAAATGACAGACTTTGCAAGAATTTTGCCAAACTGATGCAGTCAAGGTATCAGATGAGTATGATGGGGGAACTTAGCTATTTTCTGGGCCTTCAAATCAAGCAGAATGAAGAAGACACTTTTATTTGTCAAACTAAGTACACCAGAAATTTGCTGAAGAAATTTGGAATGCAAGATTGTTCAAGTGCATCCACTCCCATGGCCACTGCAATAAAACTGGATAAGGATACTGGTAAATCAGTAGATATTACTGATTACAGAGGTATGATTGGCTCTCTACTCTATCTAACTGCTAGTAGACCTGATATCATGTATGCTACATGTCTTTGTGCAAGATTTCAAGCAGATCCAAGAGAACCTCACCTAACAGCTGTGAAAAGAATTTTCAAATATCTTAAGGGAACAGCTGGTCTAGGATTGTGGTATCCTAGAGAATCAGATTTTAAACGAATAGGTTACTCAGATGCAGATTTTGCTGGTTGCAAAATTGATAGGAAAAGCACAAGTGGAAGCTGCCAATTTCTTGGAGGCAGATTGGTTTCTTGGTTTAGCAAGAAACAAAAGTCAATTTCCATATCAACTGCAGAAGCAGAATATATTGTTGCAGGAAGCTGTTGTGCACAGATTCTTTGGATGAAGAATCAGTTACTGGATTATGGGTTAACATATTTCAAAATCCCTATTTACTGTGATAATCAAAGTGCTATTGCTATGACAGGTAATCCAGTTCAACACTCTATGACAAAGCACATCAGCATCAGGTACCACTTCATCAGGGAACATGTAGATGAAGGTACAGTGGAATTGCACTTTGTTCCAACAGATCAACAACTAGCAGATATCTTCATAAAACCATTGTGTGAAGCTACTTTTACAAGATTGGTAAATGAACTTGGAATGGTTTCAGGTTCTTTCTCTAAAGCTGCTTAGTTTTGTTCTGTTGCATCAGACTTTATGATCAGTATTTACAGAATTCAATCTCTTTGTGTATTTTGTGCTTAATTGAAAAATATATTTAAGTACTGACTGTTGTCTGATCAATGTTTCTAAACTCTGATAGTGATATGTCTGTTTAGGTAACTATTCAATCCTATGAGGATAACTGTGCTAGATGCTGACCTAGTAGTCTTCAATAAACAAGGGATCCCATGTAAGAAGTAATTGTTTCTGTGGAAATTTATTTACACAAGCAAATTCTGATAATTGAGCTTAGTTGAGTTTACTCTGTCTATCTTATTACTAAGTCACAAACTAGAATAATGCTACTCATCTGTTAAGTTCTGATGCTAGTAAATCTGTTGAATGAACTAAGTGCTGATAAACCTCACTTATCAAAAGAAAAAGAAAGCGAAACAAGGATTAAAAATCAGGTACTCCTTTGAGATCTAGAGTAAAAATGTGGAAGGGAAGACCCAAGTACATTGCTGGTATTAAGTAATATGCATCAGAAAAGCAAATAAAATATTTTCTTGGTGACTTTTCACCCTCTATGATTACTGGAGAAATACTCTGATAATAGCATAAATTCTGATAAGCAGTCGTGACTCACTTACACTGAGAAGCCACTGTAAAATAGAATTTAAAAAGATGCACAAAATTAGCACAAAATAGTTGAGGTGGACTCAAGCATGAATTCATTCAATAGTAGGTTTCAGAATATTGACAGGTTTTTAGTAAAGTTTTAGTTATGCCTTATTTCTAAGATGTACTGAAGTGAAACACACTTTTCTCTTTGTCTGATATTTAGCTTAATGCACACACTAACCACTCCATATGAATGATGAAAATCACTGTGGTGATCTATGTTGTTTTAGATGAACAGTCATTGTGTCATATTGCACAAATTCTGAGGACAAGTTCTGATTGCATGTTCTGATAATTAAGTTCTGAAGAATATAAATCAGAATTTGTGTGAGGACTTACTAAAATAGGCATTCCTTTTTCGAGTTAAGAAATTATGTTCTGATGACTGTTAAGTTCTGATATAAGTCTAAGTTTCGATATTACAGTCTGATTCTTTACTTGACTTATTTGTGGATAAAATTTGACAACAGTCTCAGTTTAAACCAGAATACTGTTGAAGTGGAAGATTAATAGTCACTATAGTTAGGGATAGTGGTACTCGTACATGAACAGTCAACTTTTACTTGCTTCTTGTGCGCATTAAACCATGTTTTCTCTTTCCAATGAATGTTTTTCTTTTTTCAAGTCTGGGGAGACGAGGTGGAATTAATTCCACCTGTCAGCATTAAATTTCTTTGCGTCTCCTGGTATTCTCTTGCCTATATAAACAACCACTTCACATCAGCCTTCCCATCACCTCTTTTATCACAAACTCACCTTCATACTTTTTCTATCAAAAACACCATGGTCAATTACAATATGTTTTTGAACTACGAAACATTCAACATGGAGTTGAGCTGTGCCGATTGGCGGCAGGAATGGCACGTTACTGCCATTCCTGATGAGATATGGGACTCTATTCCCCAGGAGGTACTTACCCACCTCCTGTTCTTCTACATGGACTACCATCGCCATCTGGAGCGATTGGAAGAGGAAAGGCTGGAAGCTCTCCGCCAGCAAGAGTGAATCATTCGACTCGCTATTTTGTTTGTCGAGAGTAGGAAGAAGAAATAATTTATTTTCTTCTTCCTGTTTTTCTTCATCATCAGCCTTGCCCTGCTTCTTGAGCTAGGACAAAGGCTGTTGATGTTAGGTTTAGCAGCTTAGGGAAATCTTGTACAAGTTCTGATGTAATTTAAATTTCATGAATGTATTCTCTTGATATATTAATGAAATTTGTTTTTGTTTCAAGATCTTATCTCTGAGATATTTTGTAATGTATTGATAAATCCTGATACATATTCATATTCTGATGACCATATAAATTCTGGTTTAACTTCAGTTCTGATTTTATATTATCAGTACTTGCTCATCTAATTTATTATGGTCATTTTCACTCGAATTTTTTTTTCAGAATATTGATGTTGCAGTGAAAAATAATTAAATAAGTGGGAACGGATTCAATTTTGAATTAAAACTGTTTCACCTTGATTAATGGAATAACTGGGTAAGTGGAACGGTTTTTCCTTGAAAAACTGCAAGTGGGTAAGTAATGATTACTGTTTTCTCGTGCCCATTAACTATTCGTTTTTACTGCATGTCTGACAGGTGTCCAACGGTTACATTTTTTTTAAAAGTATAAGTAAGATAGAGAGAAGATTTTTTAATCTTTTATTTCATTTCATATTTTTTTTTCTACTTGCTTTTACTCTCTTTCTTCTTCTAACGTTGGTTTTTCATATAGACATTCTATCAAACACCTAACAGGCACTTAAACCTCCCAATTACTTTCATGGCACCTAAGGATTTAATCATTGATGGAGCTAAATTTGTTCCAAATAATTATGCTGCTATTCTTGATAATGCTGAAGCTCCTTCTGAATTGCACTTTGTGCAAGATCTTCTTGCACACAGTGAAATCGGGTATGCATTGACCCAACCTTCAGTATTCTCAAGCCAACAAGTTCTGACACTTTGAAGGACTGGAAACTTTGATAATGGTGGTCCAAATGGTACTCCTAGTATTGTTTTCGAAGTGGGTGATTCTTCATTTGCAGTCACTCCTGGTACAATACGCAAGGCTCTACATCTCCCAGAAGGATGTACTTTTTCAATTCCAGAGGAATCGGCTCTTCAGGAATTAATGGCCAGTTTGGGGTATGAACAGAGTTTGGCAAAGCTTGGGCAGTTGAAATGGGCTCATCTCAGAAGGGAATGGAGCTTCTTCTTCGACTGCATCACTAAAGCTTTTGGGAACAAGTGTTCGAATTTTGATGCCATCCCTATAATGAGTCAGCACATCGGGTATGCCATTATAAACCAAACTCATTTTAATTTTGCAACGGCTATAATAGGTTTTATTGGGGATAGGATGACAGAGGATAGGAATGTTATCTACTTTGCTAGATTCTGTCAACTTATATATACTTTTTGTACTGATGCACCTCACTTAGTCAGTTCCTTAACTCCACATTTTATGGTTGCAAAACGATACTTTAATGACCTGGTAAATGCTGACACTAAGAAACCAGTGGTTAGACCTTTACAGATTCCTCAGTCTGTAAAACAGATCTTAGTAAATGCTGATCCTGATTCCTATAGATCTGTTTATCCTGATGTCCAACCAACCACCACCTCCCAAACATCACAACAACCATCAGAACATACCACTCATTCTACTCAACCAACCCTCAGGCAATATATCAAATCCTATATCTCCACTTCACAGACAGTTCAACCCTCATCCTCAGCATCTACTGTGAAACCTTCATCTTCCAAGCCAAAGAGGACAAAGACTGTTCCTCAAACACCTCAAAAGAGAAGGAAGATTTCTTTGAGAGATGAATCTGATACTGAGGAACAGGTTCCTTCTTCAGAACCTGTTGTTAAAGAAGCTGAGAAAGTGACTTCTTAGAAGGATTCTGGAATTGGGGGCTCTAGGCTTCTCAAGAGGCTTAGAAGAATGACTGTTCCTGAAACTCCCAAGGAATCCATATCTACAAAGAGATACAAGAAACAGAGGGCAAAAAGGCCAGTTTCAGATGATGAAGAAGCAGCAGCTAAGGAAGGAGATCAGGAATCTCTGATCTCACAAGAAAAAGAATTTGCTAAAGTCACTACTTCTCCATCAACTCCAACTCAGGACGCTATTCCTGAACAGACCAACACACCATCTGTGTCTCCTGCTCAAAAGTCTGTATCTCCTGTTAATATAGGCACAAGTGCTGATATTGATATCCAGAACTTGGTTGTGCCTGAAGTAATTCTCTTAGAAGCTCCAACAGCAACTAATCCATCAACAACACCTGTTACTGATGCTGTTCAAAATCCAGAGTTATCTACTACACCTTCTCTGCATCTAGATGCTGATGATCAGAATATAGGTGAGCATCAGGATATGGCTGTTGATCAGAACTTAGAACCAGATCAGTATTTAGAGGATGCTGAAGCCTCCATTGCTACTCACACTATTGTTCTATCAGAAGATTCTGATTCTGTAAGTTCTGATACTGCAAATGCTGGAGATACTGGTAATGTTGCTCCGACTGTAGATGCTGATGAAGCAGGTCCTTCAGGACATGCCCCTCAATAAACTATTTTTAAAACTGAAATTGTTAGGCAGTTTGTTACAAGAGAAGCACCAGTGCCTTGGAGTGAAACTCCTGCAGGACAGGAGTGGACTAAGGAATGGAACTCAGTCACCTGTGCTCCTTCTGCACAGAATCTGGCTGAGCGCTTAACAAAAGCTGATGTAATGTTAAATACTGATGATTTCAAAACACAGCTTAGAGTCACTGCATTGAGTACTAAATATTTACAAGGTCTTTATTCAAATACTCATGCAGAGTTACATCTCTTAAGGGAAGAACTAATGAAGCAAGAACAAGTTCAAAAGATTGATAAGAAAAAGTTCTTCCAACCTACCTTTGACAGGATTGCTTATATTGAGAAGACTCAAGAGAAACAACAAGCTCAGATTGATGATATTCTGAAAAAAAGCCTCTCAGCAATCTCAACTTACTGAAATCCAAGCCTCAGTGGAATTGCTTGTCTCTCTTCTACTACCTGCTGATGCCAAAAAGGGGGAGAGAGTAATTAAGTCCAAATGCAAGACTGCCAAGACACTGAAAGGGAAGGATGATGAAAAGGATGATCAAGGAAACCCTGGAATGGGTAGAGGTCATAATCAAGGAAGAGGTTTCTCATCAAGAAAAGCTGAAATCACAAGTTACAGGACAAGTTCTGATACTGGGAAAAGAATTAGTTCTGCTACTGGTAAAAGGATAAGTTCTGATGAATTTTTAGATCTTGATGAAGAAATGTCAAGACAGTTATTTCTTCAGGAAAATCCAGGAATGGACTTGGAGAGTTTAATGGAAGAAGAAGCCAGACTTAAATCAGAGAAAGTCACATCTAAATCTGAAGCTTCTGGTAAAAAGACACTTCCAAAACTCAAAGGCATTGTTATAAAAGAAAGGACAAATACTGAAGCAACATTGGCTAAATCACAACCGCAGATAGATCCAAGATCCAAGGGTAAAGAAAAGGTTGGTGAACCTATCAAGGTTTATGTGCCTCCTGAGAATGAAGAAATCACTGATGAAAAGGATGATCTTGCTCTGACTTCAAGAAAAGTTCTTAAAACAACCTCTGACATGGCTCAAGTTGTTCAGAGTCAAGAGACAATAAGTTCTGATATTTCAAAGAAGCAAGTAACCTCTGACATAGCTCAAGTTAACTTGATATCAGAAGATAGATCAAAGACACTTCTACCAGGATTTACTAAAGCAAAACAGACTCAACCTTTGAAGACTGCTGCAAGTGGTTTTGAAGCAAGAGTAGTTACTGGAAAGGAAGCAAGAGATAAAACTGGATTGGGAAGTGCTGATGAAAGAAGAATACAGAACACTACCAATGATCCAACTTCCTTGAGTGAACCAGGTATTGGAGCAACTCCTGAGAGATTGAATCAACTGGAATTTATACAAATGGTTTACCATACCTACTTGAAAGAACACATCTTGTTGTACTTCATGACAGATGGTAGGGTTTATCATATAAGGCAGAATGCCATTCCATTGAAGTATTTTGAAGAATTGGAGCATGTACTATTCTTACTTCAAGTGGATGACAGATTGACAGGAAGTGTTGCAAACTATTTGAAGGATCAGATTCAGAGACAGAAAAGGCTTTATTCTATTAAGTCTGACAGCACATATGTTCCAAAGTACAGAGATCACAAGGGTGATATAGTTGAAATGAAGCCCAACACTACTAAAATTA
Source organism: Apium graveolens (assembly GCF_009905375.1). NCBI lineage: Eukaryota > Viridiplantae > Streptophyta > Magnoliopsida > Apiales > Apiaceae > Apium > Apium graveolens. Next base: position 123,441,437 of record NC_133653.1, read on the forward strand.
TAACTACCTTTCTGGGTTACAGGGCTGTGGAATTCAATCTTGAGTCTGATAAAGCTTATTTGATCAGACTAGATCAGGATATAAGAAAAACAAAGATTAATGATCTCAGGGCTGCAATCTTTCAAATTGGTGAAGATAATGCAGAGCTTAAAGATGCTAAAAGGAGGATGATTGATGAACTTAGATATGCTGAGAGATGTTTGTTGAAGAACTATCTCAGAACAACTCCTGATATCAGAGAGATCAGAAGATGAAGCCAAGTCAAGATCTACAACTGATTAAATTCTGATATTTGTACAAACTGAAGCTGTTATCAGAAGTTAAATGTTGGTAAAGCTTTAAGGACTATAAGTTGTAGTTATCTAGTCTAATTCTCATGCATTTGTACTTAATGTTTTTGACATCATCAAATATCTGTTAAACTTGTATATTATGCTAATTTACAAGTTGGGAGAAATTGTTAGATATATTTGATAATGTCATGGCTAATATGATTTATGTTTAGTTTTCAGATCTTACTTAAACAGGATAAATCAGTACTTACTGGAAGTCAGGACTTAAGGATATCAGTACTTATATTATCAGGAGATAATCATCAGAAGATGGATATCAGAACTTAAGTGCTGAAGGACGTTCAGATAAGGACAGTAGCTGATTAAAGGAAAGAAGATCAAGATAAATATAAGAAGAGATATGCATGAAGAAGGAATTCTATAAAGAATAGAATACTTGGAAGAAAAGATATTTGATTGATATATTTTAGGAAGCAGAATTATATTCCATATCAATTAGCGATTATCTTGTAACTGTGTAGTATATAAACACATACATAGGGTTTACACTATAAGTGTTATCATATTCGAGAAGATTATTCGTAGTAACCCTAGCAGCTCTCGTGATATTTGTTCATCACTGAGAGGTAACAGTTCCATACTGTAACAGAGTTTATTGTTTCAATAAAGTTTATTTTCTGTTACTTGAGATATTAAAGTTCGATTTGATTGTACTTTACACTGTATTCACCCCCTCTACAGTGTGTGTGACCTAACATATTCAAGAGGCTAAACTTATATTAGGGAATAACATAAGATGTAATTGATAAGAGTTGTCTGCCTATTGAACATCACATGGCGTTTCGTGCCACATCCGAGGTTGTGTGATGGAATGTAGGATCCCTATTCCCACTAGCATTATGAATGCTTAATTTTCACTTAGGGGGTTGAATAAATTAGATAAACTAGTGGGAGACACTTATGAATAAAGACCCGATTCATATAGTGTTTTGAAATGAAATTGAATATTTACTAAGTGTTGTTATGTGTTTATCATTTACAGATTTACTATATTCGTCATGTCTTCTGCACTATCACTCCGGAGCATACTAGATGCTCACAAGTTGACTGATCCTAATTTAGCTGTTTTTTTCACTGTAACAAGTTGGGGCACTGGAAGAGGAACTGCAAGGTTTACCTTGCAGAATTGAAGAAGAAGAAGGGTAGTAAGACTACCGCTTCTGATTCAGGCATGTTCATGATCGAAGTTAATATGTCACTAGGTCAAATTTCTACTTGTAGTTCTCATATTTGCAATTCGTTGCAGGGATTAAGGAGAAGTAGGACTCTTGAAGAAGAGGAGGTGATTCTACGGATGGGAAATGGAGCAAGAGTTGTTGCTGAAGCTGTAGGATCATTTCATTTACATATGCCTACGGGGAAGACTATTGTTCTAAATAATTATTATTTTGTTCCCTCGATTGTGAATAATATTATTTCTATTCCATGTTAGACTTGGCTGGATTTTCATTTGTTATTTAGAATAATAAATGTTCAATTCTTAGAGATAATGTTCTTTATGGAAGTGGTATTTTAAACAATGGTTTGTATGTATGTGATGTAGAGCATAATTTACTACAAATTGAACATACTAATAAAAGAAAAAAGGATGATGAAAATCTCACTTTCTTGTGGCACTGCGGACTTAGTCATATTAGTGAAAATAGACTGCGGACATTGCATAAGGAAGGTTACTTGACCCCTTTGATTTTGAATCATATCCTACATGCGAGTCTTGTCTATTGGGTAAAATGACCAAATCTCCATTTAATGGACATGGAGAGAGGGCTGCAGATTTGCTAGGATTGGTACACACAGATGTATGTGGACCAATGTCTACGCAAGCCATGGGGGATTTTCATACTTCATTACTTTCATAGATGATAGATCTAGATTCAGATATGTGTATTTGATGAAACACAAGTCTGAAGCCTTTGAAAAGTTCAAAGAATATAAACATGAAGTGGAGAAACAAACCAAACACAGTATTATAACTCTTCGATCAGATCGAGGTGGTGAATACTTGAATGGAGAGTTTCTAGATTATCTCAAAGAAAATGGTATAGTCTCCCAGTGGACTCCTCCATATACTCCACAGTTGAATGGTGTATCTGAAAGGAGAAATCGAACTTTGTTAGACATGGTTCGGTCCATGATGAGCTATGCCGATCTTCCAGTATTCCTATGGGGTTATGCATTGGAAACCTCAGCATATTTACTGAATAAGGTGCCTTCCAAATCTGTTCCTCAAACACCATATGAGATATGGAAAGAAAGGAAACCGAGTCTTAAACACGTTAAGATTTGGGTCGGGTTTCGGTTTTTTTAAGATTTAAATTTACGTTTTCATTGCGTTTATGTGCTAAAAACCCTTCAAAATCTTCTTAGGTGTTTTGTTCATGTAATCATCAAGTACACAACATATGCACAACAAAATACTATCTTATAAGTTCGCGACACTCATAAGACGAATACGCACAACCAATACTAGGATATGATAAAATCACCACATACTAAGGCATCAAAGAATTTAACTAAAGAAATCCATAAATAAATCCGCTAGAACCCCACGATAACGATTAGCCTATAATCGGACTTATCATCAATGGGGGTTCCGATGAAAACATGATATAGCAAACAGAGTCTTTATACGAATAAATAAAACCAAGTACAAACAAGAGTATAGGTTCAACAAAACAAGAAACAAGCATCCAAGATTACAACTCAAAACAAAGATTCACAAGAATAAAACTAGATCATCTTCGCCTTTGTTGAACTTTGCTCGAGGTCTCTTGTCGTCTTCTCCTTGTGCTCTGGTAAGTCTCCTTGTTAAAAAATGACTTTAAGTTATCAATATATTACAGTTCAATCATCCCAGGAGTCCAGAAAATTTTATTGTAATAGAATCAGGATTTTATTTATCCCGACCCAGCGCGGCCGCACGCTTCACCAGCGCGGGAGCGCTAACTTCCTATACCCCGGCGCGGGCGCGCGCATCATCAGCGTGGGCGCGCTGGACTTCTGCCAAAAACACTTCTTTTCTTTCTCTTTATTCTTGCAGCTTCGGGCCGACTTCAACGAGCTTTTATTCCAACACCACCTAGACACCATATTAGCATCAAAATAATGCTAATTCACCTGATTCACAAATTAATGCCTAAAATGCAAAAAACACTTGAAACACGTTAAAACACAAATAACTTGAGTAAAAATACACCAATTTAAAGCTTATTAGAGTATAAATAAGTGTCATAAATGCCACTCAACACAGCTACTGAGGAAGTGAGTAGGCTGTCTAAGACAAATGAGAAGCTTGAGATTGAGAAAAAAAAAATTAGAATTGCAGCTTGTTGAGCTTGAAACTGTCAAGCAGGAAAAATAAATATTTGAAGAACAAGTTGAAGTGTGCTAGTAAAATAGAAGTTGTGTTGAGGGAAAAGATAGCGAAAAATGAAGTGAAGTTGAAGTCTTTCAGGAATGCTTCTCAGTTAGTTGGTCAGTACCATGAGAAGAACAAAGAATGTGCTAACATAGCTATTGGCCTTGACTATGATGCCTTGAACAACAACAAGAAAATTTAAAGTGATAGAGGCAAAATAATTGCAAATGTAGATGTCCCAGTTATGCTGAGAAAAGTCGAGTCACCTGTGTTCAAGGCACTTGAAGTCAATTTTAGTGAAGAGGAGTTTGTCATCAAGCAAGAACTTGCAGAACAAGATAAAGAAATGAAAAATGAAGAAACCACTCCTGCTACTGAAAGAAAGAAGAAGCCCATGGTTAACCAACTCCCTAAGACTCCTGTCAAGGAAGTCAAGACTGAGAATACATGAAGGAATAAAAAGAAGAGGAATGACAATATAGGAGTAAACAAGAGCAACAAATTTGCATTTGTTGTAGATGCCCCCAGAAAAAAATGTCAGAAATGTGGCTCAACAAATCATTTAACTCACCTTTATAAAAAGGATGTTAGTAAGACAAAAGTGGGAGCCTGCAAGTACAATGAAGCAAATGTAGAAGACCCTTACTCCTTTTATGATAAATTTGACTGTATACCTTGCAACATAAAAGTGATGACAAGTTGTCATAAACTGAGAGTAGATTTGAAATATGTTAATTTTGAATCTACATTCAAAAAGAAAAATGTAAAACAATCTGTTCACTCTGTTCCTTCTGAGTCATTTTATTCTAATTCTGCAAATTATGTTAGCAAGAATAAAGTACACAACACTGCTTGGGTAGCTAAACACACTTAATCCTTATTGTGTGCAGGGCAAAGAAAAGAAGGTTATATGGATCATAGACAGTGGATGCTCAAGACATATGACAGGTGGTAAGGCCCTGCTATCACAATTTGAGGAGATGGCTGGCCCATTAGTGATTTTTAGAGACAACAACCACTACACCATAGGTGCATATAGGCAACAGTTTTTATCCAGCGTTGCACGAAAAGCGTTGCACGAAAATCGTTTCATTATCTACAAAATTTTCAATTTATTGCAACATAATGGTGAAAGTGTTGCAGTACATTGAAGCTACCGTTGCTAACAACGGTTAGTGTTGCGCAACATGCAACAGTATAGGTCATAGCGTTGCATTAGATTTTTTTTATTTAATAAATGGTGACATGGAAAATAAATCTGAGGTGGCATGTTGGGGACCCATGGGTGCTGACATGGCATGCTGACGTGTCATGCCACATCAGCATTTCGGGCCCCACACATGGGACCCATGGGCGACGTGGCATGCTGATGTGGCATGCCACGCCAGTATGCTGACGTGGCACCAGCGGGTCCAACATGTGGGGCTTAAAATGCTGACGTGGCATGTTGGCGTGGCACACAGTGGGGCCCACTTGCCGACGTGGCAGCTGACGTGGCGTTTCAGGCATTGCATTTGCTTTCTGGTGTTGTAGTAGGTTATTTAGTGTTTCCTTAGGTATTGTACTATTCTTAAAATTTATTTGTTATATTCATGTTCTAATTTTTTTAAAATCGTTTTTAATTGATCCAACCGTACGGATGGTGTTAACTAATTTTAGATATGTGTAATTTTTTAAAAAAAAAATTAATTTTATATCATGTGCTTTTGTAATAGTTAAACTACGGTGCACACGGGTTCCCATTACGTAGTCTTGTTTAGGGTGGGGATTCTATTTTTTTTAAAAAAAATTTCAACGATCCAACCGTACGGATGATGATACCTACTAATTTTAGAGATGTCTAATTTTTTTTTTTAAAAAAATTAGATTTTATATCGTGTGTTTTTATAATAGTCAAATTACGGTCAACACGGGTTCCTATAACCAAGTCTTGACCCGAGTGATGATTCTATTTTTTAAAAAATTTTGTTCGACGATTGAACCGTAGGGATGATGATACCTACTAATTTTAGAGATGTCTAAATTTTTTTAAAAAATTTAGATTTTACATCGTGTATTTTTATAATAGTCAAATTAGGTCAACACGGGTTCCTATAAGCAAGTCTTGTCCCGAGTGGTGATTCTATTTTTTTAAATTCTTGTTCAGTGATCCAACCTTACGGATGATATTACCTACTAATTTTAAAGATGTGTAATTTTTTTAAAAAAATTAGATTTTATATCATGTGTTTTTATAATAGTCAAATTACGGTCAACACGGGTTCCTTGTAGATTCTTGTCCCGAATGGTTTCTATTTTTTTTAAAAATTCTTGTTCGACGATCCAATTATACAAATAATTATTCCGATAAACTTTATCATTATCGTGTTATTTTGGCATATATTTTACATTAGTTGTATAATTTTCTAATAATATTTAAAATTGTAAATATTTAATAAAATCAGAAAAAAAAAATTTAAGACACGGATCTGCACACTTCCCCAGGCCAAATATTTTAAAAATGTTAATACCTATTAATTCCAGTAATTTTTAATATGTTTTTTAAATTCAGATTTATTTCTATTGTTATTATTGGGCTCATTTTCGTCCAAAAAAGTAGGCAGCTAATTTCCCTCCAATCCAAATTTCACTAACTTAAATTCTCAATCCACCTTATCTCTCTCAACCTTATCACTTCCGCCTCTCTTTCTCTTGACATACTCTCTTAACCCCCAAATTACACCTCCCGATTCTTTGGGCACTCACCGATTCTTTCTGTTTAGATCATCGCCATTTTTATTTTGCCCCTCTTCCCAGTGTCAAAATACACACACAATCTATCTATCCCTCTCTCTCTCTCTCTCTCTCCTCTTCAATTAATAATTATAAATTCATATCCAAGCTAGGGTTTGTGTAGGCTGTGATTGATCAACGGTGGCGGAAATGGAGAATTCTGAGACAAAAGATTGCGTTCGAGTTGCGGTGAACATAAGGCCACTAGTAACAAATGAATTAGCTACTGGTTGTACCGATTGCATCGCCGTACCTCCCGGTGAACCACAGGTATAATTGATTGTGTGTAGAGTGGATAATTCAGTTGATGTGTAGCTACTGATATTTTTCGAGATTTCAAGTTTTCGAGATTATTAATTGATTGATGTTTATTATAATATGTATTAAATAGGTTCAAATTGGAGCTCATGTGTTCACATTTAATTATGTTTACGGTAGCTCTGGCCAACATTCCTCGCGGATGTGTTGCTCCTCTAGTTGATGCACTCTATCAGGGATATAATGGCACTGTTCTTGCTTACGGTCAGGTAAAGCTTTAATTTACTTCTTAATTAGGAATTTTGATTTATTTTTTAGTTCTGGCAATATATTTCAGCCTTATTTCTGTGCAAATGCGATTTAGGTTAAAGTTCAACGGTGTCGACATTTTAATTTTGTAATTTGTTTGGGTAAAAATATGTGGATGTTAGTTTTTTCATCCTGCAAAAGTTTTCATCCTAGTGAGGCCTAATACTTTATTAAAGATGCAGTTTAAATGGGAATGTTTTTTATTTTGTTTAATTCGGTTACTGGTATAATTAGCGAAATAAAAAAAGCGGTTCTATGTAGGATGAACTATATGTATAATTCATACATAATTCACTGCAATAAGTTATGCCTCCCTCTTACAGAGTACTACTGGAATAAGATAATTGGTAGTTGTGATGTCATTTTGAACTGTACTATGTCTATGGGTCTAGTTTTGCCACCTCTATTATTATTTCATTTCCAAAAAATTCTATAAACAATGAAAGTATTTTACACAAAGTGCCTGTTTATCATGTCACTGGTATTGTTAGATCGAACCCAAATTCAGAATGGAATAGCAATATGTTCTTATGAATAATTTAACATCTAAATTAAAATTTTGTTTCTTTGCTATATTTATGATTTTGTTTATATAGAGGTTGTAGGTTTCCTCTATCGATGTTATAGAAATCCTGGGATTTCTGGATACGGTGAATTACAAGAAATCTAAGTACTCACGAACACATTTGTCTCTACAGAGACCCGAACTCTCTATCTCTTGTTAAGTGTGAGGGTATCTACTAGGCTAAAATGTTAGGGATATTATCACAAATTACTTTCGGTTTAGGTTCTTGTTTTTATAGCTAATGGGTCAGAGGAAATGGAAACTATTTCAATCATCGATGTTCTTCGGCGAGCAAAAGCTGAGGTGATAGATGCATCTGTTGAAGATGCTAAAGAGACTATAGGTTCACGCAAAGTGAAAATTGTAGCAGACATGCTCCTAAACGAGGCTTCAAAGCTTTCATATGACTTGATTGCATTACCAGTGAGTTAAGTTCCTGTTTCACATGATAGTGGATTTGTTAATGAATCTGTTGATTTTAAGAACTTGTGATTTTTATTTAGGGTGGGATTCCTGGTGCCAAAAAGTTCACTAGTTCAGAAACTCTGGTTGAAATGCTAAAGAAGCAGAAATTTTCAAAAAAATCTTGTGGAGCTATTTGTGCGTCCCCTGCTCTGGTTCTGGAACCCCATGGCTTACTTGAGGTATCTTCTTCAGTCCTGTTTCCTTATTTGATACCTTGATAGTCATTATTTTTCACAAGCTTAAAGTTCAAACGAAAAGCATTTTAGTATTTCACTGCAATTAGTTTAGGCTAGTTATTGGGGGTCTTATTACAAGTTCAGATAAATGAGCATATTCAGAGTCTCCTGTATGATCTTAATTAGAATGAATAATTAACATATTTTGTGAAGTTGTAAAATTATCCACTTTTATGAGGAATGTAACTTGTGGTGTTACTTTATGTTAGTTAAATCCTCTGGTTATGCGATTCAGATCCTCTACCCTCCCTACAGGCTACACTCTCGTGTGATTGAAAAGATAACTCGGTCTACATGACTGCTGAATTTATGTTTGATAGATGCTTGTAGGCAAGGTCTGAACTTATCTAAAATAGAGACTCTTGATTTTAACTTGCAACATCAGAAATTCACTAGTATTACAATAGTAAAACAATTTCATAAGATCCAGAGTCCTGTTGACGATGTTGAATTATTTAGATTGTCTGGAGCATTTCCAACATTTATGAAGGATGGCAAGACAGTTGCATTTGTTGACAGTGAGTTCAAGTCTGTCTGTGTAGCTAATGACCAAAACATGCGCAAGGTTTACGATGTATGTATTATATACCATAACCATATAACTTATAAAAGTCTTTGGATTCAGTATGTTCAGTAGGTAGTTAAGCAATAGTAATTTGGAATACTATCCAATATGTTTGTGTTAATAAATAGCTGGATAAGCTCACAAATTATGAAAATAAAACCAATAATGCCTACTACTAATCCTGAAGGTACCTATTTGTTCATCCTTATCATTCTTTAATCACTGTTTAATTGTGAAACAACAATAATTAATACTCCTGTTTAGTGGTGGCTAGTATGGCTTGTTTAGTGGTGGCTAGTATGGTCTGCTCCCCGCCCAGCTGCTCGCCGTGCACCTCCCGCAACACCTGGTATTGTTATTGAATCTGATAATTTTGTTTAATTTTCTGTTTTGTGACGTTTTCACATTCTTAATGCTTCTACTGTTCCTATTGCAGTTCGCCAAGCTCCTCCCCCTGCCCCTGCTTCTAGTGGTGGTGGTGGATCCATGCTAGGAGGCCTTGGTACAACTATTGATCAAGGTATGATAATACTTACCTGAAAGTTTTTTTTAAAATATAATATCTTTACAATATTCTCTGTTAACCAAACATTGTATGTTTATGTTTCTGGTTGTTTTTATATAGGTATGGGCGGGGAACTACTCATTTCATTTCGAAGAGCAACTGGGCAGAAATCGCAGCGTATTATTTTTTATAGGTATCTGTTATTTTCTAAGTTGTATTGCAGCTCATACATAATGTTTGTAATGTTTACGATGTATACTAATAATATACTGTCTTTAGGGATGGTGTCAATGAGGGGCAGTTCAATCAAGTTTTGCTATATGAGCTTGATGCAATTTGCATATATCTTTAGCATGTCCAGGCGGCCAAGTTTGAAGCCGAAACTTCTGGTGTTCAGGATGGTGAATATCACTTTTCAAAGCATGAATATGCTATAGGGCGTGGGAAGCATAGTGGAATCTACGGAGCTACCTCGAAAAATGAAAATATTGAGCATGGAAAGTGAACAACATTGAGGATAAATAAAAATGAGTTGTCTGCAGAGGCTAGAGTCGAAATGAGTAGGTGACATTATTTAAGAAAAGAAAAGAAAAAAAAATTGCTCATTTGTTCTTTTGAAGTTAGAATTTGGTACTTTGATATTTAGAACCAAGTATCCGATTTAATCTATGCTTGTTGATAAGACTTTAGAAACAGTTTAGTAAGTTTTAAATTTCATTGAATGTTTGTTGTATTGATTGTTGGATGCCTTGTTTGGCAGGATAACATAAAAGCATAATAATTATGTCAATTTTTTTTAATTTTTGAAGTGTTGCATTTGACTCTATATGGTGTTGCATAAGACTAAACATGATGTTACATATGAATAAATGGTGTTGTAGACAACTAAAATCAATGTTGCATTACATATTGTGGGATCCACTCCTGACGTGGTAAAAATGGAGCCCATTGCTGATGTGGAAAATATGGGACCCCTATGCTGATGTGTCAAAGTAGGGACCACTGCTGACGTGGCAAAATGACGTGTCACTTGCCACGTAGGACACATTGGTGATGTGGCTTCATTTTATGCAACAATAACTGTTGTCATTATAGACGTTTACTGTTACAAAAGACACATAATGCAACGCTTTTTTGTGTTGCATAATTCGTTGCCTTAGGGCTCTACGGCCACGTCCACGTCCATGTCCACATTGGCAACTCCTGCCTGATATTGCCTATTACCTTATGCAACACCATTTAGGACTTATGCAACTGTATAGTAGGGGTTGCCTATGTGCGCTTATGGCGTAGTGAACAAAGGGTTCATAATGGGATATGGTAATTTAGTTTCTAGAAATGTTGTCATTGAAGATGTAGCACTGGTAGCTGGCCTTGAGGTGAATCTTCTAAGTGTTAGTCAATTCACAGATAAAGGATTCGATGTTTCATTTAATAAAGGAGAATGCTCAATCATCGGCAAAAAGACTAGTGAAGTTGCTCTGAAAGGAGCAAGAAAGGGAAGCCTATTTGTTGCAGATTTAAACTTAGCAAATAAGGAAGGAATCTGTTTCTTCTACACCAAGGCATCTGTTGAGCAAAGCAAGCTATGGCATAAAAAGCTCTCTCACCTAAATTACAAGGCAATCAATACCCTGGTGAAAAAGGAGTTAGTGAGAGACATGCCAAATCTAGAGTTTGCTCAAAATGAAGTTTGTGAGGCTTGTCAAAAAGGTAAAATGAAGAAGTCAAGTCACAAGAGTAAAACTGTGAATTCCATAAGTGCACCTTTGCAACTTATCCACATGGACTTATTTGGACCAGTTAATATCTTATTAATTACAAGGAAGACATATTCACTTGTGATGGTGGATGACTACTCAAGGTACACGTGGGTACACATGATGACAAGTGTCCAGGCTTGGAATGCCTTGATGATAATGAAGTTGAGACCCTAAAATTTGAAATTCTCAACATTGATAGTGATTCTGAAGATGAAGTTGAAGTCAACACAAACAACAAAATAGATGAAAAGTCAACTGAACAAGTGAATCATGAGAGTGGAAGCTCATCTCAAACACCTGAATTTGATAGCACAAACTCAGGGGGGAAGAGGAGAAAGTTCTGCAAGTCATGCCAATGGTGAAGAAGATGCAGAAAATTCAAGTCAAAAAACTCACACCAGGAAATGGGATAGAAGTCACACAAGAGAAGAAATTATTGGTGATCCAAATGCCGGAGTGGGGACTAGAAGAGAAACTGCTAATGAATGTCTACATGCATGCTTTATTTCACAAGTTGAGCCTAAGAAAACCGAGGAAGCTCTACTTGATCCTGATTGGATATCTGCTATGCAAGAGGAGCTAAATCAGTTTGAAAGAAATAAAGTTTGGAAGTTGGTTCATGCACCAAAGAACAAAAGTGTAATTGGAACAAAATGGGTGTTTAGGAACAAAACGGATGAAAATGGGATTGTAACAAGAAACAAAACAAGGTTGGTTGCAAAAGACTACTCACAGGAAGAAGGAATTGATTATAATGAAACTTTTGCTCCCGTTTCAAGACTTGAAGTAATAAAAATCTTTATTGCATTTGCTGCACACTCAAACTTTAAAGTGTATCAAATGGATGTAAAGAGTGCATCCCTAAATGGTGAGTTAGAAGAAGTTTATGTGCAATAGCCATCTGGCTTTGAAGATCCTGACTTTCCAGATTTTGTCTACCAACTTCAAAAGGCTCTCTATGGACTAAAGCAAGCACCTAGAGCATGGTATGAAACAATGTCAAAATTTTTGATTAAACATGGATTCACTAGAGGAACTATTGATAAGGCTCTCTTCTACAAGCAGAATGGTGGTGATATGATTCTAGTTTAGATCTATGTGGATGATCTTTTGGCTCTACTAATGAAAATCTATGTCAAAGATTCTCAAAACTCATGCAGAGTGAATATGAAATGAGTATGATAGGAGAGTTAAGTTACTTTTTGGACTTCAAGTCAGTCAAAGAAGTAATGGAATATTCATCAGCCAAATCAAGTATGTTAAAGATTTATTGAAGAATTTTGGTATGGTTGATTGTTCACCTGCATCAACACTTGTGTCTACATCTACAAAGTTGGATGAAGAAAAGAAATGAAAAAGTGTAGATATTTTAGGTTATAGAGGAATGATTGGATCTTTGCTATATTTGACCGCTAGTATACCAGACATTATGTTTGCGTCATATATGTGTGCAAGATTTCAAGCCATTCCAAAGGAATCACATTTGATGGATGTGAAAAGAATTTTCAGATACTTAAAGGGGACTCCAAACTTGGGATTGTGTTATTCTAAGGGAACAGGATTTGAAGCTATTGGATACACATATGCGGATTTTGCTGGATGCAGGGTTGACAGAAAGAGCACTAGTGGAAACTGTCAATTTCATGGACAAATACTTGTATCCTGGTATAGCAAGAAATAACAATGTATGTCAACGTCTACAGCTGAGGCTGAACACATAGCTGCTGGAAGTTGTTGTGCTCTAGTTCTTTGGATTAGAAATCAGCTAATGAACTATGACCTAGTGTTACACAAAATTCCAATTATGTGTGACAATACTAGTGCTATATCTATTGTGGCTAATCCAGTTAATCATTTCAGAATAAAATACATTGATGTAAGGTACCATTTTATTAGAGAACATGTTGCAAGTGGTACTATTGAGCTCATTTTTATTCCAACAGAAAAACAATTAGCTGACATTATTACTAAACCTTTGGATGAAGCTACTTTCACTAGAATCGTAGGTGAAATTGGAATGCTAAATTCTTCATCCTAAAGGCAAGAAATCATCTAATGTGTTAAAGCAGATTAATTTCTGATAAATCAAAATTAATTTGGTTTAATTAGAAATTAACTGGAATATGAGTTATAAATATTTCAGAAATCTCTGTATATTTATTTTTCAAAATTCAAAATTTATCTTGGATTTTTCAATTATGAGAAAACTGTCTAAATGTTAATTTACAATTTCAATATGTGAAATTAGCATAAGACAAAATGAAAAAGAATAAAAGTATATAAAAAATTGAGTTCTCGATAAGTCTAATTGACTTCTCGATAAGTCATTTTGAGACTTCTCGAGCGAGTTATCAATATGTCATTTTTCTGACTTCTCGAAGGACTTCTCGACAAGCATTATTATGACTTCTCAATAAGTCATTGTAGAAATCTCGATAAGTGATAATTCACAGAGTTCTCTACAAGTATAAATTTTAGACTTATCAACAACATGGAACTGAGATAATTTAACTTAATAAATTATTTTGGTAAAATACTTTTGATAAATTCATTCTAATTTTATTTTAATTTATTCAAATAAAAATTGGAAAAATTCAGTCCATTCAGGACAAACTGGGTATTTATTTGACATCTCGACAACTCATTTTCTAGTTGTTGATAAGTGTCAGGAAAGTGACATATCGATATGTATCTATTCTCTCAATATGACTTCTTGATAGCAAATTCCAAATATTTATTTTGAGTTCTCGATAAGTCATTTACCTGTTAATGTAAATACCCAGACATCTCGACATACACCTCCTTATGCCTTCGAGATCTCTAAGTGACCTAATTCCTCCAAATCCAAACCGTTTTCTCTCATTTCAAGCTCTTTCTCTCTAACTTTTCTTACTCACTCGAATTCAAATTCTTAAAATGGCATCAAACGCAGTTAGAGCTTTTATCCCAAAAGAGGGCACCAACTATCTTGCATTCACAGATGCAAATCAAGCTCGTGACAACTTCAAGAGCTTTGTGAAGTTTCTTTCTGAGACATACTTTGCAGGTGCTCTAACTGCAAATCCCATACTGTTGTACTTGGATGTTCTCAGTGATTTCTGGAACACAACTGTGGTGAGGAAAGTGGTGCATGAGAACCAAGCTGTATCTATGGTGGTTAACTGCTTCATTCAAGGCCAAGAGGTGGAGTTTTTTGAGAATGACGTCAATGTGGCTTTGGGCATCCCTACTGAAAATCTAGTGGAGGTTCTAACTTAAGACGAGCTAACTGAGTTCATGGACTTTATCAATTACAGTGAGAGGATCAACTTGGCAAGCCTGAACAAGAAGTATTTGAGGAGGGAATGGTCTATTCTTTTTGACTCAATTGTGAGGGCCTTCACCTGTAGAAAGACAGGGTATGATAATATTTCAAGTGTTGTTCAGAAGCTGATGTTCTCCATGACTCACAACAGACACCTCAATGTAGGACTAGTGATAATGGAGGAGTTTAGCACCAGGCTCACAATGCCTTTAGCATCAAGAGGTGAGGAAATCTTTCTTCCTAGGTTTATAATGTCTGCTTTAAATCATAAAGTGCATGACATTCATTTACTTAATGGTATAGATAAGACACAAATAGGCAACTGTAAACAAGTGTCCATAATTCTATTTAGCTCAATCATTACAAAGAACAAAGTACCAGTAAGTCTTAGAATCACCCCATTTATGTTAGACAGATTCATGATTTACCCTTATCCAATGCCTGACATGAGATCAAATGTTCAATCTAGTACAGTTATGGCTCCTGTACCTGTGGAAGAACAAATACAGGAACACTAATAGGGGCCTTCTCAAACTGAAACCATTCCTTCATTACCATTAGAAGCCATGAAACCAACCACTTCATCCTCTCAAAAGGATGAAGTGAGTAAAAAGAAGAGAAAGTAGGCAACCCTAACTGTGATAAATGAGAGTGGTGAGGATCAAATTCCAATAGAATCCAACCTGGTCAAGAAACCAAAGAAGGTAAAGAAATCTGAGCTGACCACTCAAGCTACCTATGCATCCTCCCAAAAGGATGTAATTGAAAAAGAGGGAATCAAACAGAATCTAGGGGCATCCTCTCAACAGGGTGTCTCTATTGAAAAGAGCGCTCTCCTTAGTGCATCTTGCAAAGAGTCTACACCAACACTTGAACATATTCAAGTGTATGAAAGAAGGAATAAGGATGACACACACATAAAGAGCACATCTTTTGAAGCTCTCTCATATTTTCAGGGGAGCTTCAACACTTAATTCTAATATCATAAATCTTATTTCTAAAATTTCTTCTTCATACAATGAAACACTTGAATCCAATTCTCAAGTATTGCCAAAATCAAGTGACATGGTTCATGAAACTGTGCTCACCACCCAGGAACCACATCTAGACAGTGAGAGGATACTAGCTAAGGTTGACCTTGATGATACCATTAAAACCATAGGGGTTTCATTAGTTTTAACTAAAGACCCTGTGAATGTTACTCAAGAACCTTCATATTCTAAACAATCTTCACATATTGATAGGTTTGAGGGTAATACTCCCGAGAAGGAGCTATCTAAATCCTCTCCAATTCAATTGGAGATTTCTTATGTAGGGACAATTCCCCTCAAAACCCTAGCTGAGATTTCCTTAACAATTGAAGCTAGGAGTCGAATTTCCAATGAGCCTGTTATAGGGGAGGCAAGTCAAGCACATTCAAGTTCCAGCTCTTTAAAAGAAGAGCAAGGGTTTGAGGCCATGGTACATGATAGTAACCTGGTCAATTCAATTGGAGGTTCCCATTATTGGTGAACAACACACTGTCACAACCACAATTCCAACTGTGAGTCAAACTGTGGCATCTGTCACATGTAATGTTCCTAAACCCCAACCCTCCACCTCAAAGCCAACATACATCCCTTCTACATCAAACCCTTCTCAACAACCCTCACACTTAATCCCCAGTGGCTACGGTATGCTCAGGCTCAACCAATCACCATGAATGACTTTCTGGTAGATCAACTATCTTGACTTGCCAACATCACACAATAACCTCTTAGAACATACATGTCCAATCAGGACTATCAAGCAATCTTGTTGTCTTACAAAACAGATTTTGAAGAACAACAACAGAAAATTGTCAGTGAAGCTGAACAAGATGTAAATGTGGATACTTGGTTAGACAAAGACTTCAGTTTAGAGATGGATGTGGTTTTGGCTAGGTTTATTGTTGAGTGGCATTTATGTCACTTTATAACGCTCCGTAAAGCTTTGAATTGGTGTTTTGTACTCGAGTTGTTAGTGTTTTTAACGTGTTTTGTAGTGTTTTTGCATTTCAAGCATTTAACATGAATACAGGTGAATTGGCATTATTTTGATGCTAATATGGTGTTAGGATGGTGTCTAGAATAAAAGCTCATAAAAAGACAAGCTCAAACCAACAAGAAAAGAAGAAATCAGAAAATTCTCCAGAGAGTCAGCGCGTGCCTGCGCTAGGATGGCAGAAGTACAGCGCGCCCGAACTGGTCAAGCGCGCGGCCGCGCCAGGTCGGGATTTCAGAATCCTAATTCTCTTGTGATTTTGATCCGTTAGACTTCTACTCTGTATGGGATGCTATATAAACATAACTTAAGGTCGTTTTTCAGAACAAGACGTACCAGAGCTTAAGGAAAAGGCGTAAGAAGACCGTAGAGCACAATTCAACCAAGTCGAAGAGGATCTAGTTTATTCTTGTGATTCTTTATTTTAAGTTGTAACTTTGGATGCTAGTTTTCTTGCTTGTGAACGTATACTCTTATTTCGTACTTGGTTTATTATTTATTTAGTATAAAGACTACGTTTATTATACCGTGCTTTCATCGGAACCCACGTTGATGATGAGTCCGATTATAGGCTAATCGTTATCGTGGGGTTCTAACGAATTTATTTATGGATTTCTTTAGTTAATTTGTTTCGATGCCTTAGTGTGTGGTGATTGCATAATAACCTAGTATTGGTTGTGCTTATTCGTCTTATGAGCGTCGCGAACTTATAAGATAGTGTGTTAATCTTTAATGAAGTGAAAGTGAATTTAAGGGTTTAAAACTTGCCATGCTAGCATAGGTTCATGTATTTTTTATGCATGATTCGTAGGTAATTTTAACCATCTTACTTGCCCTATATAATCATGATAGATAACTTGTACATTAAACCGTTATGTTGTCAAATTCTATAGACATATAGGGTCTCAATATAAATGGTGTCTATTCAGCTTCTATCTATTTTGTGGATGTCTGGTAGTAGGGTATTCGTGTAACGAAAGGTGGTATTTATCAGTTTCGTGTTATCTGATTAGTGTCATCATCATTGCATGCTAAGATTAAGAACAAAGAGACTATTGAATGAAGTAGTAATGAAACTAGAATCCCATGTTTGTGTCATATAGTATTCAACTCTCTTTACTCTCTTAGTTAATGTTCTTTATTATAATCTTAGTTATAAACAATCTTAATTTGTTATTCGTCTTAGCATTGGATAATAACCATACCATTGTTGCATAAATACATTGATTAAAATTAACTTAAATCAATCCCTGTTGGAATGAGCTAGAATTAATTCTATATTACTTGCGATCGCGTATACTTGCATAAATACTAGCGCGTGTTCTAGCCCTAACATTTATAAAGGAGTATATAACCATCTTGGTAAGCAATGCCAAAACTCTCAATCTTTAGGAAGTTTAAGATGCTATTACAGAGGTCTACAAGTCACAACTTAAAGCTTTTCACCTTATCGGTAAATCATTGCAACAAAATCTGAGCAGTCATCGAGACCGAAGAATATTGGTGAAGGACAAGTTGGATGATCTTGTGCCTACTCAAGTTAAGATCAAGAACAAATTTCAGAAATTTGCTGACCAAGTGGCAAGATTTGATATGTCCAGCATGGAGCAAAGCCTCAAGCAACTGAAGCAATCCTTTATAGCTTTGCATGAAGTTATCTAGAATCACATTACCAGTAACAATGACACAAGGGTCAAACTGGATCAACTTCATCAAGCAAGATATGAACCATCTGCTCTTTTAATGCAAGAGATCAAGGAGACATTTCAAGATACTTTTGGTGCTCCTATCTCTTCAAGTTCTCAACAACCTCCTTTTACATCAACAAATCTCCAGATTCAATCTCCAAGCCTCAAATGACTCACTCACAGCTCAGGTCAATGCTCTCACTTCTCTGGTGCAGAGTCAACAGAATGACATCAATACCCTGGTAGACTCCCACAAATATCTTCAAATGCATAATTCAGTTTCTTTGGGAGCTATCATGGGTTCCTTGAATGTTCCTTTTCCTACTCTTCCTGAAGCTGTGAGGCCAGAAATTCCAAATCCACTACTCCTGCCTGCCAACAAGACTAAGGGGGAGATAGAATCTAGGATTAAACAGCCCAAGGAAGCTGGTACATCTACTCAATCTAAAGAGGCTAGAAATTATATTACTCACTCTAGTCAAAGTTCTATGCAATTAAAACTATCTCAAGATGTTAGTAAAGACATGCTCCAGAAATCTGCAATAGGACCTTGTCAAGATAAGAAGTTCAATGAGCTACTGGAAGTTCTAAGAGTCTCTCTGGCCAACAACTACATCACTTAAAAGAGAGCTTTGGCCAATAACATCAACTTCTTAAGAGTGGTAATAGTAAAGGTTGACAACTTTTTGGAGAAGTGGATAGTAGCCAATGTCAATGACTGTGGTTTGGACAAATGTCTGCAGGTGTCTCTATCAAATCTTCAAAGTATGAGAGCATCTGAGCTGGATGTAATAATTGACAGAGTTAATCCAGTAATTCCAGAGGACACTCAATTGCTCAAAGAACTCAAGAAAGCTAAGATAGCTGCTTTTCTTGAAGCCTATCTACATCCGAGCATGGGATGGCCTACATTTGTCCATAAACTAAATAGTGCAGATACTTCACGGTACCCAAAAACCGTGTAAGGGGAAATACAAGATTAATTATGACATTGAAAACTGTTCTAAAGAGGAAGAACTTCATAACAGCTGAAGATGAGGAGATGATTAGGATGCTGGGAAGATACCTACAAAATGCTGAGACCATGTTGCCAACTACACAGTTCAACACAACAGATGATAAGGATGATGAAGAGTAGAAGAACAATGAGCAAAAACTTCTGGGCTCAAATCCAAGTCAATCTTCTAAAGCAATTGGCAGAAAAGTAGAAGACAATAAAAGGGATGATAATAAGAGGGGGGATGAAAGGAGAAGGAAAAAGAGGGAAGATGGTGAAGGTACCAAGAAAAATGTTTTACCAATTCAAATCTCATAAACTCAAACCACTAAGCCTGCAAGCTCAAACACTCAACAACCTTTAACCTCTAAGCCCAAAATTTTGTACAAACCAACTGCAAATACCTTACTCAAAATACCAATCACATCCAGCCAAACTACTCTAAAGAAAGTCTCAAACCCACCTTCATTTAAGCCACCAATCAAAACTCATTACAAGACTGTTGGGAGGAAACCAAAGAAGGTGCAAGTTGAAAAGGAGGTTATTTGGAATTGCTTTGATCAGACTGATTTTCTACCATTGAACTTATACATCACAGATGATGACTGCTTTCAATAATTAGCTGAAGAAATAGTCAAAGTTTGGGTTGTATCGTTAAATGAAGTCAGAATCTATTGTCTGGATGTCTCCTTCACTCTACTTGGAAGGGAATTAATGGATACACTTTCAACCACAAAAATAAAGAGGGTAATTAGCTTAATGAAGGATAAGGACACAAGTACAAGGGTATGGAGGGCATGGAGGGCTGTGATGTGTGTATGGCTAAAAGTAAGATATGAAAGAAGAGCAAAAGAAAAAGATGAAAGAGAGGAAATGGAAAGAAGATAAGAAAAAGAGATATAAATGTTTGAGAAAAGATCTAATGAACTCAAGGTAAAGGGGCTGAGCAGAATATCTAAGGATGGACATTTTTTAAACATAAAGCTGACAGGTTCTCAAAATTTAGAGTAGATTACTTGAATAGTTATTCATTGGATGATTGGATCAAGCTTGTGGAAGCTCTAAGAGGGACTAAAATCATAGAGGAACTTCAAGTACTTGTAAATCTGAAGGACCTCATTAGAAAAAAATCAGAATATGAGAAGTTCTTATGATGAATGTACTTATTGAACTCGTGTAATCACTTAATGTATAAAAACTGTATTTGTTAATCTATCAATTTTCATGTATTTGTTTTTAGCTTGGGATAAGTCTTGTTATGCACAAATCGGGGGATATTGTTGTGCAAGACATGCCTATATTATAACAAGACTAAGTCAAATTGACAGCCCTAAGATTTAGTTGTATGATAGTCTAAATCTGTATTTTTTATTGTATTACTTGAGTCTGTAAAAATGTTAAAGATTAGACTGGAGTATTTTTCTGTGAACAGTCTGAATCTTAAGAATAAACTCTGGAAGAAGATCAACAAGATCATGCCTCAGAGAAAAGGTGAAGAAGCTTGGAGTTGATTAAATCTATTTTAGAAAAAATTTTCTAAGTCAATATATCTACAAGTCACAGATCAAGTCATATAGAGAAGTCATTCGAGAACTCCAGAATGACTTATCGAGAAGTCCAAAATGGATTATAGAGAAGTCTCAGAGATATCGACAAGTCAAATGAAGATATGAAGATTGGAGATATCGACAAGCCAAATTATCATTAGAGATCTCAGAGATATCTACAAGTCAAAATGTATATAAAGATATCAGAGATATCGACAAGTCAAAATGAAGATATGAAGACTGGAGATATGGACAAGTCAATTTCTTATTAGAGATCTTAGAGATATCGACAAGTCAATATGCATATAAAGATCTTAGAGATATCGATAAGTCATTTCTACATGCAGAAAGTTGGAGACCTGGACAAGCTAAGTTCACCTATAGAGAACTCAGAGACCTCGAAAATTCAAAGACACTTAAAGAAATTCAGAGATCTTGATAAGCCATAATAATTATCGAGATGTCAGTTCTCTATAGAACAAACTGGAGATCTCGATATGAACCTCAAGTACAGAATGCAGACAAGTCAAATATTCAAGATTATCAATCAAAAAACAATCTAATCACTTAGATTGAAAAGTCTACAAAAGCAGCTTGAAGAGTGTGTTAGTCGCTAAACACGCGCTAATAATACATGCAAGTATACGCGTTCGCAAGTAGTATAGAATCTTTTCTAGTTCGTTCCCACAGAGACTGTATTGGTTAACTAATTAATTCACGCACTTAAGCAACAATGTATGGTTATTATTCAATGCTAAGACGATAACAAATTGAGGTTGTTTATAACTAAGAATTACGCTAACTATTATAACTAAGAGAATAAGATGGATTAAATTAATATATATGACAAACATAGGATTTTAACTTCATTAAATACTTCATTTAATAGCCTTATTGTTCTCAACCTTAGCATGCAATGGTGATGACACTAATTAGACAACACAAAACTGATAAACGCCAACTTTCGTTGCACGAGTACCATACTACCAGACATCCACAAAAGAGATAGAAGCTGAATAGATACCAATTATATTGAGACCCTATATGTCTATAGAATTTGACAACATAACGGTTTAAGCACAAGTTATCTATCTTGATTACACAGGGCAAGTAAGATGGTTAAAATTACCTACGAATCATGCATAACAATACATGAACCTATGCTAGCATGGTAAGTTCTAAATCCTTAAATTCACTATCGCTTCATTAAGAATTAACACACTATCTTATAAGTTCGCGACGCTCATAAGACGAATACGCACAACCAATACTAGGATATCAATCAATGACTACATACTAAGTTATCAAAATAATTTAACTAAAGAAATCCATAAATAAATCCGCTAGAACCCCACGATAACAATTAGCCCATAATCGGACTCATCATCAACGTGAGTTCCGATGAAAGCATGGTATAACAAAGCAGTCTTTATAATGAATAAATAAAACCAAGTACAAACAAGAGTAAAGGCTCACAAGTAAGAAAACTAGCATCCAAATACAACTTAAAACAAAGATTCACAAGTAAAAATAAGATCTTCTTCGTCTTCGTTGAATCGTGCTAAAAACGGTCTTCTTACGGCTCTCCTTGCGCTCTAGTATGTCTCTCCTATAAAAATGTTCTTATTTGAAAATATATAGCAGCCCTTTGCAATCTGGAAGTCTCCCCACTTAGAATCGAATTAGAATCAGAATTCATATTTTTCGCACCGGCGCGGCCGCGCGCTATCACAGCGCGGGCCTTTCTGGAATCCTGGCGCGGGCGCGCCGTCCTTCTAGGAAAAACTCAAATTTCATCTTTTTCCTTGCTGCTTCGAGCCGGCTTTCCACGAGTTTTTATTCC
Source organism: Apium graveolens (assembly GCF_009905375.1). NCBI lineage: Eukaryota > Viridiplantae > Streptophyta > Magnoliopsida > Apiales > Apiaceae > Apium > Apium graveolens. Next base: position 123,463,987 of record NC_133653.1, read on the forward strand.
AAAACCACCTTGATACCAAATTAGCACAAAAATAATGCCAATTCACCTGATTCACAGATTAATGCATGAAATGCAAAAACACTAAAAAACACGTTAAAACACTTAACAACTTGAGTACAAATGCATCAATTCAAAGCTTATTAGAGCACTATAGAGTGTCATTAATGCCACTCAACATAGCCCCAAACTTGATTCGATGTTTGCCTTCAAGCATAAACAGACTCAAAGAACAAGAGAATAAAAATGCATGAATGCAACTAACATGAATGCAACGATCCCAATAGAATAACTAAACCAATCGACAAGCAACTTATCAACAAATACAACTACTCGCATAAAGACCAATTAAATCATACAAATCAACTTACAAACTAGAGACGTGCGTGTGTGCAGATGTAATATCCGAAATATATCGTGTAATTATGTTGTTAATAAATAATTAATATATGTGTTCAGTATCAATTATATGAATTAATTGTTAAGTGTTAAATGCGTTTGGATGTTTGAAAATATTATTAATTGAGTATTTTAATTTTTATATGTCCAAAATAAAATATAGATAATTGTCATATCTTCCTAATTATTTTTATGTTGATTTATGGATTTATAAGGATCATATGAAATTTATAAAATCTTTTTCCGGGTATTTAAAATCTATTTTATAAAAACGGGAACCAACCGACGTCATCCATTGTTACGTTTTTGGAACCCGAAACTCTTCCGAGAACTCCTTCCTAACCTAATTGTAATATTCTTAGCATATTCCATGTTTCGACTTTTTCGATCCGGCGTACGGTTTGTCCTGCGCGGGTCCCGGCGCAACATTTTCGATACAATATTCGTTTCGGTAAATCAATAAAACTCTTATTTTCGATAAACGGGAGCTTTTTATTAAACTATCCCAATTATCACCTCGTAATACGTGTAACCAGGCGCTGAGACCAAGACCGCAGTACAAATTGTACTGATCTAGATAACTGTCCCAAAAACCGATACCGTTTGGATCAGTTTTTACAAATAAACGTACCGTTTTATATCCGGAATGATCCAACGGGATACTAATTTTCTGTAATTATAAATAGCCTTTACCATTTTTTATTTCGTATCAAAATCATTTGCAGACAGTTAATTATATAATTTTCCAGAGAAAAACCTTATATTCATATAATCTTCCAAGAATCAAACAGCAAAACGAAAGTGTTATTGATCTCTGTTTTCAAAGCTCGAGTACTCAATCCAAAGGTCTTGAGGTGTTCTACCAGATTCTGTGTTCCAAATCACTGCAGAAATCAAGGTTTATTTTCTATATTTTTATTTATTTTTGAATTAATTTTACTAAAAATATGAATTTTTGTTCGGATGATTATTTGTATGATTTGATGATTGCATGTTGTAGAGCTTGTTTTCCTGATGATTTTGATATGTTATACGTCTGATTTGGAGTTCAATAACATGTTCAAAATTGAGTTTTTGTAAAATTAGGGTTTATAACCCGTATTAATGTTCTTAATTGAAATTTGGGGGTTTCTTATTTCCGGATAGATAGATGTTGTGGTATAGTGGGTTGTGTTCTCTGTGAAATTTGAAATCCAGTCGTACAAGTTGCACAAATCAACGAGGTCTGTAGAGAAGGGAGTTATCCTTTGAAGTTTACGTCGAGTTCGCCGGAAACCGGCGAACTTCTCGGCTATTTTCCGGCCTATTCAGGGGTTGTCTGTGTGATTAAAGAGTATGGTTAGATTCCTGGTAAATTGTAGATGTAATCTGGAGTTTATGGTGGTGGGAGGATGCCAGAGTCGAGTTCTCCGGCGAACCCCGACTGTTTTCCGGCGAGGGCTGGAAAAATTGCAGTTTAGTACCCTGACTTTTGAAAACGATGAAGTTCAGTCCCTGAACTTTTCAGAGTTTGCAAAAGTTGGATTCCTGTTTTAAAAATATTCAAAAATCATATTTTCTATTTATTTTTATTATAAAAATTCATGTTAATTTCTGAAAATTCTGAAAATTATTATTTTAATTCCGAAAATTATTTTTAATTCAAAAATAAATCTGAATTAATTAGTTAATTAATTTCAGTTCATTTTTAATTGATTAATTGGTCAATTAATTCGAAAATTGATTGATTAATTGATTTAATTAATTATTAATTGATTTGAATTAATTATTTAATTAGATTTATTTATTTAAAAATGATTTAAAAATTCCGAAAAATAGTTTCGAGCTTTAAAATATTATTTTAAATTGTTTTCAAGGCTCGATATTTATTATGAAATTGTTTTGAAGCCAGAATTGGCCAACCGAACCCTGTTTATTACTTCGAAATTGATTCAATGATCTGTTTTAATTCCGACAAAATATTTTAAAAATCATTTTAAATATCCGAAAGCCTATTTATGACCCGAGACTTCTTTATAAATGATATACCATTGATTATGTGACGTGTTATGTGTTATATGTGACTTGTTGGTTAACTGTCGATCTATATATTCGATGTTTACTTGTTTATTGCATAACTTTCAATCCGTTAATCGGATTTGGGTGAAACGAAGGGTTGATAGAAGTATGTGTCGAATAAAATCGTATGAGTTAAATATTGATAGTAGCTTATGATATGTGAGCAAAAGAGGCAAGGCGTAGGAAAGGGAAACAGATAGTCAATGAGTTAGACAGTGGTGATTGAGAGCAAGTGCAGTGTAGTAAGCTAGTACCAGGCAAGTGTTCTGAACTTTCTCGAGATATTGTATTGATGGATATTGTTGTTTTACATTGCAAGTGCTTTGAAGCATTGAACCCTAAACCTGGATTCCAGTTATTGATCTTGAGCCGTAAACCTGATTCTTTCTAGACCATTGATTGTTGTGTACCCAAATACAAACCTCAAACATACGATACTACTCCACAAATACATACAAACTAAATATTAAACACTGAACCAAATTGCTTACACATTCAAACCATTGTATCTTATGCTTTGAAAGACCAAATCCTTGGAACCCTGAAATGTTGATTCCTTTGTTATCCAATTCTTTCATTACCTAACAGCCAAGCTTTGGAAATGCCATATGGATCTTTATACAGATTGAAACCATTTTCATTATTGAACGTCCAATATTGTTAATGATCCTGTTTATTGTTTATTACTTCTTATTCTGTTATTATGGTAGAATTGGATTGTTTTTATAAAATTGTGGACCAGATTCGTGGTCAGACCATATAATGGTCAAGTTAGGCCAATGTGTGCCTTGGATCTAGTAGTTAGAGCAGTGATGTGTGCTTTGCTCGGGGTTAGTGCGTGACTGATCAGCAGCCTAACCTTGGTTTTTAAAATGAAAATATAATATCCAATTCTAAATCATAATCCATTGTTCACTTGATATCATAACCATATTTACCTGATGATCATTATTCTCAGTTTTGTCATTGTGACTTGCTGAGCTAGTTAGCTCATTTGTGCGATATTGTTTATGTTCTTTTCCAGTTAAGAAGGAACCGGTTGGTACCGAGGATCCCCAGTCCAGCATGAGAGCTAGGGGTTCAAGTTGATCGAGCTAAGATAGTAGGCTTCTTTTGGGATAATTTGAGTTTATAAAAGTTTGTAATAATGTTTAACTCAGTTCTGAGTTGGATAGTTGGGATTTGAACGATTTGTAATATAAGTAGGTGTGTTTGGCTTATGTGCATACTTTAACCTGTTGCGGTCCGTGGTAGTTGGTAAGTAGGGTCACTGCATATTATTATTATCTTTATCATTGTTATAAGAAGGTTATTAATAAGGTGTGTGTGTGGAACCCAAACTTCTGACCCGGGTTTGGAGGACGCCACAGCAGATGCTTACAGATATACTATCACAACTAGATCAACAATCATGAATCACTACTTATCAAGACAATCGCAAGTTCATAAATAGAATAAAATCAAGACTCAAAATAATTTATAACACTTCAATTTATATATCGGAGAATTATATGGATTCATGCTTTTATTCAAAACAAAACAAACACATATGCTTATTTGATCGTGCAATGAGTGAGGTCCACAAAAGACTTATACAATAGTACCCATATAGGGAGTGTTAGGTTAGCAGATCCCAGACTATAAAGCCTTAGGTCACTAGGCACAAAGTCCCCTAAGAACTTAATAACTCGAGTACTAAAGAGCCCACTCATGATCAATTATACATAACACTTATTCTTTTCTTATTCTTTTTTTTTTCTTTTTTCAACTTTTTTCTACGAATTTCTGAATGAGTGTGTTTCGCTCCATCTCATCCAACCCTAGACTACTCATATAAATATGAGCCGACTACTAGTCATTTGACACCTAGCCACACAACTAGCAATGAACTCCAATTTCCTCTAATTTTTAAATATCCAAGTCTTTTATTATAAAGAGAATATCCTAAATTCTAAATATAAACAAGCGATTAAACCTCGACAAAACAACAAACCATAACTATGATCTAGCACTCTAGAAACCTATAAGACTTAGTGAAATACAAGTGTCTCTAGCATTCAAATCAACTTAATACGACTTAACATCTCTATACACGACATCACTACACTAGGATCAATATCACAAGTCAATCGGAAAATCATCTCAGAGATCATGACATAATGCAAATGCATGAAAACTATATGAACAAAATAACATAAAACTATCAAAATAAAAAAACTATATGGAAAAATATGCAAACTATATGAACTAAACTATCATGAATATGCAAACTATATGAGACTCATACAAAACATATTCCTTCAACTACTACCTCCAAACTTAAAATATTCATTGTCCTCAGTGAAGGTAATAGTAAGGAATCAGGCATACCTAATCAGAATCAGAATCCTCAACCTCAGCGAGTGGAGTGTCGGGTGTGTCCGGAGGTGGATACACGGAATTCTCACAAAAAACTGGCCACTGGATATCAACACCGGTGGCTCTGAAAGCTGTCCCAAGTGCCTGGGTGAGATCACGTGCGAACCTGTTATGGATGTCATACATCATATCCATCCTCCATTCTAGACGCCTGTACTGTGTCATGCTCATGCCAGCTCTCATATCATCTCCTTCCTCCTCCTCATGCGCCTGCTACGATGGCCCTGCCTCATCTCCTAGCTGAGATCTCCATGCAGTCATGCTCGCCTGAGTGGCCCCATCAGCTAGCCTCCCACCAGGTAGGTGGTCAAAATTATAATAAAGCCCCTTCAGATCGGTCTTGCCTCCATCCAATTCTTGCATCGTAGCCAAATTAGTGCTGTCAATAGGAGCACTCAGGATCTGCAACTGCTCGTGTACGGGCCAATGAACACCAACTGCCACGCACAGCTTCGTCACCACAGACGCATATGGGATAGACCCCGTAGTACTCCCCCTCAAGAACTTCAGAATCCCCTGATAAATCACCATCCCTAAATCTATATAATCGCCCTGAAGAATGCCCCATAAAAACCATGCACGCTCCACAGTAATCTCATGTATATGCGAAGATGGGATGATGTTAGCACATATAAAAGCATTCCATGCATGGGCAAACCTGTTCATTATGGAAGCCGAGAATATAGGATACTCGGTCATGCCCCTCTTGATCTTCCAGTGAGTATCGGGCTGGCACATAGTAGTAACAATAAGATCCAGATCAATGTCCTCTGGACTCCACCGTCCTCCCTCGAACCACCGTGAAGCCATTCTTCTCGGCCTTGGCGTTCACATAGAACTCGCGAACAACACTCATGGGCACAGCAATGGGTGCCTCGCAAATAGGAACCCAACCCATCTCAAGAATCATCTCTAACAGCTGATTATCCTTCCCTCATGGCAGAAAACTTTGTTCCTTGATGATTGGCTTCGAAAGAAGCCTAGTATACTCCGCTTCAGCCTCGGGAGTAGAGAACCTTGGCCTTACACCACCCACACTTGATGAATCGGTGGTGCTGCTATTGACTTGTGTTCTTTGTCTCTTGGGTGCCATTGGAAGTGAGTAGAGAGAATAAGAGTTGTGTTTGAGAGAGAATTTGTGTTTGAGAATTTGTGAATTGGTGAAGAAGTTGTGTATGAGGTGTATGTATATATAGGTGGTAAAAAGAGAATTATATATGGAATAGAAGTGGGATTTGATTATGGGAATAATGGGAGTAATGGGTTTGATTTGGAGAGGGAATTATGGGATGTGGTAGAGTAAAAATCGGTTTGGAATTGATTTTTGACTAAAAATTCTGATTTTCTCTTGAAACTGCTGTTTATTTTTTTCTGATTAGGGACACGGCACGGCCGCCGCTACTTCTGCCAAATCGGCGCGGCCGCGCGCTGTAACAGCGCGGGCACACCATGGTTTTGTGAAATCGGCGCGGGCGCGGGCTAGGACAGCGCGGGCGCGCGCTAGGACAGTGCGGGCGCGCTAAACTTCTGAAGTGAGCCCTGAATTTTTTTATTTTTCTGATTTTTTGTGTGTTTTTCTCTTTTCTTCTTGCTTCCTCTACTTACTAATGTACAACAAACTTGGGTTGCCTCCCAAGAAGCGCTTCTTTTACGTCGCTAGCTCGACGTAGAATCTCGAGATTAAACGAACAATAGAACGGCACTAACCACCATGCGATTTGCCATGTCACCATAGTAATGCTTCAACCTCTGACCATTTACCTTGAATGCCTGGCCCAGATCATTCTCAAAAATTTCCACCGCTCCATGTAGAAACACAATTTTGACAATAAACGGCCCTAACCAACTTGACTTCAACTTTCCGGGAAAAAGATGGAGACGAGAGTTGAATAAAAGAACTTGTTGCCCCGACACAAATGATTTGAGCACTAGACCCCGATCGTGCCACCTCTTGTCCTTGTCCTTATACATTTTATTGTTCTCATAAGCTTGAAGTCGAAACTCGTCGAGTTCATTCAATTGAAGCATCCTCTTCTTTCCAGCCGCATCCAAGTCCAGATTCAACTTCTTCAAAGCCCAGTATGCCTTATGCTCGAGCTCCACAGGAAAATGACACCCCTTACCATAAACCACCTGAAACGGAGACATTCCCAATGGAGTCTTATATGCTGTTCTATAAGCCCAAACAGCTTCATCAAGCTTTAAAGACCAATCTTTCCTTGATGGACATACAACCTTCTCTAAAATACGCTTGATCTCTCTGTTAGACACCTCAGCTTGATCATTTGTCTGAGGATGATAAGCCGTAGCAATGCATGATTCATATTATACCTTTTCATCATAGCAGTGAACTTGCGATTGTAAAAATGTGACCCCTCATAACTGATTATGACTCTTGGAGTCCCAAACCTTGTGAATATCTGATTGTGAATAAAATTAATCACCACTTTCGCATCGTTCATTGGACATGCCTTAACTTCAACCCATTTTGACACGTAATCAACTGCCAACAAGATATACTGATTGTTACAAGATGAGACAAATGGCCCCATAAAGTCAATTCCCCAAACATCGAAGACCTCAACCTCGAGAAGCACATTAAGAGGCATCTCATCCCTCTTAGACATATTACCCACACGTTGACATCGATCATATTTCAAAATGAACTGGTGAGCATCTTTAAACAATGTCGGCCAAAAGAAACCTATTTGAAGAACATGAGTTGCTGTCTTTTCTCCACCATAATGTCCTCCATAAGCCGTTGAGTGGCAATCTCGCAAGATCCTCCCCGTTTCTCTGTAAAGGATACATCTCCTGATGATTTGATCAGCTCCTTGTCGAAAAAGAAATGGCTCATCCCACATATACCACTTCACTTCATGTAGAAACTTCTTCCTTTGAGCATAAGATAAATCGGCAGACATGATATTACACACAAGGTAGTTCACAATGTCTGCAAACCACGGTTCTTCTTCTTGCACTCCAAATAGCTGCTCGTCGAGAAAAGATTCATTTATCAATGTCTTATTCAATGAAGTAGCATTAGGATTCTCTAAACGCGAGAGACGATCAGCGACTTGAATTTCAGTTCCTTTTCTATCCTTGATCTCTAGTTCAAATTCTGGGAGCAAAAGAACCCATCTAATCAATCTAGGATTTGAGTCCTTCTTTGAGACTAAAAATCGAATTATAGCATGATCAGTAAAAACTGTCACCTTAGTCCCACATAGATAAGATCGAAATTTCTCAAAACCATAGACAATAGCCAAAAGTTCTTTCTCCGTAGTAGTATAATTCAGTTGAGCACCATTTAGGGTCTTACTAGCGTAGTAGACCACATGAAATATGTTGTTTTTATCTGCCCAAGAACTGCTCCAACTGCATAGTCACTTGCATCGCACATCATCTCAAAAGGTTCATTCCAATCAGGCGCAGTTATGACTGGTGTCGTGATTAAACTCTTCTTCAATGTCTCAAAAGCTTCAAGGAACTCATCATCAAACTTGAAAGGAACATCTTTCTCTAGCAAACTGCACAATGGCTTTGAAATCTTAGAGAAGTTTTTGATGAAACGCCTGTAGAAACCCGTATGACCAAGAAAACTGCGAATTCCCTTAATAGAAATAGGTGGAGGAAGATTCTCAATGACCCCCACCTTGGCCTTATCCACCTCTAGACCCTTACTAGAAACCTTGTGCCCGAGAATAATGCCCTGACGCACCATAAAGTGACATTTCTCCCAATTGAAAACCAGATTGGTCTCAACGCACCTCTTGAGAACGTGTCCAAGATTTTACAAGCATGCATCAAAAGAATCTCTAAAGACTGAGAAGTCATCCATGAACACCTCCACATTCTGGCCAATCATATCAGAAAAGATGGCCATCATGCATCTCTGAAATATGGCTGGTGCACCACACAGACCAAAAGAAACTCGTCTGAAGGCGAAAGTACCAAATGGACAAGTGAAGGTAGTTTTCTCCTGATCTTCTGGAGCGATATAAATCTGATTGTAACCTGAATAACCATCCAGAAGATAATAGTACTCATGACCGGCCAACCTGTCAAGCATCTGATCAATGAAGGGCAAAGGAAAGTGATCCTTTCTAGTGGTTTTGTTCAGATTCCTGTAGTCCATGCAAACTCTCCACCCCGTGACTGTTCTAGTAGGAATAAGCTCATTCTTCTCATTTGCTACCACAGTAATACCACCTTTCTTTGGCACATATTGAACCGGGCTTACCCATGAACTGTCAAAAATAGGGTAGATGATTCCTGCATCTAGCCACTTAAGAATTTCCTTCTTCAATACCTCTTTCATGATTGGATTGAGTCTTCTTTGCTGCTCGACCATAGGCTTGCTTCCTTCCTCTAGCAAAATTTTATGCATGCACTAAGAATGGTTGATTCCCTTGATATCTGCTATAGTCCATCCAATTGCCTATTTGAACTCTCTCAGAATCCTCAAAAGATTTTCCTCATCACTACCTGAAAGGTCAGATGCAATAATAATAAGCAGAGTAGATGCATCACCTAAAAACGCATACCTCAAATGCTCAGGTAAAGGCTTAAGCTCAAGAGTGGGAGCTTCCTCAATAGATGGCTTGAGGCGTTTGGGAGCTTTGTTCAATTCATCCATTCTAAGAGATTCAAAAGGCATATCTATCTTCCTCTTCCAGGGAGAAGCATTCAAATACTACAATTGTTCTTCACCTTCGTCATCTTTACTATCCAAATTCCCCAACAAGGCTTTTTCTAAGGCATCAGACCTTAGCAATTGATCAAGTTCCGATGTGACCACCGAATTGACCAACTCCATTTTTAAGCACTTCTCATTATCAGTAGGAAATTTCATAGCATTGAACACATTAAAAGTCACATCCTAATCCAGAACTCATATTATGAGCTCACCCTTCTGCACATCTATCAAGGTTCGGCCAGTCGCCAAGAAAGGTCTCCCCAAGATTATGGGATTCTTCTTATCCTCCTTGAAATCAAGAATGACGAAATTAACAGGGAAGATGAGTTTATCAACCTTGACCAAGACATCCTCCACCATACCTCACAGATATGTAATAGAACGGTCGGCCAACTACAAAGTCATATAAGTCGGTTTGGGATCAGGTAAGTCTAACTGCTTGAAAATTGACAAAGGCATCAGATTGATGCTAGCTCCCAAGTCACATAAGTATATGTCAAAAGACACTTTTCCAATAGTACACGGAATAGTGAAACTTCCCGGGTCTTTAAGCTTCGGAGGCAAATTCTGTTGCACGACAATCTCTAAATCATCTAGCTTCACTTTCCGAGAGAGAATACCTTTCATAAACTTTGCATAACTAGGCATCTACTCAAGAGCCTCAGTGAAAGGTATGTTGATATGAAGTTTCTTGAACACCTCCAGAAACTTCTCAAATTGCTTGTCCAACTTTTTCTTTTACAGCCGCTTAGAAAAAGGCGGTGGAGGATAGATCTGTTTCTCCCCTGTATTACCCTTAGGAGGAGTGTGCTCAATAGTAGTCTTCCTTGGTTCCACTTCTACTTCATGTTGCTCTACTTCTTTCTCAGCATCAACTTCTTCAGTCAACACTTGAGTTTGTTCGGGGTTCGCAACCTTTCTAGACCTTAAAGTGATTGCCTTTACCTGCTTCTTAGCTTCCCTCTTTCCTGGCACTTCAGTGTCACTAGGTAGTGTACCAGGCTGACGATTTAGCAAGGCATTGGCAATTTGCCCAATTTGATTTTCCAAGGTCTTGATAGAAACGGCTTGACTCTTGCACATAAGCTTCAACTCCTCTTATTCAGATTTTTCATTGGCTTGTTACAGCTGGAGTTGTTGTCTTGGTGTATATTGCGGCTGCTGAAAACTTGGGGGTCGTACTGCTTAGATGGATACTGCTGATAACGTTGTTGAACCACATTCTGAGTGTTGCTCCAGCTAAAATTAGGATGATTGCGGTTATTGGGATGATAGGTGGCTGGCACTGGTTGCTGCGATTGCTGGAAGTTGCTCATGAACTGTGCTGATTCACTAGAAATTACGCACTGATCAGTCTCGTGGGCACCAGCACGAAGCTCACAGACATTAGCGATTTGATTAACTCTATAATTAGCCAAAGTGTCCACCTTCATCGTCAAATCCTTAAGTTGGGCAGCAATAGTAGTTGCTGCGTCCAACTCCAGAATTTCTGTGACTTTTCCATGAGTCAGCCTCTGGGAAGGATTCTGGAACTCATTAGAAGCCATCAGTTCAATAAGTTCATAAGCTTCATCGTAGCTTTTATCCCACAAGGCTCCTCCCGATGCTGTATCAAGTATGGGTCTAGAAGTAGAACCCAATCCATTATAGAAATAGTTGATAATCATCCAATCAGGCATGCCATGGTGTGGGCACTTCCTTAGCATCTCCTTATATCGATCCCAAGCCTCATATAGAGATTCTCCAGTTTGCTGAGCAAACTGAGTAAGAGGATTACCGATTGCAGTAGTATTCGCCATAGGGAAGAATTTAGTGAGAAACTTTTGTGCAAGATCCTCCTTAGTGGTGATAGAACTTGCTGGTAGAGAGTGTAACCAGCACTTAGCTTTGTCCCTTAGAGAGAATGGGAAGAGGCGTAACTTGATATCATCTTCTGTCACATCATTAAACTTGAAGGTGTCACAGATCTCGATGAAATCCCTAATGTGCATGTTGGGGTCTTCAGTAGGAGAACCCCCAAATTGAACTTAGTTATGTATCATCTGAATCGTGTTTGACTTGATCTCAAAAGTGTTAGCCCTGATGGCTGTTCTGATGATGCTTGACTGAATGTCATTAATTTTAGGCTGAGAATAGTCCATCAAAGCCTTCGAATTTTCCGCTTGATCACCCATCTCTACTAAAGCTGGTTCTTCAACTTTCTCTTCTTCTTCTACCTTCTTTTCTTCCTCAAGAACTTCCTTACGAACTACCACAACTTCTTTCTCGGCTTTATCCAGTGTTCTCTTACGAGTACGCGAACGCGTATGCATACACCCTCGCTAGAGTACCTGAAATAAGACAAGGAAACAGATAAGTAACAATGTCCGAGTCAATGAACTTTAACGATCACTGATGGAAAATACATAAACTAATAATTAACACTGCAGTCCCCGGCAGCGGCGCCAAAAACTTGTTAGTCTCTAAACACGCGCTAATAATACACGCAAGTATACACGTTCGTAAGTAGTATAGAATCTTTTCTAGTTCGTTCCCACAGAGACTGTATTGGTTAACTAATTAATTCACACACTTAAGCAACAATGTATGGTTATTATTCAATGCTAAGACGATAACAAATTAAGGTTGTATATAACTAAGAATTACGCTAACTATTATAACTAAGAGAATAAGATTGATTAAATTAATATATATATATATATGACAAATATGGGATTCTAGCTTTATTAAATACTTCATTCAATAGACTTATTATTCTCAACCTTAGCATGCAATGGTGATGACACTAATCAGACAACACGAAACTGATAAATGCCAACTTTCGTTGCACGAGTACCATACTACCAGACATCCACAAAAGAGTTAAAAGCTGAATAAATACCAATTATATTGAGACCCTATATGTCTTTAGAATTTGACAAGATAACGATTTAATCACACGTTATCTATCTTGATTACACAGGGCAAGTAAGATGGTTAAAATTACCTACAAATCATGCATAACAATACATGAACCTATGCTAGCATGGCAAGTTCTAAATCCTTAAATTCACTGTCGCTTCATTAAGAATTAACACACTATCTTATAAGTTCGCGACGCTCATAAGATGAATACGCACAACCAATACTAGGATATCAATCAATCACCACATACTAAGGTATCAAAACAATTTAACTAAAGAAATCCATAAATAAATCCACTAGAACCCCATGATAACAATTAGCCCATAATCGGACTCATCATCAACGTGGGTTCCGATGAAAGCATGGTATAACAAATATAGTCTTTATAACGAATAAATAAAACCATGTACAAACAAGATTAAAGGTTCATAAGTAAGAAAACTAGTATCCAAATACAACTTAAATCAAAGATTCACAAGTAAAAACAAGATCTTCTTCGTCTTCGTTGAATCGTGCTAAAAACGGTCTTCTTACGGCTCTCCTTGCGCTCTGGTATGTCTCTCCTATGAAAACGTTCTTATTTGAATATATATAGCATCCCTTTGCAATCTGGAAGTCTCCCCACTTAGAATCGAATTAGAATCAGGATTCATATTTTTCGCACTGCCTTTCTGGAATCCTGGCACGGCCACGCACTGTCACAGCGCGGGCTCTGTGACGCCCTCCAAATCATAGGTCTAGATTTGGGGGTCACTCACTGATAAACTAAAAAATAATATACACAACAGAATTAAAATACTAATTATGACCCCTGCATGCATAAGGATCGAGCACATGTTATAATATGAAATAGATTCCAACACAAACCATTAGTTATTATAACTACAAGCTTGATTAGGATAACCTCCACATGAAGTTATACTAATCCTCAAAGTCTAGTAAGTTTAAAACCATTTTATTTCTATTATTACACTACACACTAATGTACCAACTGCAACAACTCCCAAGCCTACCTGCTGCTGCTGAGGCACCTGAAACCTAAAGATCCGAGTATGCACCAGAGGCACCCTCTTCATAGCAGTGTTCAACAAGCGAGGCATCTCAAGCCCTCTCTGAAAGATCAGCACAATGAAACAAGTATGAGCTATGAAATGCTCATCAAGCAGTATAAATATATGCTCGAAAAGATAATAACAATATTATTCTGATAAAGAAAGAACAATAGATCATAAATGATCTCTGAAAAAAACTGAAGCTAACAGTAAGCTTATAAAACAGTAAACGATAAGTTTTAGATTGGGATTCACAATATTCCGGCGGATGCCTTACCACATGTTGATCATCCACTGTGATAGAGCTAGATCATAATTCATCGAACTTAAATCCCAAAAACGAGTACTCCATAAAAGCTACATACCAGCATGACCGATATATATACTTTAATAAAAAGGCACACTGTGGCCAAAGGAGAAAATTGTATTAACATATTTCAGTTAGCACAACATCCTAAATGCTGGACCGTCCGCCCGAGCCACTTATGCATCTTCCAATCAAATTATTTTCCATTGTACAGGAATTGAATCAATCGATATCCTTCCATAATCTACTCCCGGTTTCATATGGTCTGTAGTAATCTCAACAAGTGATGGCAAATAACTAGAATTATTAGTTACTCGCTAAATAGAAATATCAAGTTTTACTGTAGGGAGTGAAATGGGATAACATAGTGATTCGCTAAGTATCCGGAATGAAATTGACATTCTAGTAGGAAGATTACTAGAATCTTATGATTCGAATAATCTATGAGTATTCGAGATAGTACTGTATCACAAAGGTTTACCTAACAACAATATCAATCTTAATTATATAAAAATTATCTCTTCTGAAATTGGAATAGGACAGGGGTACTTGCCTGGTATGAAAAAGACTGAATCTTAACATTTACAACTCTAACTGCTCTCCTAGACTTGATTCCATAAATCAAACACACTCATTTAATAACCCATACAATTTAGGATTACATCTAATCGACTTCGCGTCTACCCGATCTTTATCTAATCAGGGCATTAAAAGCTGTAAACAGATAACATGCATATCACATAGCACGTATTCATGTTATTTATATCACATATAAGTTAGATCGTTAAAAGACAGGCCTTGATGTTTTTAAAACTGAATTCAGGTCAAAATAGGGTTTTTTCGACAAGTGATCGACTCAGAATGACTGGTAAAACAATTGACCCTTTGATATGAAAGGATTCGGGTCGCGAAAGTATTTTTAATGGAAACGTATTATTTTTCTGAGTCTAGACACGTTCGTTTCGCATTAAACGAATGAACGGTCTATTTATTATGATTAAAATAAGATTAAATCTATTAATAATAATTATTAATTGATTTTAATTACCCAAACATATTTTTAAAAGCTTAAAATAATTTTTAGGATTTATTTGGTTTAATTATGAATAATTATAGTTTATTTAATTATTTAAAAGTAAAATTAATTGATTAAACGAATTAATCAATTACTTGAATCTTAAATAATTGACTAAAATAAATTATAAATAATTAAAACAAATATGGATTTTGAAAATAATAACATAAAATAAATTTTTGGAATTTAAGAGAATTTAGTTATTATTAAATAATTAACTAAATTATTTCTGGAATTTAAAAAGGATTTTTAGAATTTGAAAATAGAATTTTATTTAATTATTTAATAGAAAATCTATATAAACAGATTTTAGAAGTTAGGATTGGGGCAAAATGGCTTGAATTCGGGTTATAATTAAACAAAACGAGTCAAGGGTTTGGTTGCCAAGAAATCCGGGTCGCCAAGAACGACCCGCCGGATTTCTGGAAAACCCAGAAACCAGCGTGGTTGTCCAGCCACCTCGGAGTTCCGGCCAAGCCCAAAACAGCCCCTTAACTCCTTGCTTAATCCCGTTCTGCACTCCCTTCACCTCCAGCCTCAACTCCGCCCCCCGAGCCGCCCCAAACCTCCGCTGCGTTGCCATCTCCGACGAGTATTCAACCAAAATCCGGTGAGCAAGAACACCCTCCCCGGCGAAACACTACTCCCCTCAATTCTCAACGAAATTTAATCATTTATATACGAAATTGAAACTACAGAATTTTGCAATTCAACCAACATAATATTAACATCTAACTATCTACACAATTAACACCATGTCGATTTAAAGAACAGGGCCGAATTCGGCGAACTTCAAATCACCACCAAACATACACAAATCTTATGTTAAAACGATCCTTATGATCCATACTAGCTAATACAATCGACAACATCTATAAACATACTAGCTAATACAATCGACAACATCTATAAACAATTGATAATCAAACCCAGAAAATGAAAAATAACTAATTAAAAATCTGAAAACTCGACTTAGTAATCTTGACTATTATTCGATTCGATTTTTCAGTTGAATCTACTGAATGTAACATGGTAAAACTCATGCTATCATCAAACAATTAGAGAATTATAGGAAACTTGCATTCACAAATTTTTCGATTCTGACGAACTAAGTTCGGACAGAACACAGCACCTTTGAACACGATTCTGGTATCGATTGGTTCGTCTTGATCAAAGCTTTAGTTTGAAATTAAAATCAACGCCAACGACTAGTTGTATCGATCTGAAAATAGAATTTTTTGTAATATGTTTTTGAGGTTTATCAGATAAGAGAGAAAAAGCTGTGTTTATCTATTTAGTTTTTGATTTTTATAAAACGGTACAGATAAACATGGCTGCTAATTATACCTAGAAATTTTATTCCCGATAAATCACAACCCGATACTTTCTGTTTTGTAATTTAAAATTATACGCCCAAATTAATACTTTATAGGGAAATGTTTTTAAATTATAATTTATATATAATTACAATTTTTATATAAAAAATTCCCTAAAATTAGGTACATTTTAAAAACACAAAAATATGGGCTATTCAAAGAGTCCTGGATTTTGTAAAAATAAATGTACGAATTTTGTGGGCTTTTACGTCCCCGTCGGGGCCTGGTCCGTTTAATTTTTGAGAAACCAAAATACTTTCTAAAATAAAATTAAAGCTTGAAATTAATTATAAAATATACAGATAATCACAGAACAAGTTTTAACACGTAACACGGAAGAAACGTAATCTGACACGCGTCCAGATTGCAGCTCAATTAATATAATTGTACTTTAAATACTAAATAAATATTCGGAAAATACCCTGGTCCTCGCAGGACTAATTTAACACATTTTGCACAATAAAACATGGAAACACACCTTGAAATTTAAATTAAACATAGAATATTTATCATATATATCATGAAATATGTACAGAAATTTCCCGGTTATTACATCCTTCCCCCTTAACAGGATTATGTCCTCAGAATCTATTTTAGGAAAACAGATGAGGATACTTAGCTAATATTTCACTTTCTAATTCCCAGGTTGACTCTTCGACCTTGGGATTTCTCCATAAAACTCGCACTAAAGCTACAGACTTATTTCTAAGCACTTTCTCTTGCCGGTCTAGGATCTGTACCGGTCGTTCTACAAAAGACAAGTCTGGCTGGGTCTCGATGGGCTCATATTCTATCACATGCTTAGAATCAGGAAAATATCACTTCAACATAGACACATGGAACACATTGTGGATATGCTGCATGTGTGGGGGTAAAGCTAATTCATATGATACTTTCCCCACGCGTCTCAAAATTTTAAAAGGTCCCATATAACGAGGACTCAACTTTCCTTTCTTTCCAAATCTGGATAACCCTTTCTAAGGTGAAATTTTTAATAGTACGGCCTCTCCAACTTCAAATTCCATCTCTTTTCTGGCATCAGCATATTTACATTGTCGATCTTGAGCTGCCACTAACCTTTTCCTAATGAGATCCACTTTTTCTTTTGTCAGTTGAATCAATTCTGGACACAAAATCTTCCTTTCACCAACTTCGTCCCAACAGATTGGAGATCTACATCTTCTACCATATAGAGCTTCATACGATGGCATTCCAATACTTGCATGGCAACTGTTATTGTAAGAAAACTCAACCAATGGTAGATGTTCGTCCCAACTGCCTTCGAAATCTAAAGCACAAACTCTCAACATGTGCTCGATAGTCTGAATTGTCCTTTCACTTTGACCATCTGTCTGTAGATGATATGCAGTGCTCATATTTAACTTTGTCCTTAGACAGTCCTGAAAGCTTTTCCAAAATATTGAATTAAACCGAGGATCCCTATATGAAACTATAGACACCAGCACTCCATGTCAAACCACAATTTCCTTTAAATATAACTGAACCAATTTATCCAATGAGAATCTCTCGTTGATAGGAAGGAAGTGTGCTGATTTAGTTAATCTGTCAATGATAACCCAGATAGCGTGATGATTTGCCTTGGTTCTTGGTAATCCAACCACAAAATTCATTGCAAGATGTTGTCACTTCCATTCTGGAATGTCCAATGGCTGTATTAAACCACCGGGTCTTTGATGTTCCGCTTTAACTCTTTGGCAAGTGTAACACTTACTTATCCACTCTGCAATCTCTTTCTTCATACTTGGCCACCAAATTTTTTCTCTCAAGTCCCTATACATCTTTGTACTTCCTGGATGAATTGAATACCTGGAGTTGTGAGCATCTCGAAGAATTTTCTCTTTTAGCTCAGCTACATTAGGTATCCATATCCTGGAAGAAAACCTTAGGATTCCTTTGTCATCTTTCTGGCTTCTTAATTCTTCTCCTGTTAATTCTTCTTGTTCATGACTCATTTCTTCCTCTTGAAATCTTCTTATCTTCTCTAGAAATTCTGGTTGAAAAGACATAGTATATATCATATCTGTAGATGTGCTTGAAATATTGACCTCTATTTCAAGTTTCTCAAATTCCTTGATCAATTCCTCAGAAGAAATGACCATATTTAACCTTTCCTTTCTACTCAAAGCATCTTCCACCATATTTGCCTTACCTGGATGGTAGTTGATTGCACAATCGTAATCTTTGATCAATTCCAACCATCTCCGTTGTCTCATATTCAGTTCTTTTTGGGTGAAAATATACTTTAAACTCTTGTGGTCCGTGTAGATTTAACACTTTTCTCCATAGAGGTAATGTCTCCATATCTTTAATACAAAAACTATAGCTGCCAGTTCTAGGTCATGGGTTGGATACTTCTGTTCATGGGGTTTCAATTGTCTTGATGCATAAGCTATCACCTTATCATGTTGCATTAAAACACAACCTAAACCTTTGTGTGAAGCGTCACTATAGATTACAAAGTTCCCTTGATCATCTGGTAAGACTAGTACTGGTGCTGATACCAATTTGTTCTTTAATTCTTGGAAACTTTGCTCGCATTTCTCCTTCCATTCAAACTTCTCATTTTTCCTGGTAAGTTTTGTCAGTGGAGTAGCTATTCTTGCAAAGTTTTGCACAAATCTTCTATAGTAACTTGCTAATCCCATAAAGCTTCTTACCTCTATTGGAGTCTTCGGTCTTTCCCAATTGATTACGGCTTCAATCTTTGATGGGTCTACTTTTACTCCTTCATTACTAATAACATGCCCCATAAATTGTACTTCTCGTAATCAAAACTCACACTTTGAAAACTTTCCGTACAATTTCTGTTGTCGTAGTATTTCCAAAACTATCATTATATGTTCAACATGCTCTAGCTCTGTTTTGGAGTAAACCAGAATATCATCTATAAATACGATCACAAATTTATCCAGATACTTCTTGAACACTCGATTCATCAGGTCCATAAAAGCTGCTGGTGCGTTTTTTAATCCAAATGCCATTACCAAAATTCATAATGTCCATATCAGTTTCTAAAAACTGTTTTTTGAATGTCCTCTGGTTTGATTTTCAGTTGATGGTATCTCAATCTTAAATCAATCTTAGAAAACCATATGGCATCTTTTAATTGGTCAAACAAATCATCAATCCATGGCAATGGGTACTTGTTCTTAATAGTCAATTTATTTAACTCGCGATAATCAATACATAGCCGCATACTCCCATCCTTCGTCTTGACAAATAATACTGGTGCGACCCATGGGGATACACTTGGTCTTATAAATCCTTTGTCCAAAAGATCTTGTAGTTGAACTACCAATTCCTTCATTTCAATTGGGGCCATCCGGTAGGGAGCCTTGGAAACTGGTTCTGTTCCCGGTGCCAATTCAATAGCAAACTTAATTTCTCGATCGGGAGGTAACCCTGGTAAATCATCTGGGAATACGTCTGGAAACTCATTAACTATCGGAACAGCTTCTAGGTTTGGAATCTCCTTCTTGGTATCTATTACATTAGCTAAAAATGCTTCACAATTCTGGGTTAGAAACTTCTTGGCTTGAGCTATTGATAAGAATTTCTTCTCTTGTTTATTTCCTTTGAATACCACTTTCTTCTTTTGATCCCTTGGTTGAATTCCCACCCTTCTATTTTTATAGTCGATCTGAGCATTATTTTTGACAACCAATCCATCCCTAGGATAACATCAAATTCTTCCAACTTAAAGGGTATTAAGCTGGTTTGAAAATGATGTCCCCCTATCTCAATGTCACACTTCGGACATAGATCTACATCCGAACTATTATTTACTGGAAGCGTACCTGCAACTACATCCGAACTCTGAACTGCATCTTTCATTGATATGTTAAATGTTCTGGATTTGGGCTGAGCTGGTGGTCCTTCAATCCTTGGTACCCTTTGAGATGGATTACCTGTGATTCTGGGTGTATTATTGGTCAATCCTGATGTAGGACAATTTCTGGAGTGATGTCCTGGTTTTCCACTTGTAAAACAATTGCCCCCTGGTTTCTGGCTTTGAATCAAACTTGGACACTTATTAGAAAATTGCCCTTTCTTTCCACACTTGAAACACAACACATTGGTTGAACAATTCCCAACATGCCTTCCACCACAATATCTACAATAAGGTATGAGAGAGGGGTTGAACCTTTGCTGACTCTGGTTCTTGATCTGATTAACTTGGTTCCCATTTCTATTGGATGGTTTCCTGAAGTTTATATTTTTGTTTGGTTGAAATTCTGGCTTCTTATTGAAACGGTTTTGAAAATTACTCTGTTGTGGTCCTCCTCCCAAAGATTCAAATTTCCTTTTCTTTGCCTCCCTTTCTTTTTGAGATGTGTCACTTCTACTTTCAATGACCATTGCTTTCTAGACTACTGCCACATAGGAGGTCAGTTCAAACATAGCCACTTTATCCTGAATCCAATATTTTAATCCTTGCTGAAAGCTTTTTGCCCTTTTTTCATCAGTGTCAACTTGATCGGGAACAAATCTAGCCAATTCTGTGAACTTTGCTTCATATTCTGCAACACTCAAATTCTCTTGCGTTAAACCCAAAAACTTGATCTCCATTTGGTTTTTCATATATCTGGGAAAATATTTTTCTAGAAACAACTCTGTGAATCTTTCCCAGGTTACTACTTGATCTTCCTCCAAGGACTTTTTGGATTCCCACCAGTAGTTTGCCTCCCCCATGAGGAAATAGCTGGCAAACTTGGTTTTCTGTTCATCTCTTAATCCAACCAATTCAAAGCTTTTTCTATTTCTTTAAGCCAAGTATTCGCTTCAACTGGATCAGCACTCCCTTTGAATTTAGGTGGATTTACTACTTGAAATTTTTTAAAAGTTATCACAGGCACAACTGCTTGTTGTTGTTGCTGCTGCTGTTGTTGTTGTAGCTGCTGTTGTGTAAGTTGGTTCACTTTTTGCTGCATCAGTCCCAGCATCTGAACAACTGCTGGGTCAGTATGAGTCTCAGTACGGTTTCCCCCTGATTTATTACTCTTCTTAGGACCCATTTTTCTGAAAATAAAATAGGAAATCTTTATACTTTGCTAAGCATGGCTATACATATGTAGCAATTTAATAACATGACTAAAAAAATTTCATGCATAAATCCTTTTATCCACGTTATAAATTTACCAACATTTTTAATACCTGCTGCATATTGTATTTGCTCAAAATCTCAGAGAATAATTACTTAATAAGGAATGACAAGAGATGGTCACTACTATAAAATGCTCAAATAAATAATTACCTGGATATAAGTACAAAATCTCAACAATTTTCTAAATTTTAAACTGAAATATACTATATCTGAATTTATTGAATTTAGATACTACGGAAGAAATTAATACTAAATAATTAAAACAGGGAATACAATAAAGCTGATACGACAACTGAACTGCTGTACAACCCCAGACACATATATATATATATATATAAAAGTACGGATACATCCAACTCAAAACATAGCTCAGCTCACCTGATACAATCTAAAAAAACATACATTCTGATAATAAGAGTGACAGAATAAGGAATATACTCTACTGCAAAAGATATCCTCACTCCATCAAACTGATCCATCTACCGCTGGCACTCTCCTCGCATCCAAACTGCATCATATCTCACTGTCTGTCACCACAATACACAACAAAATAGGAGATAGATACCCTCCGCTCTGTACTGGGTCTCTCACCTCCTAAACCATCTCATCTCTCATCATCTAGCCACGCGGCTCATGTACCGCGTGTAGCTCTGACAGAATCAAGCTCACCAACCTCGTAACTTTGCGGGCCTCCACGTCCCACTCACTAGTGGACGGAAACTCTGCCAACCTAGCCCTAGCAACCTGCTCAATTGGCCGAACTCTTGACTGTACCTCGGAACCTGAAACACCTCCTCTAGGCGCGGTCGTATGTGCCATTTCCCTGATCGTCTGACTCATCCCAGCATTCTGAACCCTAAGGAAATCACACTCTCTCCCCACTACTGCATATATATGGAAGGGAACTGCACTAAGGGCCACTACTACGGGAGTCCTAAAAGAAACAGAAGCAATAGAGGTTGCTGGATTCGGTGCCCTGGTATGCCTGGTCGGTGTATGAACCATCTTTGGAGAAACAACCATGAGAGCCTCCTCCATGACCCTCATAACCCGGGTCTCACCAGCCTCAGATACATCTACTGCTATCTTAGTAGGTACTGATAGCACAGCCCTCTCGGCTACCCTGACCACCTCCGGATCTGAAACCACCTGCTACACCATCTCAACTACCGGATCCACCGGCATCTCAATTCTCGGCTCAGTAACTTCTATAGGCCCGCTCTGGACTGACTCATCTGAATCTGACGAAAGAGATGGAGGTCCTATTCATCCACCGGAGTAACCCATCTCATCTGAACTCTAATCCTCTACTAGCTCCTCCTGGGATCACATCATAGCTCACAGATATAAATCTGGAAACTCATGACCAAAAGACTATATCCGATAGTCTGAACTGAACTCGATATGAGTTGGACACATACTTATCTCAAGTGATCTTCCTATGACTCAATTAAAACAACTCCTAGATCTATTTCAGGTACCATAACATGTGGCTCTGATACCAACCTGTGACGCCCTCCAAATTCAGGATCTAGATTTGGTGGTCACTCACTGATAAACTAAGAAATAATATATACGGCGGAATTCAAATACTAATTATGACCCCTGCATGCATAAGTATCGAGCACAGGTTATAATATGAAATAGATACTAACACAAACCATTAGTTATTACAACTACAAGCCTGATTAGGATAACCTCTACATGAAGTTATACTAATCCACAAAGTCTAGTAAGTTTTACAACCATTTTATTTCTATTATTACACTACACACTAATGTACCAACTGCAACAACTCCCAAGCCTACCTGCTGCTATTGAGGCACCTGAAACCTAAAGATCTGAGGATGCACCAGAGGCACCCTCTTACTAGCAGTGTGCAACAAGCGAGGCATCTCAAGCCCTCTCTGAAAGATCAGCACAATGAAACAAGTATGATCTATAAAATGCTCAACAAGCAGTATAAATATATGCTCGAAAAGATAATAACAATATCATGTTGATAAAGAAAGAACAATAGATCATAAATGATCTCTGAACAAAACTGAAGCTAACAATAAGCTTATAAAATAGTAAACAATAAGTTTTAGATTTCGCGGATGCCTTACTACATGTTGATCATCCACTGTGATAGAGCTGGATCATAATTCATAGAACTTAGATCCCAAAAATGAGTACTCCATAAAAGCTACATACCAACATGACCGATATATATACTTTAATAAAAAGGCACACTATGGCCAAAGGAGAAAATTGTAATAACATATTTCAGTTAGCACAACGTCCTAAATGCTGGATCGTCCGCCCGAGCCACTTACGCATCTTCCAATCAATATATTTTCCATTGTACAGGAATCGAATCAATCAATTTCCTTTCATAATCTACTCCCTATTTCACATGGTCCGGAGTAATCTCAACACCTGATGGCAAATAACTAGAATTATTAGCTACTCGCTAAATAGCAATATCAAGTTTCACTGTATGGAGTGAAATGGGATAACATAGTGATTCGCTATATATCCGGAATAAAATTGACATTCTAGTAGGAAGATTACTAGAATCTTATGACTCGAATAATCTATGAGTATTCGATAGTACTATATCACAAAGGTTTACCTAACAGCAATATCAATCTTTATTATATAACAATTATCTCTTATTAAATTGGAATAGGACAGGGGTACTTTCCTGGTATGCAAAAGACTGAATCTTAACCTTTACAACTCTAACTGCTCTCCTGGACTTGATTCTATAAATCAAACACACTCATTTAATAACCCATACAATTTAGGATTACATCTAATCGACTTCGCTTCTACCCGATCCTTTATCTAATCAAGGCATTAAAAGTTGTAAACAGATAGCATGCATATCATATAGCATATATTCATGTTATCTATATCACATATAAGTTAGATCGTTAAAAGATAGGCCTTGATGTTTTTAAAACTGAATTCGGGTCAAAATAGGGTTTTTCCGACAAGTAATCGACTCAGAATGACTCGTAAAACGATTGACCCTTTGATATGAAAGGATTCGGGTCTCGAAAGTATTTTTAATGGAACCGAATTATGTTTCTGAGTCTAGACACGTTCGTTTCGCATTAAACGGATGAACGGTCTATTTATTATGATTGAAATAAGATTAAATTAATTAAAAATAATTATTAATTGATTTTAATTACCCAAATATATTTTTAAAAGCTTAAAATAATTTTTAGGATTTATTTGGCTTAATTATGAATAATTATAGTTTATTTAATTATTTAAAAGTAAAATTAATTGATTAAACGAATTAATTAATTAATTGAATCTTAAATAATTGATTAAAATAAACTATAAATAATTAAAACAAATATGGATTTTTAAAATAATAACATAAAATAAATTTTGGGAATTTAAAAGGATTTAGTTAATTATTAAATAATTAACTAAATTATTTTTGGAATTTAAAAAGTATTTTTAGAATTTGAAAATAGAATTTTATTTAATTATTTAATAGAAAATCTGTATAAACAAATTTTAGAAGTTAGGATTGGGCCAAGAAACCCAGGTCGCCAAGAACGACCCGCCGGATTTCTGGAAAACCCCGGCGAGGTTGTCCAGCCACCTCGGAGTTCCGGCCAAGCCTAAAACAGCCCCTTAACTCCTTGCCTAATCCTGTTCTGCACTCCCTTCACCTCCAGCCTTAACTCCGCCCCCCGAGCCACCCCAAACCTCCGCTGCGTCGCCATCTCTGACGAGTATTCAACCAAAGTCCAGCGAGCAAGAACACCCTCCCCGGCGAAACACTACTCCCCTCAATTCTCAACAAAATTTAATCATTTATATACAAAATTTAAGCTACAGAATTTCGCAATTCAACCAACATAATATTAACATCTAATAATCTACACAATTAACACCACGTTGATTTGAAGAACAAGGCCGAATTTGGCGAACTTCAAATCACCACCAAACATACATAAATCCTATGTTAAAACGATCCATATGATCCATACTAGCTAATACAATCAACAACATCTATAAATAGTTGATAATCAAACCCTGAAAATGAAAAATAACTAATTAAAAGTTCGAAAACTCGACTTAGTAATCCTAACTATTATTCGATTCAATTTTTCACTTGAATCTACTGAATATAACATGGTAAAACTCATGCTATCATCAAAAAATTAGAGAATCATAGGAAACTTGAATTCACAAATTCGTCGATTCCGACGATGTAATAACCCCTAAAATTTTGGACTTTTTGTAACCCTTATGAATAGTGTTTTTGCTGATTTTGTTGAAAAAGAAAACTTTTCATGCCACACTATGTGGGGGTTCTTATATTGTTATTCTGAGATCTTATTTGTACTCTATATGGTATATAAGTGTATGCAAAGATCGTCAGAATCCAAATTCGAACACTTTGATTTTTCCCGAAAATCCACCAGATACCGAAAGAATTGAGTATAAGGTAACAGGATAAAAAGGATTTAAATTCAAGGATTATAAGAGAGGATCATAAAAGGAATATAATGTATTGAGAAAGGTTAAGGAAACCCAAGTAATAAGATCCCGGGTATGATCCCTTAAACGAGAAACGAGAACGAAACTTAAACGAATCGTATAACAGATCATCGGTCATTAGGCAAGCAATTAGGAGTTAATCAAGGAGGTTAGGGATGATGATGTCATCAAACCAATAAGAAGAGGACAAGCATGGGAAGATAACATAAGAATGATGACCTAAGCATGACAAAAAGAAGTGTGTTGTTGGTTGATTGTGAACCATACAAAATTTACCATGGTAATAACCTAATTAACAAAGTAAATCATCACACAAATACCTAGGCAACCAAATAAGAAGCATTTATTCTCCCCCCTCATTTTTGCTCTCGGCTTTTCCATGAAAAGCAAAGGAAAATTTTCAAAACTCAAGCTACACACCTTCAAAAATCAAGAGGTTTGTTTCTTTAGCTTCCATAATTCATAACTTAGATGAGCCATAAGTTTAAGCTCAAGATTCCATGTTTAACATAGCTAATCAATTCATCAAATTTCTTGGTGAATAGTGTTTTCAAGAAACTAACTTTGTGTTTTCTTATATTTTCTTCAAGATCCAAGCTTAGTAGAGATAGTTAGTGGTTATTTAAGGCTTCCTAAGTGATTCTCCACTCTCCAAGGAAGGTATAATCCCTCCAAACCCTAATTTTACTTTGAGTATTAGGTTTGGTTTTGTGTGTTATAGTTCATAAGAGCATGATTCTTGTATGTTTAGAGTTTGGTTGGAATTATAATAATTTTGGGTTATAAATCTTGGTTGTTGGTTGATGAACCTTAAGTATAGTTAGTAGCTCTTGTTGTGATTGAATAAGATGGATAAAACATGAAGTAATGGACTGATTTAATAGGATTTGGATGAAGTTTGGTTGTATGGTTGATTTGTGGTTGAATGATTATGGAATGGTGTTGATTGGTGGTGGTTTAATATTGAATTGATTGGGTAAAAAAATTTGGGAATTGCTAAGTTATAGCCGTCGTAATGCCCAATTTTCCTTAGACTCTTTTTGTTCTTAACTTCAGGACCCGTGAACTCACTGTTAGGTTTTGACCATTGCCATGATAATATAGTTCATGTTACGAGCTTCGTTTTGATATGTGGTACGCTTAAATCCGATGTACGGTTTAGGAGAAACGACCGTTTTAAGTAACGGCGTTTCGTGAACGAACTATTACCCCTCGCCTTACTTTGAAACATTGGTTAAGGCCCTTAAATGACTAATTGGATTATGAAATAATTATCTAAAGTAGGTTAGACAGTTGGTAGGGTACTCGCGAAAGAATCGCCTTAAAACTCTTAATGGTTAATTTATTAAAAAAATGGTGGAGCCGAGGGTACTCGAGCGACTTAAGTGAATCATTAAGCGCAAAAGCGAACGTTAGGGTCTAATTGGTTAAAGTATAGATTCTTAAGCGACTTTAGTTTAATTCCAACTTATATGATGTTTATAGGTTACCAGACTCATCCCAGGACTTTTACCACCCCCAGTCGCTCAGGCAAATTTTCTACCTGTTATACTGTTGTTGTGATGTATATATGTATATGCATTATCTTGTGATAAGTGCATGATTATTATTAGCAAAGTCTTGCGATATATTGGAGCATGTGATATGATATTTATATGCATGCCTGTTTCGTAATTTTGATATTCTATTATCAATTCAAATGCTTATAAGTTGCATCATACCTATGCTAGAGATAAGCAGTAGTTGCGTATACCCTTAGTATAGGGGACCCAAAGGTGAACATTTTTCTAAACCGGGAGTCGATGTTCCCGAGTATAGTATATGTGTATATATATAAATACTTTTCAAAACTATTAATCGAATAAGGTTTATTCGATAACTTTATTTTATTTAATGAATATTATTTTGAATATTCATTCGAGGACTTATGACTCCGCTTATTATATTAAATAATATTATTTATTTTATTAAAGAATAATGTTTCGATAAACAAACTTATTTTTGATTATTCAAATAAAGATCGTACTTTCGTATAAGTATATCTTTGGTTATTTATTATTCATTTCAAGTATGAGTTTTAAAATTTTTACTTCAATTATTTTTATAAAGATTATCCTTATGGGAATATTATTTAAATAATAATATTCAGATATCCTCCAACATATCGGGACTGATTTATTTTATTAAATCAGCATTACTCCAAACATTCTCAAAAATGTTTTCGAGTCTTCAAAATAATTTTAAAAGTTAGAGCGGATCCCAAAACTCGTTTTCAAATTTAAGATCTTCCTTTCGAAGGGGACTTGAATACTCGCTCAAAAATCTAAGGGATCCGGCTCTGTGGTGTATTTTATATTCGCAACGTGGTTGCTGTTTTGAGAAAACAATTTGATTACTTGCCCAATGTTCGGGAAGTAAGTCCATCTAATTGAGTCGGCATAAGCGACAGGTCGGGGTACGGTCTATGAAGATGTAAGAGGCTGCGTGACAGTCCATCCATGCGTGAGTGGCCGAGTAACGGTCTAGCGCGAGGTCCTAATACGGCCAGGGTGATGACCGGCGAGGAATTCATCCATCTACAGTAGAAAAGGTTACTTATTGGTATCTTTACCTGATCAGCAAGATATCGAGTTTATTCCAAAATTCTTTTCTTTCCAAATTCATTGGATATTGCAACTCTGTTCATACTTTACATGACCGAGGTTTTCAGGAAATGTATGAGAGATATATATAGATATATATATATCGGGACTTAATGAAGTATCTCGTAACTTCATTTCATTCAATAATATTTCAAAGATTCAATCTATTCAAGTCTTATCTTGTAGTCTCATCTGTGTGATGAACTTTTGAAACTAATTATAACTTGAACGGTGGTAGTTTAAGTAGTATTCGGAAAAGATATAAGTATATTGGAGTATCTTGTAACTTCTGTTTTCAACTTATATCTAGTAAATGATTATCTTATGCATGACAAAGATTTTCACAAAAACGTTGAGACAAGGTTAGATATATGAGATCACCTTGCAACGATATTTTTATACAGTTATAAACTGGAACTCTGTGTATATTATGCATGGAAGAGGACTTCCAAGATTTTGAAAAGTATATATACATATATACTGAATATTTTGCGACTTGGTCACGATAAGATATCAAACTTGGTTCATTCCTTTTTGACCAAGACTTTCATGAGTACTATTAGAATGCTCATATATTGTTGATTATTATACATATTATTTCGGTGAGCTTGTTGCTCACCCTTGCTTTCTTCTTTCATCACACAACATCAGATAGACAAGATGAACAGGACCAAGCTCCCAATTTGTGAGCGGATAGTAAACGTTCCGCAGTTTCCTGTAGGCGTTGATGCCGTTGTGGCTGAGGTAGGAACTACCAATAGGCTAGGCTTTCAACTTTTGATGTACCAGACTTATGTATATTACGAATTGTAATAATGGCAAAGAATATATAAATTTATTCAGAAACCCTTTTGAGGTGTAATGACTTATAATTGTGGAATAAAATGACTTGTGTTATTTTTGGTATTCATCTCTGAGACTATAACTTGTGGTGTGTGTGTGTGTGTATTGTGGGGTCATAGTACGCAGTAGTTGGTTGACTGTTAAGATTAAGTATTGATAAGGGAAATGGAACTCGTGACAACCCGAATCCCCGGCCCCGGATTTGGGGGTGTTACAGACGAACTAAGTTCGGACAGAACAAAACACCTTAGAACACGATTCTGGTATCGATTGGTTCATCTTGATCAAGGCTTTAGTTTGAAATTAAAATCAACACCAACGGCTGGTTGTATCGATCAGAAAATAGAATTCTTTGAAATATGTTTTTGAGGTTTATCAGATAAGAGAGAAAAAACTGTGTTTATCTATTTAGTTTTTGATTTTTTTAAAACGGTACAGATAAACATGGCTGCTAATTATACCTAGTAATTTTATTCCCGATAAATCGCAACCCGATACTTTCTGTTTCGTAATTTAAAATTATACGCCCAAATTAATACTTTACATGGAAATGTTTTTAAATTATAATTTATATATAATTACAATTTTTATATCAAAAATTCTCCTAAAATTAGGTACATTTTAAAAACAAAAAAATATGGGCTATTCAAAGAGTCTTGGATTTTATAAAAATAAATGTACGAATTTTGTGGGCTTTTACGTCCCGGTCGGGGCCCGGTCCGTTTAATTTTTTAGAAACCAAAATACTTTCTAAAATAAAATTAAAGCTCGAAATTAATTATAAAATACGCAGATAATCACAGAACAAGTTTTAACACGTAACACGGAAGAAACATAATCTGACACACGTCCAGATTGCGGTTCAATTCATATAATTGTACTTTAAATACTAAATAAATATTCGAAAAATACCCTGGTCCTCGCAGGACTAATTTAACACATATTGCACAATAAAACATGGCAACACACCTTGAAATTTAAATTAAACAGAGAATATTTATCATATATATCATCAAATATGTACAGAAATTTCCCGGTTATTACTCAGATTTCATCTTTTTCCTTGCTGCTTCGAGTCGGCTTTCCACGAGCTTTTATTCCAACACCACCTTGACACCAAATTAGCACCAAAACAATGTTAATTCACCTTATTCACAGATTAATTCCTGAAATGCAAAAACACTAGAAAACACGTTAAAATACTTAACAACTTGAGTACAAATGCATCAATTCAAAGCTTATTAGAGCACTATAAAGTGTCATAAATGCCACTCAACAGAGTGCAAGATCAAGGGCCAAGATTACCTTACAAAGGAAGGTTACAGACCTACAAGATTCGCAAGGATTCACTAAGCCAGAAATGGAAAGATTTAGAGATAACTTAAAGTAGGGTTTAGTACATCTGATTACATGCTGTGTAAACATGTGTTTACTAATCTATAAAGTAAACACTGGTCCTTTGTTTTTAAATATAACAAATAGATCTAAATTTTCTTGTACTATATTAAGGAAGAAGCTGAGTTCTTATATTCTTAAGAACCCAGGAATTGTAGCAAGACATACTTAATTTTAATATAAATTAAGTGAGTTTTGAAATACTGTGTTTATTGTGCATGTTCTTTATACTCTGTTAAACATAATGTCTCTACAATCAAACTGCTTTATTCACCACCTTTCCAATTCAGTTTCAAAAAGACTAAAAAATAAAGAAAACACATTCACTCCCCCCCTCCGTGTTACACTCAATATCTAACAACTTCATTTGTTATTATGTTCTAAGTGAGCTTTTTATTTTACATTAGTTTTAATATGTCTTGCACTCTTATTAATTTACCCACAATGTGTGTGTGTATATAATAGGTTATAAAATATTATCATATTTTAAAATAATCTATAATTTTGTTGATCAATTTTTTACAATGTAATATAATAGATATTTTTAATTTTTAATTTTTAATTTATCATTTCTTTATATTATAAATAAATTTTAATATAATTTGATATTAGAAAATGAGATATTATTAATGTTTTTTTATCGTAGGGAACCCGCAGCCGCTATCCTTCGGGTGCGCACTGGGTACGAGTACATGCAATGGCCTGCAAACCATGTGAACCAAGATAAATCGCACTTAAGCGACATGCTCTGGTTCGGGAGGCATAATCATAAATTCTCCTCCCATTAGATCTGAACCTGTGACGGCCTTAACCCCGGGGTCAGGAGTTGACGTTACGAACAACAACAAAACCACAAATAATACAACTACTTTCATTATTAATAAAATATAAACACTACCCCCTTTACAAGATCTTTTCCAGGCTTAAGTATGACTTAGGTTACATAGCTATTACAAACCAACTTATTTCAAATAATCCTGACATAACTAACTTAATACAGCAAGTCAATAGACCACATCTGGTCTGACACAACTACCTCAGAGGAGTCTGGTACGGAAGGAACTAGAACTCTGCCCTAACTACGACATAAGAGTCTCCTAGGCATATGCAATATATATATATATATATATATATATATATATATATATATATAAAACATTCTGCAAGGGTGAGCAATCAATTGCTCAACAGTACCAATGTATGAATAACAAGTAAAACAATTTATGTTAAACACTTATAGGAACAGAAATCATAACTCGTTTACAGAAACAAGTAAAAAAGGTATAAACTGAATATCAACAACTAGCATGCCGTGTAAAACAATATCATCAGTCGTGTGCTGTTGTAAATACCAGAGTCCAATTTTAACATGCTATTTTCATTTCCAAATCCACTGTTCCATCACAGGAACCACAAAACCAATTTTCCGTTATTGGAACCACAAAACCAAAATATATAATAGACATGTGAAGACAGCTGATCAGGCTATCAACACTAGACGGCTCCATCTCTATTCCCATAAAACTGTTTCGGAACTCAGAGACTAGCCAGGTCTCTGACCTGCTGGACTAATCGGTTAAGTAGTGTGCGGAACCGAGTTAGCCGATTACGCAACCACAATAGGCCACTCTAGCCTCTATGTATCCAATATCTAATCATTTTTGTCCAGTTTCCATTGTTAGGTCACACACACTGTAGAGGGGGGTGAATACAGTGTATAGCACAATCAAATCGAACTTTAATAACTCAAGTAACAGAAAACAAACTTTATTCAAAACAATAAACTCTGTTACAGTATGGAACTGTCCTCTCTCAGTGATGAACAAATATCATGAGAGCTGCTAGGGTTACAATGAATACTCTTCTCGATAATGATAACACTTATAGTTTAAACCCTATGTCTGTGTTTATATACTACACAGTTACAAGATAATCGCTAATTGATATGGAATATAATTCTGCTTCCTAAAATATATCAATCAGATATCTTTTCTTCAAAGTATTCTATTCTTCATAGAATTCCTTCTTCATGCATATCTCTTCTTACGTTTGTCTTGATCTTATTTTCCTTTCAATCAGCCGCCTTCCTTATCTGAACGTTTCCTTTAAGTCCTGATATTCTCTTCTGATAAATATCTCCTGAACCTTAAGTACTGATGACTTAAGTTCTGACTTCAGTATAAGTGCTGATTTCAGTTAAGTACTGATTTGTCCTGTTTAAGTAAGATCTGAAAGCTAAACATAAATCATATTAGACATGGCATTATCAAATATATCTAACAATCTCCCCCAACTTGTAAATTAGCATAATATACAAGTTTAACAGATATTTGATGATGTCAAAAACATTAAGTACAAATGCATGAGAATTTGACTAGATAACTACAACTTACAGTCCTTAAAGCTTTACCAACTTTAACTTCTGATAACAACTTCAGTCTGTATACATATCAGAATTTAAGCAGTTGTAGATCTTGACTTGGCTTCACTTTCTGATCTCTCTGATGTCAGGAGTTGTTCTGAGATAGTTCTTTAACAAACATCTCTCAGCATATCTGAGTTCATCAATCATCCTCCTTTTAGCATCTTTAAGTTCTGCAGAATCTTCACCAGTTTGAAAAATTGCAGCCCAGAGATCATTAATTTTAGCTTTCTTTATGTCCTGATCCAGTCTGATCAAATACGCCTTGTCAGACTCAAGATTGAATTCCACAGCCTTGTAACCCAGAAAGGTAGTTATAATCTTAGCAGAGTTAGGCTTCATCTTAACAACATCACCCTTGTGATCTCTGTACTTTGGAAGATATGTGTTGTCAGACTTTATAGAATAAAGCCTTTTCTGTCTCTGAATTTGACTCTTGAAATAGTTTGCAACACTTTCTATTATTTTGTCATTCACTTGAAGTAAGAATAATACATGTTCCAATTCTTCAAAATACTTCAGTGGAATGGCATTTTCCCTTATATGATAAACCCTACCATCTATCATGAAGTACAACGAGATGTGTTCTTTCAAGTAGGTATGGTAAACCATCTGTAAAAATTCTAGTTGATTCAATCTTTCAGGAGTTGCTCCAATACCTGGTTCACTTAAGGAAGTTGGATCATTGGTTGTGTTCTGTATTCTTCTTTCATCAGCACTACCCAATCCAGATTTATCTCTTGCTTCCTTTCCAGTAACCACTCTTGCTTCAAAACCACTTATAGCAGTCTTCAAAGGTTGAGTCTATTTGGCTTTGGTGAATCCTGGTAGGAGTAACTTTGAAGGTTTAACATGAGCAATGTCAGAGGTTTCCTTTGATTTATCTTCTGATATCAAGTTAACTTGAGCTATGTCAGAGGTTACTTGCTTCTTTGAGATATCAGAACTAACTATATCTTTACTCTGAACAACTTGAGCCATGTCAGAGGTTGTCTTAGAAATTTTTCTTGAAGTCAGAGCAAGATCAGCATCTTCAACAGTAATTTCTTCATTCACAGGAGGCACATAAACCTTGATAGGTTCACCAACTTTCTCTTTGCCCTTGGACCTTGGATCTATCTGCAATTGTGACTTAGCCTTGATTGCTTCAGGATTTGTTCTTTCTTTTATCAAAATGCCTTTGGCCTTTGGAAGTTTCTTTTTACCAACAGAAGCTTCAGATTTAGATTTGAGTTTTTCTGAATTAAGTCTAGCTTCTTCTTCCATCAGACTCTCAAAGTCCATTCCTGGATTCTCCTTAAGAAATAACTATCTTGATAATTCTTCATCAAGATCCAAAAGTTCTCAGAACATATCCTTTTACCAGTAGCAGAAGTAATTCTTTTTCCAGCATCAGAACTTGTCCCGTGACTTGTAATTTCAGCTCTTCTTGATGAGAAACTTCTACCTTGACCATGACCTTCACCCATTCCAGAGTTTCCCTGGTCATCTTTTTCATCATCCCTCCCTTTCAGTGTCTGGTCAGTTTTGCATTTGGACTTAATTACTTTCTCCCCCTTTTTGGCATCAGCAGGTAAGAGAAGAGAGACAAGCAATTCCGCCGAGGCTTGGATTTCATCGAGTTGAGATTGCTGAGAAGCTTGATTTTTCAAAATATCATCAATCTGAGACTGTTGCTTCTCTTGGGTCTTCTCAATGTAAGCAACTCTGTCAAAGGTAGGTTGGAAGAATTTTTTCTTTTCAATTTTCTTAACCGTTTCTTGCTAGAGCAATTCTTCCTGAATTTTATGTAACTCTGTATGAGTTGTTGAATGGAGACCTTGAAGATGTCTAGTACTCAATGCAGTGACTCGAAGCTGTGTCTTGAAATCATCATTAATTAACATTTCATCAGCTTTTGCCAAGTGCTCAGCAAGAGTCTTGTCAGATGGAGCAAAGGTAACTGAGTTCCATTCCTTAGTCCACTCCTGTCCTCTAGGAGTTTCACTCCAAGGTACTGGTGCTGCTCTTGTGACAAACTTCTCAACTAGTTCAGATTTATGAACAGTTTGTTGAGGTGCATGTCCTGAAGGACCAGCTTCATCAGCATCTACATTAATAGCAACATCACCAGTAGTATCAGCATTTGCAGCATCAGAACTGACAGAATCAGCATCTTCTGATAAAATAACAGTATGAGAAGCAATTGAGGCTTCAGTATCATTCTCTAAATGCTGATTTGTTTCCAAGTTCTGATCAACAGCCACATCCTGATGCTCACCTATATTCTGATCATCAACATCTAGATGCAGAGAAGGTGTTGTAGACAATTCCGGAGTTTGAGTAGCATCAGTAAAAGGTGTTGTTGATGGATTAATTGCTGTTGGAGCTTCTAAGTAGAGAACCTCAGGCACAACCAGGTTATGAATATCAATTTCAGCACTTGTGCCTGGGTCTACAGGAGATACAGTTTCATGTACAGGAGACACAGATGGTGTGTTTGCCTTGTCTATAGCAGTTTCCTTAGTTGGGGACAATGGAGAGGGAGATGCAGTAGCTTCAGCAAATTCTGGTTCTTTTGAGATCAGAGATTCCTGATCTCCTTCCTTAGCTGCTGCTTCCTCATCATCTGAAGCTGGCCTTTTAGCTCTCTGTTTCTTGTATCTCTTTGAAGGTGGGGATTCCTTGGGAGGTTCAGCAGAAGTCATTCTTCTAAGCCTTTTGAGAAGCTTAGATCCCCCAATTCCAGAATCCTTCTGAGAAGGGACCTTCTCAGCTTCTTTAACAACAGGTTCTGATGTAAAAACCTGTTCCTCACTATCAGACTCATCTCTCAGAACAATCCTCCTTCTCTTCTGTGGTGTCTGAGAGACAGTCTTTGTCCTCTTGGGCTTGGAAGATGAAGGCTTCACAGTAGGTGCTGAGGATGAAGGTTGAGCTATTTGTGAAGGTTTGAGATGTGTTCTGATAGAAGATTGAGGTATAGATGTATGAGTGGTATGTTCTGATGGTTTTTATGGTGTTTGGGATGTGGTGGTAGGTTGTACATCAGGATAAACAGATCTATAGGTTTGAGGATCAGCATTTACGAGGATCTGTTTTATAGACTGAGGAATCTGTAAAGGTCTAACCACCATTTTCTTAAGGTCGGCATTTACCAAGTCATTAAAAGCACATTTTGCAAGTTTAAAGGGTGGAAATAAGTCAGTGGTAGGTTGGGGTTCATCAGCACATCATAAATTATATATAAGCTGACAGAATCTAGCAAAGTAGACAATATTCCTATCCTCTGTCATCCTATCCCCTATAAAACCTAGCACAGCACTTGCAAAATCAAAATGAGTTTGGTTTATAATAGCATACCCGATGTGCTGACTCATTATTGGAATGGCATCAAAGTTGGAACACTTATTCCCGAAGGCTTTAGTGATGCAGTCGAAGAAAAAGCTCCATTCCTTTCTGATATGAGCTCATTTCAACTGTCCAAGCTTAGCCAAACTCTACTCATACCCCAAATTGGCCATGAGCTGCTGTAGAACTGGTTCCTCCGGTGTTGAGAAAATGCAGCCTTCTGGTAAACGTAGAGTTTGACGAACTGTTCCAGGAGTTACCACATGTTCAAAATCATCCACTTCAAAAACAATGCTGGGAGTACCATTAGCACCACCATTATCAAAATGCCCAGTCCGCCAAAACGTCAGAACTTGTTGGCTTGAAAAGACTGGTGGCTGGGTCAATGCATACCCAATTTCACTGTGTGCAAGAAGATCTTGCACAAAGTGCAACTCAGACGGAGCTTCATCATGATTTAAGATGGCAGCATAATTGTTGGGAACGAACTTGTCTCCATCGATGATCAAATCCTTAGGTGCCATGAGAAAAATTGAAAATTAAGGTTGCCTGTAAGGTGTTTGATAAAATGTATGTATGAAAAACAATCGCCAGGAGATGAGAGAGAGTAAAAGAAAAGAAAGAGAGATAAAGTGTAAAAGTAAATAAAAGATTATATACTCTTCTCTCTCTCTCTTACTTATACTTGGTTAAAAAAAATAACCGTTGGACACCGGTCAGACATGCAGTAATAATGAATAGTTAATGGGCACGGGAAAACAGTAATCACTACTTATCACATGCAGTTTTTCAAGGAAAAACTGTTCCACTTACCAAGTAATCCCATTAATTGAGGTAAGTCAGTTTTAATTCAAAATTTAAACTGTTCCCACTTATTTAATCATTTTCACTGCAAAATCAATATTCTGTAAAAATATTCAAGTGTGAGAATGACCAAAAAATAAATCAAGTAAACAAGTACTGACATTTCAGAAATAGAACTTAATTTATATCATCAATTAAAATGGTCATCAGAATATGGATATATCAGAATTTAAAAATGCAGTAGAATTGCAAACATCTCAGAGACAAAATCTTGCAAAAATATAAAATTCCATTAATATATTAAGAGAATACATTCATGAAATTGAAATTTACATCAGAACATTACAAGACTGTCCTAAGCTACAAACTCCAACATCAACAACTTTTGTCCTTGGCTAAGAAGCCGGACAAAGCTGACGATGAAGAAAAACAGGAAGAAGAAAACAAATTATTTCTTTTTCCGACTCTCTACAAAAAGAATAGCGAGTTGAATGATTCGCTCTTGTTGGCGGAGAGCTTCCAGCCTTTCTTCTTCCAATCGCTCCAGATGGCGATGGTAGTCCATGTAAAAGAACAGGAGGTTTGTGAGAACCTCCTGGGGAATCGAGTCCCAAATCTCATCAGGAATGACAGTTACATGCCATTCCTGCTGCCAGTCCTCACAACTCAACTCCATGTTGAAGGTCTCATAGTTTAAAAACATATTGTAGTTGACCATGATTGTGTTGGTATGAAGGAAAAGAGAGTGAGTATGTGAGAAAAGAAATGATGTGTAGGCTGATTTGAGGTGTTGGTTTATATAGGCAATAGAATGCCAGGAGACGCAAGGAAATTTAATGCTGACAGGTAGAAATAATTCTACCTCGTCTCCCTAGACTAGGAAGAAGAAAAACAGTTATTGGAAGTGTAAAACAGGGTTTAATGCGCACAAGAACCAAGTAAATATTACTGTGCATGTACGTGTTCCACTAACCTAATTGTATTGACTGTTATTATCTCACCCGTACATATTCTGATTTAAAATAAGACTGTTTCAGATTTTAACCACAAATAAGTCAAGTAGAGGATCCGAATTTAATATCAGCACTTAGACTTATATCAGAACTTAACAATCATCAGAACATGATTTCTTAACTCAAAAAATGAATGCCTATCTCTGTGATTCTTCACACAAATTCTGATTTCAGTTCTTCAGAACTTATTTATCAGAACTTCCATCAGAACTTGTCCTCAAATTTATGCAATCTGACACATAAACTGTTCATCTAAAATAATATTGAACGCCACAGTAATTTTCATCATTCATATGGAGTGTAAGTGTGTGCATTAAGCAAAATATCAGTCAAAGAGTAAAGTATATTTATGAATTGTAATAATGGCAAAGAAAATGTAAATTTATTCAGAAAACCTTTTAAAGTGTATTGGCAGATAATTGTGGAATAAAATGACTTGTGATTATTTTTGGATGTTCATCTCTGAGACTATAACGTGTGGTGTGTGTGTTTATTGTGGGGTCACAGTACAGAGTAGTTGATTAGTTATTAAGATTGGGTGTTATTAAGGGAAATGGAACTCGTGACAACCCGGATCCCCGACCCCGGATTTGGGGGTGTTACAATCATGGTTTTGTTGGTATGAAAAAAATGAAGGTGAGTTTGTGAGAAAAGAATTGATGTGTGGGCTGTTGCGAAGTGTTTGTTTATATAGGCAAGAGAATGCCAGAAGACACAAGGAAATTTAATGCTGACAGGTAGAATTAATTCTACCTCATCTCCCTAGACTTGGAAGAAGAAAAACAGTCATTGGAAAGGTAAAACGGGGTTTAATGCGCACAAGAACCAAGTAAGAATTACTGTGCATGTACGTGTACCACTATCCCTAATTATATTGACTGTTAATATTCCGCCCCAACATATTCTGATTTAAAATGAGACTATTTTTAGATTTTATCCACAAATAAGTCAAGTAAAGGATCAGAATTTAATATCAGAACTTAGACTTATATCAGAACTTAACAGTTATCAGAACATGATTTCTTGACTCGAAAAATGAATGCCTATCTTTGTAATTCTTCACACAAATTCTGATATAGATTCTTCAGAACTTAATCATCAGAACGTTCAACAGAACTTGTCCTCAGAATTTATGCAATCTGACATATTAACTGTTCATCTAAAATAACTTAGAGCACCACAGTAATTTTCATCATTCATATGGAGTGTTTAGTGTGTGCAATAAGCTCAATATCAGACAAAAAGGTAAAGTCTGATTCACTTCAGTACATCTTAGAAATAAGGCATAACTAAGAACTTTACTAAAAATCTGTCATTATTCTGAAGTTTACTTTTGAATGAGTTCATGCACGAGTCCACCTCAACTGT
Organism: Apium graveolens; assembly: GCF_009905375.1. Taxonomy (NCBI): domain Eukaryota; kingdom Viridiplantae; phylum Streptophyta; class Magnoliopsida; order Apiales; family Apiaceae; genus Apium; species Apium graveolens. The sequence goes on from NC_133653.1 coordinate 123,503,729, forward strand.
TTTGTGCTTATTTTATGCATCTTTTGAAATTCCATTTTACAGTGGCTTCTCAGTGTAAGTGAGTCACGACTGCTTATCAGAATTTATGCTTTTATCAGAGTATTTCTCCAATAATCATAGTGTATGAAAAGTCACCAAGATAATAATTATTTGCTTTTCTGATGCATATTACTTAATACCGGCAATGCACTTGGGTCGTCCCTTCCACATTTTTACTCTAGATCTCAGAGGAGTACCTGATTTTTATTCTCTTTTCTTTTACTTTTTCTTTTGATGAGTGAGGTTTATCAGCACTTAGTACATCCATCAGATTTACTAACATCAGAACTTAACAGATGAGAAGCATTATTCTAGTTTTTGACTTAGTAATAAGATAGACAAAGTAAATGTGACTAAGCTCAATATCAGAATTTGCTTGTGTCAATAGATTTCCACATAAATAATTACTTCTAACATGGGATCTCTAGTATGTTAAAGACTACTAGGTCAGCATCTAGCACAGTTATCCTTATAGGATTGAATATTCACAGAAACAGTCAGTTCACTATCATAGTTTAGAAATTCACATCAAACAACAATCAGTACTTAAGCAATTTTTAATTAAGCACAGAATACACAAAGAGAGTAATTTCTGTAAATACTGATCATAAAGTCTGATGCATCAGAACAAAAGCTAAGAAGATTTAGAGAAAGAACCTAAAACCATTCCAAGTTCATTTACCAATCTTGTAAAAGTAGCTTCACACAGTGGTTTTGTGAAGATATCTGCTAGTTGTTGATCTGTTGGAACAAAGTGCAAGTCCACTGTACCTTCATCCACATGTTCCCTTATGAAGTGGTACCTAATGCTGATGTGCTTTGTCATTGAGTGTTGAACTGGATTACCTGTCATAGCAATAGCACTTTGATTATCACAGTAAATAGGGATTTTAAAATATGTTAACCCATAATCCAGTAACTGATTCTTTATCCAAAAAATCTGTGCACAACAGCTTCCTGTAGCAATGTATTTTGCTTCTGCAGTTGATGTGGAAATTGAATTTTGTTTCTTGCTAAACCAAGAAACCAATCTTCCTCCAAGAAATTGGCAGCTTCCACCTGTGCTTTTCCTGTCAATTTTGCAACCTGCAAAATCTGCATCTGAGTAACCTATTAGATTAAAATCTGATTCTCTAGGATACCATAATCCCAGATCAGCTGTTCCTTTAAGATACTTGAAAATTCTTTTCACAGCTGTTAAGTGAGGTTCTCTTGGATCTGCTTGAAATCTTGCACAAAGACAGGTAGCATACATGATATCAGGTCTACTAGCAGTTAGATAGAGTAGAGAACCAATCATACCTCTGTAATCAGTAATATCTACTGATTTACCAGTATCCTTATCCAGTTTTATGGCAGTGGCCATGGGAGTGGATGCACTTGAACAATCTTGCATTCCAAATTTCTTCAGCAAATTTCTGGTTTACTTGGTTTGATAAATAAAAGTGCCTTCTTCATTCTGCTTGACTTGAAGGCCCAGAAAATAGCTAAGTTCCCCCATCATACTCATTTGATATCTTGACGGCATCAGTTTGGCAAACTTCTTGCAAAGTCTGTCATTTGTAGAACCAAAGATGATATCATCAACATATATCTGAACCAGAAGTAAGTCCTTTCCATGGTTGAGGTAAAATAGTGTTTTGTCTATAGTTCCTCTGTTAAATCCACTTTCCAGAAAAAACTGAGCTAAAGTCTCATACCATGCTCTTGGACCTTGCTTAAGGCCATAAAGTGCTTTATCAAGCATGTAGACATGATTAGGATATTTGGGATCTACAAAGCCTTGAGGTTGTTCAACATATACTTCCTCCTCCAATTCTCCATTGAGAAAAGCACTTTTCACATCCATTTAAAAAACAGTAAACTTTTTGTGAGCAGCATAAGCCAAAAATATCCTTATGGCTTCCAATCTAGCAACTGGTGCAAATGTTTCATCATAATGAATTCCCTCCTGTTGAGAATATCCTTTTGCAACCAACCTTGCCTTATTCCTTGTAATTATGCCATCACTATCAGTTTTGTTTCTGAATACCCACTTTGTACCAACAACAGATCTGTTCTTTGGTCTTGGCACTAGGGTCCAGACTTTGTTTCTTTCAAATTCATTTAACTCTTCCTGCATTGCTTGCACCTAATCAGCATCTTGAAAAAATTCTTCCACTTTCTTTGGTTCAGTCTGAGAAAGAAAAAAATTGTAAAGACATTCACTTGAAGTAGCTGTTCTAATTCTGACACCTGCATCAGGATTTCCAATAATTAAGTCACGTGTATGTGATTTAGTCCACTTCCTTGCAGATGGAAGGTTTTCTCTAGAACTGGATGCTCCCCCATGATCCATGCTATCTTCATCAACATTTTCTGATGCTCCCCCTGAAACTATGCTCTCTGAGTTGGATTCTTCAGAATTTAAGTTTTCAGAATTATCAGAACTTGGCTTATCAGAACTTGACGAATCTGAACTTGAAGAGCCAGATGTATGTTCTGATGCTTCTTGAGATGTGGTTGTATCTTGAGTATGCTCCCCCTGCATAGATGCATCTTCCTTTGGCGTAGTCACCACAGTTTCAATAACATCAGAGTTTATTCCATTAGAGTTTGCAGTATCAGGATTTAGACTGTCAGGATTTTCAGTATCAGAATTTAAGTCTTCATCTTCAAATCTCAGCTGATCATGATCATTGAAATCTTCAAGTCCAGTAATCTTCTTATCATCAAAAGAGACATTGATAGATTCCATGACCACTCTTGTTCTCAAATTATAGAATCTAAAGGCTTTTATGGAAAGTGGATATCCAACAAAGATTCCTTCATCAGCTTTTAGATCAAATTTGGATAGCTGTTCAGGGTGAGTCTTAAGAACAAAATATTTGCATCCAAATACATGAAAATACTTCAGATTTGGCTTCTTTTTCTTCACCATCTCATATGGTGTCTTGCCTTGCTTGTTAATGAGTGTTGCATTCTGAGTAAAACAAGCAGTATGCACAGCTTCGGCCCAGAAATAGTTTGGAAGCTTTGCTTCATCAAGCATTGTACGTGCAGCTTCAATGAGAGTTCTATTCTTTCTTTCAACAACTCCATTTTGCTGTGGAGTTCCAGGAGCAGAAAATTCCTGCTTGATTCCATGGTTTTTGCAGAACTCTTCCATTATCAAATTCTTGAACTCAGTACCATTATCATCTCTTATTATCTTCACAGAATCTTTGACCAATTTATCCAGTTGCCTGATATGATCAATCAAGATAGATGCAGTTTCACTTTTTGTGTGCAAGAAATACACCCATGTGTATCTGGCGAACTCATCCACTATGACCATAGCATATTTCTTCTTTGCAATAGACATGACATTTACTGGACCAAATAGATTAACATGTAGTAGGTGATAAGGCTCAAGAATTGATGATTCAGTCTTGCTCTTGAATGAGGATTTCCTTTGTTTAGCCTTCTGACAAGAATCACAAAGCCCATCAGGAGCAAATACTGACTTTGGCAGTCCTCTCACAAGATCTTTCTTGACTAGTTCATTTATATTGTTGAAATTTAAATGAGAGAGTTTCTTGTGCCAATTCCAGCTTTCTTCAATTGATGCTCTACTCATCAGACAGATTACAGAACCATCAGTACATGTTGAAATCTTGGCTTCATAGATGTTACCATGCCTGTATCCTTTCAGAACAGCTTTGCCTGTAGATTTACTAATAACTTCATAGTGTTCTTCAAAGAAATCTACATGATAACCTCTGTCACAGATTTGACTAAAACTCAGCAGATTGTGTTTAAGTCCTGAGACCAGAGCTACTTCTTTAATGATGACATTCCCAAGATTGATATTGCCATATCCCAATATTTTTCCAATGTTGCCATCTCCATAAGAAACACTTGGGCCAGCCTTCTCCACAAAGTCTGATAGCAGGGCTTTATTTCCAGTCATATGTCATGAACATCCACTGTCCAGAACTAGGATGTTTTTCCTGTTGCCCTGCAATCACAAAGACCACTAATGATTAGTTTTAAGGACCCAGACTTGCTTGGATCCTTTGGCCTTATTAAGTTTGTTAACATTTGCAGTGGATTTAGCATCAGAGTTTATGTTAACATTTTTCTTATAAGAATTTACACTATCAGACTTTGAATCAGAACTTACACTAGAAGGAACAATGCTAACTTTCTTTAAAGAAGGTTTTATTTAATAATAATCATAGTAGAGACTATGATATTCCTTACAAGTATAAATGGAATGCCATAAACTACCACAATAAAAACAAGGATTTTGTGGCTTATATCTAACAAACTGACTCTTAACTCCTGACTTTGAAGGTAAGGAGTTTATGTTCTTATTCTTCCTGCAAAAAGAAGCCAGATGGTTAGAACTTCCACAGTTATGACATGTTTTTCTAGGAGCATCAGGTGCAGGCTTATAATCATTGATTTTATTCACACCTTCCTTTCCATTCCTATTTTTCCTAGGTGATTTTACCTTGTTTGCATTCTTAACATCTTTCAGCTTATGCTTAAGCTGCTTCTTTGTCATTAAGCCTACGTTTACTTCAGTTGTCTTTTCATGTTTTAGTTTGTCAGAAGTTAATTCCTTTTTAACTTCTGATTTCTCATTATCAGACTTTACAGCTACAAACTTAGCAGGCTTTAACTTAGATTTTTAATTAACAACTATAGGCTTAACTTCTACAGTTCCTTTATCATTCTTATCATCTCCATAACCTAAGCCCTCTTTCCAGTTTTCACTACTTAACAAATTCTGAGTTGTTCTGCCAGAGTTAGTCCAAGTCCTGATAATCTCTCTTTCCTTTTCTAACTCAGCTTTTAGAGATTCATTCATTTTAAGCACTTCATCCCTAACATAGAAAGCATCATCTCTATCTTTCTGAGTTTGATGAAACATGACTAACTCTTTTTCTAAATAATCATTCCTCTTTTTGCAAGCAAGATTTTCAGAAGTTAATCTTTCACATGTTAAAGTTTGATCTCTATAGCTAATGAACATGGTTTTAAGATATCTTCTCAACTCATTAATATCATCAGTATGAAAGGCATAATTAGTTTGAGGTACCTTTAACTCAGCAGCTTCAGAACTGCTTTCAGCACTTGCCATATCAGCATTTGCCATCAAGGCATAATTCTCCTCACTTTCAGAATCTGAGGTGTCTGTCCAACTTTTGTTCTTTGTGACAAGAGCCTTGCCTTTGTCACTCTTCACTTTCTTGCAATCAGGAGATATGTGGCCTTTCTCACCACAGTTGTAGCATTTGACATTTGTATAATCTCCTCTGTCAGACTTTCCTCCTTTGCCCTCAGATTTTCTGAAATTATTCTTATCAGAACTTGCACCTTTCCTGGAAAACTTCTTTCCCTTCCTGAACTTCCTGTATGCAATCTTTGTGATTCCTTTCACCATAAGGGCACACAGCTTCATCATCTCTTCATCAGCATCCGTCTCAGGCAAGCTTTCAGATTCTGAGTCATCATCACTATCAGAACTTGATGACTCAGTATCAGACTTTGTAAAGAGAGCTTTACCCTTGCCTTTCCTTGAGGTAGCTGCCTTGGGGGATTCTTCTTCAGCCTTAAGAGCAACTGTCCTTGACTTTCCTCCTTTCCTCTTGCTTCTTTGTTCCATCTCAAGTTCATGAGTCTTGAGCATCCCATAAATTTCATCAAGAGTCGTTTCATCAAGATTATAGTTGTCTCTTATTGTTGTTGCCTTCAAATCCCAGCTTTCAGGAAGAGCCAACAGGAATTTAAGGTTTGAATCTTCAAGATCATACTCCTTATCAACCAGTGACAAATCATTCAAGAGTTTGACAAATCTATCATATAAATCAGTCAATGACTCATTAGCCTTTGAGTCAAAGTATTCATACTCTTGAGTGAGTATTGTCTTCCTGTTCTTCTTAATCGTATCAGTTCCCTGACATCTTGTTTCAAGGCATCCCATATCTCCTTTGCAGTCTTGCAGTTTATTACCCTGTTTGACATTACATTATCAATGGCACTATGCAGTAAGTGACGTACCTTAGCATCCTTAGCAATTGATGCGATATCTTCAGCAGTGTAGTCACTCTTCTCCTTTGGTACTGACTTTGCTGCTTCACCTGCAACCGCAACAACGAGCTTGGTTGGTTTGTGAGGCCCTTCCTTGATTCTATCAAGATATTCTGGATCTGTAGCTTCCAGAAACATAGTCATCCTCACCTTCCATATGGGATATTCAGATGGTCTAAATATGGGAACTCTAATAGTCTCATATCGGCTTTGGATTTGTGTCTTTGGAGGTTCTTCAGTTTTGGTGGGCTTAGTTGGAGTTTCTACTTCAGACATGATTGTTTTTGGATCTTAAACTATTTGTGTGTTAACAGATAAGCTCTAATACCGCTTGTTAGGTCACAAACTGTAGAGGGGGTAAATACAGTGTATAGCACAATCAAATCGAACTTTAATAACTCAAGTAACAGAAAACAAACTTTATTCAAAACAATAAACTCTGTTACAGTATGGAACTGTCCTCTCTCAGTGATGAACAAATATCACGAGAGCTGCTAGGGTTACAATGAATACTCTTCTCGATAATGATAACACTTATAGTGTAAACCCTATATCTATGTTTATATACTACACAGTTACAAGATAATCGCTAATTGATATGGAATATAATTCTGCTTCCTAAAATATATCAATCAGATATCTTTTCTTCCAAGTATTCTATTATTCATAGAATTCCTTCTTCATGCATATCTCTTCTTACGTTTGTCTTGATCTTTTTTTCCTTTCAATCAGTCGCCTTCCTTATCTGAACGTTTCCTTTAAGTCCTGATATTATCTTCTGATAAATATCTCCTGAACCTTAAGTACTGATGACTTAAGTTCTGACTTCAGTATAAGTGTTGATTTCAGTTAAGTACTGATTTGTCCTGTTTAAGTAAGATCTGAAAACTAAACATAAATCATATTAGACATGACATTATCAAATATATCTAACATCCATATCACTTGTACCTGTCTTAGTTTAAAACAGTTCATTTAACATCACACATAAATTTTGTTCACAAAATGACTTCCAGTTGGAGATAGGTACCTTTTCGAAGTTACTTTTCCCCAAAATAGATTTTAAACAAATAATTTATAACTACAGAAGATATGTAACTTAAAACGTTCTAGTTCATGTTCGAAAATAAAACAACATTCTATTCATATACGTTAAACCATAAAAGTATGGTCAGGGGTACTTCCCTTGCAGAGCTTTAGAACTATTACTGATTGACCTTGGACCAACTTGGACACCCGAACTTTATCGCCTATTATTAGACTATCCTGGATCCGCCTTCAACACTCAGGCCCTTCGATTGGAACCTTGATGAGCTTGCCGACTGATCACTAGGCTATCTATAGTCCGACGTCAACTCTCAGGTCCTCCGAATAGAACGTACAGAGCCGAAATATCCTATGTTAGACGACCAGTTATGCCTGACATATCCTCGCTATCATTTCTGTAACATCCGGGATATCGCGTGTAATTATTTTTATCAATAAATAATTTTTAAATGATTATTATGTGATTTTTGGTGAATTATCTGATGATTGGTGTGGATATGTGGATGTTTATATGTGATAAAGTATAAGTATGTTAATTTTATTATGACCAGAATAAAATATAGATAATTACGGTATTTTTCTGGTAATTTTTGGACTGTTATATGAATTAATATTGATTTATGAATTTATTAATTATTTTCTGAATAATTACAAAATTATTTTATAAAGCCGGGAATCGTCCGACTTCAACCTTTTTACGTTTTTACAACCCGAAACTCTTCTGAAAACTCCTTCTTAACCTAATCTGCTAATTCCGGACATTTTCTATATTTTGACTTTTTTGATCCGGATTACGGTTTGACCCGTGCGCGGCCCGACGCAAGATTTTCGATACGATAATCATTTCAGTGAACCAACAAAACCTGTATTTTCGAAAGACGGGATATTATTACGTTATTTTCATATATAGTGTTTTATAAGAATCCCAGTTTGGATAATTATCCAATACGGGTATCGAATCAGATCGTTTTTGTAGTTACTTAGTAGCTAAGTAACTAATTTAACGATCTAAGACGATCCAAAATGATCCAAAACGAGTCAATATTCCAAAAATATATATAGCCCTTTTATTATTTCATTTTATTCGTATAATCACTATCAGTCAGTAAAACCCCGTAAAATACAGAGAAAATGTCGAATTAAAATTGCGTTCTTGAAAATCAAACGCACGAACGAAGGCATTATCGAACTCCGATTCGGGCGTGCAATATATCAAAACGAAGCTCTCGAAATCTTTTTTCTGAATCAACCATCTGTTTTTGCCCAGAAATCAAGGTATTCTTCTGATTTAATTATTTTAATTCGAATTATTTGATAATTAAAATATGAATTTTTGTTCTTGATATTATTTGTATGATTTAATGTCATAATCATGTAGATAATATTTTTCTGATCATTTTGGTATATAATATGTCAGATTTTGAGCTTCACATCATATAGAAAAGTGGCTTTGATTCTCGGAAAATGAAATTAGGGTTCTTATTCAAGAACAGTTTTAATTGAAATTTGGGCGTTTTAATTTTAAGGGTTATTGATTGAAATGGATTATACATATGAATAGATCGTTAAAAAATGAGTTGATTGATATATATGAAAGCAACAGACGATGCCTGGTTGCCCTGGAACATAATTCACTAGAAAACCGCCGCTCGCCGGCGTTGGAAAGTTCGTTGAACTTTTCCCGAAGATTGGCAGGGTTTCCGGGAAGTTGGGGGCAAGGAAATTATTCTGGACGCTATTTTCTATCAATCTGCACCTTTCTGGCAATTTCTGAAATTGCATGTATTTTTCCGGTGAGCTCGGGGCAGCATTAATGGTTGCCGCCGCCGCTGGAGCCGGTAGTGGGGAGGAAGACGGTGAAAATCACCGTTTGACCCCTGTAGTTTTGAGAATCTTGCAAATCAGTCCCTACTGTTTTAAAAGTTAACAAAAACAGGAATTCTATTTTAAATTATTTTGAAAATGATATTCTTATTATTTTAAAAATCAGAAAATTGTTTACTTAATTATTTTAAATTCAGAAAATTATTTTTAATTATTTTTTTTCAAAAATAAATCGAAATTATTTTATTATTTATTTTAATTAGTTTTTAATTATTTTAATTGATAAATTAATTTATAATTAATTGATTAATTAATTTAATTAATTATTATTTAATTTTAATTGATTTAATAATTAGATTTAATTATTTAAAATTGATTTAAAAATTCTGAAAAATAGTTTTGAGCTTTAAAATATTATTTTTAAATTATTTTCAAGGCTCGATAATTATTATAAAATTATTTTAAAGTCAGATTCGGGTGTTCAAACTCTATTATTTAATTATAAAATGATTCGGAGTCCAATTTTAATTCCGAAAAATGTTCAAAAATTCATAATAAATACCTGGAAAATCTTTTTGACCCCGAATTTTCTTTGAAAAATTATTTTGACCGAATACCTTACGTGTTATGTGCTACGTGTTTACTGATTGATGCGTTATATGCCTATGTGGTTATGGTTTGACTGTTTTAGTCATAACTTTTAATCCGTAAATCGGATTTGGATGAAACGAATGGTAGATAAAAGCTTTTGACGTCTATGTGACGATTAGAATAATACGAGTATGAATAATTGATAGATACTCGTGATGCCTAGCAGAGTCAGCAAGGCATAGAAAAGGAAATCAGTGATCCATAAATAGAATTAAAGCGTAGAAAGAGAAGGAAAGTGATTGATAAATAGAAGTAAGGCATAGAAAGATAAGAAAAGTGGTTGATGAATAAAACTATTAGATGAGTACAAGTAAAGTGGAAATCATTGGTGATAAGGCAAGTACTCCTGAACTTCCCTTCAAGATATATTGCAAAAATTATTGAAATGTTTTCATAACATGTCGTTGTTATTCAAAATAATTCATGTTTTATATTGCAAGTGCTTTAAACTATTTAACCTTGGACCCTAATTCTTCTTGATCTTGAGCCATAAGCCTTGTTCTTCATAAACCATTGATTGTTAAATTTTCAGATACTATCCAAATACATACGATACTACTCCATAAATACATATCTACCACATACTGATTTCTGATATAACAACCCTTATTCCTTGTTTAATAAAAGACCAATCCTTGGAACCCTTGAACCCCTGGTCTTTTAATTTCTGATTCTTTCCTTGATTGAAAGCCAAACTTTTTGAATCTCTTGTTATACCTTCATGGTATTGCGAATCACCCTGTGCTTCAAGATAAATATTGTTTATGATCCAGCTTATTGAACTACATTGGTTATCATATTGAATTATTTTAGAATTGGATGGTTTTATAAATGTGGGCCAGATTCGTGGTCAGACCAGATTCGTGGTCATAATAGGCCAATGCGTGCCTTGGATCCAGTATATAAAGCAAAGTTGGGAGCCTTGATCGGGGTTAGGGCGTGAATGATCTGCATCCTAACCTTGGTTTTTAAAATGAAAAGTGAATATCCAATTTTAATCATTGCTTATTCAGAAACTTGATTCTTCTGAATCATTTCAATTGGTTATTGTTTAACCTCATTTATTGTTATTATGACTTGCTGAGCTAGTTAGCTCACTCTTGCAAATCTTTTTATATTTTCAACAGTTGAAAAGGAAATTATTGGTAACGAGGATTCCCAGTCCAGTGTGTGAGCTAGGATTCCAGGTTAAGTTGAATCGAGCTAGCAGGAGCTTTATATTGTAGAGAAGTTATGCAAAATTTTACGAATGATATCATTATTAATTGTACGTTGAACTAGTTGGGATTTGGTACGATATAATAAAAGTTAAGGTTGTGGCTTGTTTTCATACTTTAACCTGTTGTGATCTGTGGTTGTGTAATGAAGGGTCAATGCATATAATACTTTATATACAGGTTTAAATATTATGGTGTGTGTTGGGAGCCCCAAACTTCTGACCCGGGTTTAGAGGGCGTCACAGATTGGTATCAGAGCTACAGGTTATAAGTCACTGAAACAAACCTAGATTGTCGGGAATGGATAGAGGGTTAGGATTAGGATTAGAAAATAGAAATATAGAACGTCGAGAGGTTGAGTGCGATCAAATAGTAGGTTTTAATGGGATTCGTGATGAAATTCGACATCTTTATCTAGGGACGCGATTTTCAGATGGCGGCGATGGAAGATTCTTTTATTCCCGGATCGTCTGATCATTCTGAGCCTTCATTTGTAAGACTATCATCTGATTCACGCCTTGCTCGTCCACCGGTATTCGCCATGTCACATCCTGTTGCGACGGTTGCACCTTTTCACATTAAAATCTCATCCCCTGATGCGAGGCTATCTATTCGAGAATTTCCCTCATACGCTGATTCTAGTTTATCGGATAATCAGTTGTGTGCACATCTTTCTGTCTACTCTACATTCCGTTCTATAACATCCGTTTAAAACCCGTCTTATGAAGTAACAGCATCTATGAGGATGGATTCGAGAGTTACTACATATGGTGAATATACGAGGTATTAAGAAAAGTGAAAAGAAACCTAGAGAGAAGATTCGTGTGTGCCAAAAAATAGCCGCTACCAGGTTATAGGGAACTACTAATGAGTATGCTACCCACGATTATCTTGTGAAGTGAGCTAGATGGATCTTTAAAGATATTTGAGAGGATTGGAAATCGAGAGCTTTCTTGAAATTATGATGATGATGATATGATCAAACATGATGCATATAGATGTAATGTGATATAAATCGACCTTGTGTTATAAAATAAATCTGATGATTACTGGATAGATTTGTTATACTTAGTAACCGTATGAGATGAGGATGGGAATGTTACCAGTATGGGAGACTACAAGTGAAGTTACGAATAAGATAGTATGCAACGGTAACTGAAGTTTTGTCGACCAATCAAGGTAAAATGGACCCAATGAAGGGTAGAAGATATATGGAATGTAATGGGCTCTTATTTGATTATTTTCCTAATTGGATTCCTTATGATAGTTGAGGAGGACGACAACCAACTCATATAGTAATGACGACCATGTGTATGATTTTCAAAATTTTAAACCAGTTTTCCATAGAGATTTTCTTCATAAAATTTTTCTAAAATTCCTTGGAACAAATTAAGTTTTAAAAAAAACTTGGTTGTCCAAATACTACTTGAGTTCTTGTTTGATTCATATTATCCAGACAAATACTTGTTTTAGAAATTAGTATGGTTTGTTTAGAAGGATAAGTGGACCCACTATTACGGAGAAACTGTTTATCCAATTGCTGAGACGATTGGAGCACGAGGAGTATGTCGATTCACGAGAAGCTGAGTACGAGCAAAGAAGATTAAGGAAAAATCTAGACTTTCTAAAGGGAGAACGTTATTAGGAAAGGAGGCGACAAGTTGAACGATTAGCAACATAAGCAAAATTTGAAGTTATGAGTTTAAATCTCGTAAGACTGCAAATAAAGTCGAATTATAAACATGAAAGCGTAGCGCGAAAGATACAAGACTCAGTACATGGGAATTTATTTTAATGATCGATTTAAGAAAGCAATTCAGAGAACTTTCTAAAGTTAATATATGACTTGGAATGTGATCTATGGATCGAGTAAGCGTTAAAACTGTAAACAGATGTAATGTGGATAACTACCAATGATATCATTCTTTCCTATAATTCTTATAAACCTCGAGTAAAGTATAAACTTCTTTTATTATCAGCTTTATAAGGTGATTGTTGAATCCCTTTTAAATCATTCCTTCTTCAAAACATTGTTTCCTAATTGGGACAAGCAGTGTTATGGTGTGACGATTTGTCGAAATGACAAAAAGTCTGGTAGGACGCCACCTAATCATGTGTTGTGTTCCATATGGTATGAAAGACTGGTCATCTTGAGTACTAATATGGTTGTCTCATTCCTACTCAAATCATTATTCATTCTTTCTTCTTAAATCCTGATTTGTTGATTCATGAATTTCTCCGATTGTTTCCTTGTACTCTTATCCCTTACAGAAAGTTTTTAATCAGAATCATATACACAAATTCCTTCTTATGTATGGTCTACTCTTTGAATGTTTTAAAAAGGGAGCGAAATGAACTCGTGTAGCAGACGGAGTTACGTAACAAGTATGGACAATTGCAAGCCGATGAATGGTGGACATTTACATGCAGAGAAGAATCATTATACAGATAACGGGATAGTTGCGAGAGCATCAAATCAAAGGCGGAAAATCTATATACATGATACGTTTCGAGTCTGATATTTTGGCATGAATTGGAGTAATTAACAAACTGCATGAGGTAAATTAACTAGAAAAACACGAAAGTAAAGCTGCATGTATTAGATGAGGCAAATGATCGACGGGACAATGAAGGCGAATGAAGAAATTCTTAACAATAACCAGATAATCAAGTAATACGTGGTGAAAATGAAACATACCTCAATCATGTGGGAGATATTTATCATGAAGATTCAAGATCGAAGAAATGCTAGATACGGATAAACTTTAAGTGTGTTCATCAATGGATGGTTGGGCTTTCCCACTCAAGAAAATGAGTTGTGATAAAATTTACGCTTGTAGCAGGGTCGGAAAAGATGGTTCAATATGGAAAGCATAAGGGGAGATGAAGGTATGGTGGTTTGACTGCAACAATTTTTAAGATGTGAAGCTTTTAAACCAAATGAACTCATTCGCAAGATTTTAAAAGTGTTGGTTGAGACCAGGTGTTGGTCATCAAAGGTTGAACAAGTTAATTAATAATGACAAGTGTATACTGCCAGGGTGGACTAATTGTTAAGTAGAGAGCTTGAATTGAAACATGAACTAGAAGAATTTTAGAATAATTTGTAATTGTACTCAGTAGTGATATTCTGTTATAATCAGAGAATATGAGAAAAAGGTACGGTATAATAAGAATTGTTCGCTATAATCTTAAGTTGAATTAGAGACATGGGTTGTACTGATTAATATAACATGAGGTAGTGAAATGATGAGTTTAGAAAATGAAAGTGGACCGGTATATTTGAGGGTTGATTGTTGGTTATTTGATTGATTGTTGGTGTCGGCTTGAGTCCGACTGGTAGTCAATAATATAAAGGAGATGCTGCCTAAACTTTCAGAGATTACCCTGCTTTTAAAGATAGAATGTAAACTTTCGTATATTATTGATATTCCTATGATACTCAAAATAATTGTGATCTGGGTTCTCGAGGGAAGTTGTTACATCCAATCCGACTATATGTAATTGGTTTTTGATTTCATTTAGCTAGTCATCACTTGGTACAATTGATCAATTAAGTAAGTTAATTGGTTCATTTAATAAATTAATGGTCAATTAGATGGAAATCGATTCCAATTAGATTAAGTCAAATTTTGATGTGACTTTCCAATTCGAAATCAAAATAATGAGGAATTGGGGAGAAGTAAGGACGCTGGAAGAATTCAGAAATTGTCGCAAATGTGTGAGTGTTTGCGTAGGTGAATACGCCTGCCATAATGAACAAGAGAAATAAAATGTCATTTGTATGGACAAGTGAGGAGCATGTTTTCAGGAGCTAAAGATTTAAGATGAAGCAACGAGAAGAAAGGAAAAAGGGAGGCGGACTAAAGAGGAGATTAATAATCACACCAATATGGATTTTATTAGACAGTCAAGGATATTTTATCATCTGCAACAAATTTTTATCAAAGGACATCTTGTTTCTGATAATCATACAATAATGATTTATCATGTATTTCTGTTTTGGATAAAGTGTGAGATATAGTTTTAATTCAGTTTCCGATTGATGTTGAAACTTAGGTTGTTGTTAAATATCAAAACTGGTGTTAATGCGGATGATTAATATTTACTTCAGAATGGAATGTTGTGAGTATCAAAGTTCGTATTAATATCTAATTTGATATTACAATAAAATGAGTATGAATGTCAAGAGTTTGGTTTTGAATAAGCTATGAGAATGAAGAACGGAGATGGGAAAGGAAGTGGAATCAAAATGATGATAAAGAAACTATATAAGATGCCAGGATATAGGTAAGATATGGGTAATATAAACGACAGCGAAGATGGCTGGAGTTGAGCAAGGACTATGACTGCACGATTAACTATCACCCAGGAAAAGCAAACGTAGTAACAGATGTATTAAGCAGAATGGAAGGACTGACATGTTGACAATATCAGTAGAATTATACAAGGAATTTCATAAGTGGAATTGGGAGCCAGAGCTTGCAAACCTAACAATGAAAAGATGTATAGCATGAATTTTCAGCCAAAATTGCTAGAGAAGGTAAAGAAACGTCAAAGGGAAATAATAGATCAAGATATTATCATTAGAGAATATATATATATATATATATACTCAAAGATATGATCAAGGAATTCCCAGATTTTATTTCAGAATATGGGATTCCACCAGTGACATAATTGAAGAATGGAATTTGACAAGAAACTCACAACCCAAGATATTCAATCCATCCATGGAGTACCAATATGTATAGAAATTTAGAAAAAATTATTGGTGGCCAGTATGAAGAAAGAAATGGTGGTACGTCATCAGATCCAGAAACTAATTGTAGATAATCAATAATTGTGTGATTTGAAATTTGACAGAAGTATTCAGAATACGATAAATTATATCAAAATGGAATGGTATGTACTACTTCTAGATGAACGCATATTAAGTAAAGTGGAACTAAAAAGATAGGAATTTGGTTGAACAACGATAACTCAAGAGATTCAAGCTACTTCGAAGGTATGATACGAGACATAGATGTCAAAGAAGACTATCCGATAGTATGGCGTAAAGAAAGAATAAACGTTATATGTGATTAGACGTCAAGGAACGCATTGCAGTCAGTCTCATATGAGCAACCGATAGAATATGATGTCAGCGAGAGGTTGTTAAGTAATGGTTGATGCTGCGAGTAAAAGTATATGAAAAGTTGTAAGGTTGGAGAATCAACCCGAGAAAATGAGAGTAAGATACTTGAAGGTATCACTATCTGATCTTTAGAGTGATTCTAAGGACATAATCATTTTAAGGGGGGGAGGATGTAACATCCGGGATATCGCGTGTAATTATTTTTATCAATAAATAATTTTTAAATGATTATTATGTGATTTTTGGTGAATTATCTGATGATTGGTGTGGATATGTGGATGTTTATATGTGATAAAGTATAAGTATGTTAATTTAATTATGACCAGAATAAAATATAGATAATTACAGTATTTTTCTGGTAATTTTTGGACTGTTATATGAATTTATATTGATTTATGAATTTATTAATTATTTTCTGAATAATTACAAAATTATTTTATAAAGCCAGGAATCGTCCGACTTCAACCAATTTTATGTTTTTACAACCCGAAACTCTTCCGAAAACTCCTTCCTAACCTAATCTGGTAATTCCGGACATTTTCCGTGTTTTGACTTTTTCGATCCGGATTACGGTTTGACCCGTGCGTGGCCCGACGCAAGATTTTCGATACGATAGTCATTTCGGTGAACCAACAAAACCTGTATTTTCGAAAGACGGGATATTATTACGTTATTTTCATATATAGTGTTTTATAAGAATCCCGGTTTGGATAATTATCCAATACGGGTATCGAATCGGATCGTTTTTGCAATTACCTAGCGGCTAAGTAACTAATTTAACGATCCAAGACGATCCAAAACGATCCAAAATGAGTCAATATTCCAAAAATATATATAGCCCTTTAATTATTTCATTTTATTCATAAAATCACAATCAGTCAGTAAAAACCCGTAAAATACAGAGAAAATATCGAATTAAAACCGTGTTCTTGAAAATCAAACGCACGAACGAAGGCGTTATCGAACTCCGATTCGGGCGTGCAATATATCAAAACGAAGCTCTCGAAATCTTTTTTCTGAATCAACCATCTATTTTTGCCCAGAAATCAAGATATTTTTCTGATTAAATTATTTTAATTCGAATTATTTGATAATTAAAATATGAATTTTTGTTCTTGATGTTGTTTTTATGATTTGATGCCATAATCATGTAGATAATATTTATCTGATCATTTTGGTATATAATATGTCAGATTTTGAGCTTCACATCATGTAGAAAAGTGGTTTTGATTCTCGAAAAATGAAATTAGGGTTCTTATTCAAGAACAGTTTTAATTGAAATTTGGGCATTTTAATTTTAAGGGTTATTGATTGAAATGGATTATACAGATAAATAGATCATTAAAAAATGAGTTGATTGATATATATGAAAGCAACAGGCGATGCCTGGTTTTCCTAGAACATAATTCACCGGAAAACCGCCGCTCGTCGGAGTTGGAAAGTTCGTCGAACTTTTCCCAACGATTGGCATGGTTTCTGGGAAGTTGGGGGCAAGGAAATTATTCAGGACGCTATCTTCTATCAGTCTGCACCTTTCTGGCAATTTCTGGAATTGCATGTATTTTTCCAATGAGCTCGGGGCGGCGTTAATGGCTGCCACCGCCGCCGGAGCCGGTAGTGGGGAGGAAGACGGTGAAAATCACCGTTTGACCCCTGTAGTTTTGAGAATCTTACAAATTAGTCCCTGCTATTTTAAAAGTTAACAAAAATAGGAATTCTGTTTTAAATTATTTTGAAAATGATAGTCTTATTATTTTAAAAATCAGAAAATTGTTTATTTAATTATTCTAAATTCATAAAATTATTTTTAATTATTTATTTATTCAAAAATAAATCAAAATTATTTTATTAATTAATTTTAATTAGTTTTTAATTATTTTAATTGATCAATTAATTTATAATTAATTGATTAATTAATTAATTTAATTATTAATTAATTTTAATTGATTTAGTAATTAGATTTAATTATTTAAAATTGATTTAAAAATTCTGAAAAATAGTTTTGAGCTTTAAAATATTATTTTTAAATTATTTTCAAGTCTCAATAATTATTATAAATTTATTTTAAAGTCAGATTCGGGTGTTCAAACTCTATTATTTAATTATAAAATAATTCGGAGTCCAATTTTTATTCCGAAAAATGGTCAAAAATTCATAATAAATACATGGAAAATCATTTTGAGCCCGAATCTTCTTTGAAAAATTATTTTGACTGAATACATATCTACCACATACTGATTTCTGATATAACAACCCTTATTCCTTGTTAAACAGAAGACCAATCCTTGGAACCCTTGAACCCCTGGTCTTCTAATTTCTGATTTTTTCCTTGATTTAAAGCCAAACTTTTTGAATCTCTTGTTATACCTTCATGGTATTGCGAATCACCCTGTGCTTCAAGATAAATATTGATTATGATCCAGCTTATTGAACTACATTGATTATCATATTGAATTGTTTTAGAATTGGATGGTTTTATAAATGTGGGCCAGATTCGTGGTCAGACCAGATTCGTGGTCATAATAGGCCAATGTGTGCCTTGGATCCAGTATATAGAGCAAAGTTGGGAGCCTTGCTCGGGGTTAGTGCGTGACTGATCAGCAGCCTAACCATGGTTTTTAAAATGAAAAGTGAATATCCAATTCTAATCATTGCTTATTCAGAAACTTGATTCTTGTGAATCATTTCAATTGGTTATTGTTTAACCTCATTTATTGCTATTATGACTTGCTGAGCTAGTTAGCTCACTCTTGCAAATCTTTTTATGTTTTCAACAGTTGAAAAGGAAACTGTTGGTAACGAGGATTCCCAGTCCAGTGTGTGAGCTAGGATTCCAGGTTAAGTTGAATCGAGCTAGCAGGAGCTTTATATTGTAGAGAAGTTATGCAAAATTGTACGAACGATATCATTATCAATTGTACGTTGAACTAGTTGGGATTTGGTACGATGTAATAAAAGTTAAGGTTGTGGCTTGTTTTCATACTTTAACCTGTTGCGATCCGTGGTTGTGTAATGAAGGGTCAATGCATATAATACTTTATATACAGGTTTAAATATTATGGTGTGTGTTGTGAGCCCCAAACTTCTGACCCGGGTTTGGAGGGCGTCACAATTTCTACCCGGACGATTTCATATCCCAACTCGTAATTATATGTATTATTATAATACACATAACAGTTAGGGTCCACGTACTCAAAACTCGGTTTGATATCTGTCTTTAGAAAATACGTATAATCGTCATTTCAGGAAAGTAGGTTCACTAATTATTCTGCAAAATACTTCACCATGATATGAAAGTAGTTTCACGTAAACTATTTATAAATATTAAATTATATATCCGATTGATATTTCCGATAATTACATGATGCGTTCCTGTATTTCCGAAATTAATTTTCTCGAAAATCGGGCTGCATTTCCTCTATTTATCGGACTACCCGTCGAAACTAATCGACGCAATCAACACAACAATTACAATTTACAATCCAAATTATCTACCCTACTTCGATATAACATAACAAATTTTTGTTCCGAAAAATTAATTTATGCACTAATTCATTTGTTTTATAAATTTAGGACTCAGAATAATTCATCACGGTCCACCGTCGACTCGCCGGGGCTCATCATCGATGGCGGTAAAATTCGTCGGTGCCCGATAAATTTTGGGTTTCCATACGAATTTCACCGATTAAAAATAATTTACCGCATGAAATTGCAGAGAAAACGGTAAGAAAGGAAGAAAAATCCGGGGGAATAGTTAGACAGAGATATATGAGAGATTAAAGGGAGAAACGAGAGGGTTAAGAGACAGGGAGAGATCGAGGGATCGAGAGAGATGAAGGAGAGGAGAGAGACTGAGATGTTTTATAAAAAAATGAAATTGTAATTCTCTGCTTTGCACACGTATAAACTGGACTGAATAAAACAAATACGTATCCCTTTTGGTTGTTTAGTTGCAAGACACGTGTATTGCTTCTCTGTATAGCCCCATTTCCGTAACGATTTAATTGATTTAACGAAATAAGTTGCGAATAAATATTAACCGAAACAATTTCAAAATAATGTTAAAATTTTCTAAATATTCTGAAACTAATAAAATTAATTTTTCGTAATTTTTAAAGAATTTCTTAAACGTACGACATACCCGCATTTAACGATTATACAAACCAACGCGCGGGTGAATTTAATACGAAAACTATCCGAAATAATTTTAAAATTCTCGGAATATTAAACTTAAGAAAATATGGGTTTCGTAATTTTTGAAACATTCTGGAATTTAATATTGAATTTACACTTCAATACAATCAGAAAATCATTTAGGGTTAAATATTCAATGAAATATTATTTTCTAAATTTTCTAAAATAATTAATAAAATATTAAAGCAATAAAAATGATTTTAGAGATAATATCAATATTTATGGAAATAAATCCTCAATAAAACCACTTTTAAGAGTAAAAATAAAACATTACGGATCAATAATTAATCACACAAATAATTCTCGCACACCACCAAGTCACACACAATTAATAATAAAGCAACACACGGCTGACGAAACCGATACACGTATTTTATTTATTTAATTATTTAATATTTACATTTCAATAATACAGAAATACGAGTCGGTATAGAACCTGTGACCAAGAGGATAATTATCCCCTCTTTACCCAATTGAGCCAACCGAATTAGTAGATTATTTATATCAAAAAAAAATACTAAAAATACAAAAGCATTATTTTTAATTATTTCTCGAATTCTCGCGGGAATTACCATTCGGGCGGGGATCAAAGAGGAAAAGAATCCTCGTTCGGGCTTCGAGGTGAGTTCATGGATCAGGGGCGGGGATAACATTTCATGACCCCTCATGACCCCGAAATTACCCGATACATGTCCCTATAAACAAACTTCAAATGTTTTGTTCTAATAATATAGTTTTGATTTTTAAGTAATGAAACTTATTTACTTTACAATAAATATCTAATCTTAATGTTCTCAGAATGAGCGAGAATCAAACTCTACGACAAAAGGAAAGTAAGCTTTCACCACGTAAGTTGTCTAATCTTATTTTGACGGCATGTATGAAAAGAAAAATAAGTGAGATAATTCAGTAATGAATTTTATGTCATCATATTTTCATTTATTTAAATTTTACGAGATGTAATCAAATTTATGAAATTTATCGTCATTATTACATAATTGCTATATAAATATAAGATATAAAATAAAATAAAAATAATTTTTTTTAGCATTCAAAAATTGTTTCTATATAAATGTAAGTTTGCTCGAGATAATATTTCGATACATGACAACTAGTTGAGAAATGATATGACAACTTAATTTAATCGAGTAACTGGATATAAAATCAATGTATTGAAATTTATCTAATAAATGAGATCTAGTGGAACACACGTAAAAGTAGAAAGATAAGTGACCAAATTAATAAGAGTATAACTAAAGTAATTATCCTCTGTCGTCCCAGATCCTGGGTTCGATCCTGCCTCACCCCGAGAATTGTTGAGAACAGATACTCATTTGTAAGGCTATAAGCCAAAATTAGTCAAAAAAAAAACTAAAGTAATTAATGTAATTGCTAAAAATAATCATACATATTTTACTTCCTCCATCTCATATTACGCGTTTTGACTATTATGTAGTTAAACTGACTAGGTTTTGACATATATAAGATAAATTTATATATTATTTTAAAAAAATAAAAATTACATTTATAAAAGATTAAATATATTTTTTAATAATATAAATTTTAAATCTTATTTATTATATATTTAATGTAATCTGCGGTCAAAATATGATAAAATTGACCATACACTAATCAAAACAAGACAACTAATATGAGATGAAGGGAGTATTATATTTACAACATTTTGAGGACATTTTAATTTTTGAACAGAAGATTTGTAATTATTCTTTTTAGATATTTATTTTGGTATTTTTCTATATAATTTTCGGGTTGTGGTTCAAATTCGAATCGAAAATCGGCGATTTGGATTTGGCTTTTAATTTTTAAATTCCATTTAACACGATTCGAGTTTGATTTTAATAAAAATTAGTATTTGATATGATAGACCAAACCAATCCCCTGTCATTTCTATTCAGGTGTCAAATGCGAGTTTCTGCGTGCGGATTGCTCCAATTTTAGATTTCACATCATCTGTATCGATAATTCAAATAAATACTTATTGAATTCCTAATTGATAGTTAATTTGACTTTTGACAATACGAAAACACATACTTATAATAAATTTAAAATTATATTGAGTTGAAATTTTAAATAATATTTAAAGTTGAATTTATTTTTTATTTTAACATGCGTGTTAAAAATCAAAGTGAACAGAATTTAGGAGCCGAGTGAAAATTCTTGGGGTACTATGTCAAGACTTGTTTACGGACATTCCCCTTTAATTTGTAAACATAAAAGAAAGTCAGGGGAGTTATATTTGAAAAAACACATATAATCACGGCTTGTAAATATTTGTTAAGTGTAGTCTGTATCGTATACTGTAGAACCATTAAAAAATGATACCCTAAAACCGGGAAAAATTATCACTTTAGAGAGGTTTGTAATTTTTTATTTTAAAAATAATTTAAATTTAAATTTAAATTTAATTATTAATATAAATTGTACTTCTTATATGTCTATATTTTTTTATCGTATGTAACCCACGGCCGCTACTTTTCGTGTGCGCACTGGGTAAACCCTACAGATTCACCAAGATAAATCGCATTTAAACGACATGTTTTGGTTTTGGAGTCATAATTATAAATTCTCCTTTCATTAGATTTATATGTCTATATTCAACTACCTAGAATTATAAAAAAGGATTATTCAAGATATTTATATATTTAACTAACCAGAGACTAATAGTTTTTTAAAATTCTAAAAAAATTAATGACCATTCAATCATTAGAGATATTCTTATTGTAATAAGACGGCGACCACAAAGATGAGAACAATTCTTTCAATCATTAGAGATATTCTTATTGTAATAAGACGGCGACCACAAAGATGAGAACAATTCAGAAGATATTAGATAATGTAAAAGTTATATTTAATTCAAAGGGAACATGAAATATATAAATTTAATTAAAATTATCATTTTATGCGAAAATTGGGACATATATTTAATACTAAAATTTTCTGGAAAAAGTATTAGTTATCACAATAAAGGGGTTATTAATTTTTAATACTGATCCCGATCTCGAGTGGGGACCGAGATATTTATTAATTTCGAGAGATTATCACTTTAGAGATATTTATTAATTATATAATCATTTAAAATAGAAATAATAACATCTTTCAAAGTTAAAAACAAATATGCTACGTCTGGGTGAACATTGAACCCCAACCCTGGTGAGTAGAATGTTAAAAGGGTCCCTAATAGAGGGTCTTGTGTCCCATGGACGCGCCATCAAAACTGGCTTGACCTCAACAGTCTTCATTTGTAATCAGCTCATTCACTTGTACTCCAAGCATGGCCTCATTCAAGATTCCCATAAGTTGTTTGATGAAATGCCTCAACGAAATGTGTTTTCTTGGAATGCTATTATCTCTGCATGCATTAAAGCTCAAAACTTTTCCCAAGCTCAAGTTTTGTTCAGAACTGCCCCTGTTAAAGATTCAGTTACTTACAATACTATGTTTTCTGGTTATGTTAATTTTGATGGATACGAGGGGCAAGCGTTCAACTTGTTTCTTGAAATGCAGTTAGATAGAGATGAAAATGCTGTGGTTGATGAATTTACATTAACTGCAATGCTCAATCTTACTGCTAAATTATGTACTGTATCTTATGGTACGCAGTTGCATTGTCGCATGCTCAAGACTGGAAATAATTTTAGCGGTTTTGCTACGAGTGCGCTAATTGACATGTATTCCAAGTGTGAGTGTTTTCAGGAAGCACGTCGAGTGTTTGATGGATGTTTTGGTGCTGTTGATTTGGTGACGAAGAATGCAATGGTTGCTGCTTGTTGTAGGGAAGGTGAGTTGGGAATGGCTCGGGATCTTTTTTGGACTCAATTGGATTTGGTTGATACCGTTTCTTGGAACACTTTGATCTCGGGGTATACTCAGAATGGGCATGAAAAGGAGGCAATCGAGTTGTTTCGTTGCATGGCTGAGGAAGGATTTAGATGGAATGATCACACTGTTGTTGGTGTCTTAAGTGCTTGCTCTGGGTTAAAGAGTTTGAAGCTTGGGAAGGAAATTCATGCTTGGGTTCTGAAAGAAAAAATGAACTTCAATCCTTTCGTAAGTAGTGGGATTGTAGATGTTTATTGCAAGTGTGGTAACATGAAGTGTGCTGAATCAGTTTATTCATCAACCGGGTTGGAGAACGCATTTTCAATCACTTCAATGATAGTTGGATATTCTTTGCGAGGCAACATGGTAGATGCGAGAAGGCTGTTTGACTCGTTGACCGAAAGGAATTCTGTTGTTTGGACTTCTATGTTCTCTGGGTACTTTAAATCCCAGCAATGCGACATGGTTTTTGAGCTTTTTAACGAGTTCAAAGTGAAGGAAGCAACACTTCTGGATCCTCCTATTCTCATAAGTATGCTGGGCTCTTGTGCAGTAAAAGCAATTGTGGATCCTGGAAAGCAAATTCATGCTTATTTATATAGACTGGGGATGGAAATGGATGTGAAGATGTTGAGCGCAATAATCGATATGTACTCTAAATGTGGAAATATAACATATGCACAAAACATATTTCAAAATATTAGTGCTAGTGATACAGTCCTTTATAATGTGATGATATCTGGCTATGCTCACCATGGGTTCGAACACCAGGCTCTGAGGCATTTTGAGGAAATGAAGGAGAGGAGACTCATACCGGATGCAGGCACCTTCATTGCCATATTATCAGCATGTCGTCATTGTGGCATAGCTGAACTAGGTGAGTTGTACTTCACCTCCATGACCAAAGATTATGATATATTACCTGAAACTGATCATTATGCGTGCTTGATTGATTTGTATGGAAGAGCTAATAAACTGGAGAAAGCTGTGGCCTTAATGAGAGAGATGCCTCTAGAACCAGATGCTGTTATACTGGGGACCTTCCTAAATGCTTGCAAGATGAACAGGAATCTAGAACTTGCAAGAGAAACTGAGGAAAAGCTATTGAAAATCGAAAAAGGTAATGGAGCAAGATACGTGCAGTTGGCTAATATTTATGCCTCTGAGGGGAAATGGGACGAAATGGGAAGGATAAGGAAAAAGATGAGAGGCAACGAAGTGAAGAAGTTTGCTGGTTGCAGTTGGGCACATGTTGGGAAAAAAGTTCATATCTTCACGTCTGGTGATAAATTGCATTCAGAAACTGAGGCTATATATGGCGTTTTAGATAGTTTAAATCCAAAGCTTGTTGACAGGGAGCTTCATTGAGTCCAGATAAAACTGTCAACTAGAAATATCATCTTCTGAACGTCGTAAACAAGTAGTGAGAATATCTTACTTTGGTAGTTGGGTTATCATGATATTACGTGGTTTTTAAATCATGGAACGAATGATTTATCAACTTCAAAGCACTGTATTTTGGACCATTGTTATTAACTTCACCATCAGTACTGCAGGTATGCATGATGTCCAAAGCTTGCATTTAAATATATTATTTTTCCCTTGTGTTTATTGCTTCCTACTGGATATTAACACATATCCTTTGGGACTTGGCTAGCAAATTACGAAGTTATATATAATCTCAGTTTTCACCTAAAGGTGGAAGAATGTCCAGAGTCTGCTGCAACGAAAAGGTGCAGGCTGTATTAACTGCTTTGCTGATGGAAATTTATCTTCACAAGGTGAGGAAAAATTTGATTGAAGTTCAAACTTCAAATATGATTAACAAGGGCCCTGGAAGTGGAAATACAAGAAATCAAGGATATGTAGTTTACCCCTTATGGAAATAAGATTCTTATAAATTTGCAGAAACACTGAGAATCTGGATCCGAGCGGATTGTACTGTGGTGCCCTATCAGGTGAACCCAGCTTAGGGGTTAGTGCTGGTCTCAGAAGGTGAACCCGGCCCGGGGGTTAGTGCTGGTCTCATAATGTTGTTCCAAGCATTCAGGTGTGATAACTCCGGTGAGCGGGCGGCTCCGTCCGACGCTGTTCTTGGACCTTCTGGGTGTTAATGAGGTGTAGCTGCTGATTGGGTATCTGCAAAACAACACCGGAAGGGGGGTATGGCTCCCACGGCGCCTCCGGTGTAAGAATAAAAATAGGGTTTTGGAGATGATGAAGATGTATGTATGTAATAGAAAGGTTGCTGTGTGTGTATATGGATGTGAGAGGGTGAGTGTGCAAAAGTGTGAATGTTTTCCTAACCCCTAAACCCTTCATCTTTGGGGGTATATATAGTCCAAGGGTAGGGTTTAGGGGTTGTTACCTCTAGATCAGGGCCGTTGGTTCTTGGGGGGCGGAGGACGTCTGCCTTGGGTGGATTGCCTACACGTGTCCAGGGGAGGACCACCTTAAGGGTGTCCTAACGGCCTTCTGACACGCGCCGTGTTTATCTGATATGTTGGTTGTTGATAGCTGTCATCGTCACGTGCCCACGTACCCTTCTTTGGCGGGTTGTGGAGTGTGCATGTGCTTGCTGGGACCCCCTCATGGCAATCTTGGCCCTGGTTCGGATCCAGGTAGACAGATGATCCAGGTCATGATCTGGATCCTGGTAGGTAGGTGATCCAGGTCATGGGCTGGACCCTGGTAGGCAGGTGATCCAGGTCCCGGGTTGGATCCTGGCTGTGAGATGATCCAGGTTCTAGGTTGGCCCTGAGCCTGGGTCTCTCCACTCGATTGCGCCGGGTGAGGGGGTTTTGGTTCATCAATTGAGTCTGATACCCCTTAAATCCAGGTTGGGCCCTAGCCGGGTTGCTTATACCCTATAATTTGCCCCCACTCCCTTATGCAGATTTTCTGGATGAGGGAGTAGAGTAGTATCACATAGCTGTTGCTTTAGGAGAAAATTGTCGCAGTTGCCCCCGATCCGGATCTAGTGTGGTAGATGCCAATCCGGGTTAAGGTAGAAGTTTGATGTTTTTGAAAAAAATTCTGCTCCCTGGTTGCCCCCCAATCCGGATCTGGTGTAGTAGAAGCCAATCCGGATTAAGGTGGATGAATTTGGCTGCTTGAAAAAAATTTCTGCTCCCTGGTTGCCCTCCAATCCGGATCTGTTGTAGTAGATGTCAATCCAGATTAAGGTGGAATAATTTGGCTGCTTGAAAAAAATTTCTGATCTTTTTCCTGTTTCCTGATCCGGATCTGTTGAAGTAGAGAGAGATCCAGATTGACTTCGAGAAATTTCTGCTCCGAAACCTGAACCTTGTTTACAATGATATGGGTAGGAGCCTTTGATCCGGGTAGCTGGAGGAATTTGTAACGCTTTTCAGCCTTTTCCCTCCCATGAATTTGAAATTTTGACAATTATTTCCTTGAAAATTGGCCCTTAATGATGATGGGGTTTAAATGTGTTTAAATGTATACATTTTTTTTATAATTTTTTTGTAACTGCCCCTAGGGCCAATCATAGTCTGCCACGTGGCGAGAGCAGTTCTCTCTCTTGTCTATAAAAAGGCCTTCTTTCTCCTTTTTCTTCTTTACTCATCACCAACAAAAACAACCGTCTCTTTGTCTTCTTTTCATTTTCTCTCGCTTTTCCTTGGAATGCCGCGTTCTTGGTGGATTGTTGTCGCCGTTCTGCCATCTCTCCTCATTTGCTTGTGATTTGTAAGCTTTCGTCTCTGTTTTTTCGATTTTTCCTTTCGAGTTTTCGCACTTTTCTCCAAGCTTTTAGATGCTTCGATTTTGTTGTGGATTCTTTGTGTTGCGGTTTGTTTTTTGGTGGATGTGTTTGTTTTTGGCTGATGCGTGTTTAGATCTGTTGTTTTTTGGGTGTTTTTGTTTTATTTTTGCGCGAAAATCGGGTTTTTGTGTTCGATTTTTTTGGGTTTAGTCTCTTTGTTCTTCGTGTTCTTGATAGAAAAAACCGTGTGTATATGTTTTACTCTATGATTCTCCAAATGACTGTTTGTGGGTAAGGGTTTTACATTGATCCGGGTAGGGGGTGTTAGATCCGGATCCGGTTTGGTTTATTTGGGTAGAATTGCATGCCTTAGGATTTGCAATTTGTGTTTGGTTGCTCTGGATCCGGATCCGGGTGTTTGCCGCCAGGATCCGGGTCCATGGCTCTTTGGTTTTTTGGCTTATAGTTAACACGATCCGGATCGTTGATGTTTTTCTGGGTTGGACTTGCATTAGCGGTCCGGATCGTTAGGTTATGGTAAGGTTAACATAACGTCCTTGATCCGGACCGCTTAGCAGAAACTTAAAAAATGGTAGGATCCCAGACTAACGCACCTTCATTTTAATAGGTATATGATCCGGATCAAGAGGCTTCCCAGGAGAGCTTTGAACTGTTACCCGGGTTTTTCTAGTGAGGAGAGTGATTCTGATTCGGCCGAGAGGACACAGATCCGGGTAGAGATGGGTAAGAAAGCCTCCCCTTCTACTGAAATAATTTCGAAGTTTAGGTATAAGAAGATTCCGGGGAATTCGGTCCCCTTCACTCCGGAAGGTTACTGGATAGACGTAAAATACCATTTTGTTGAGAAGCCCGCAGAGATCGAAAACGAAGTATATTATAGCAGGGTTAAGTATGATAGATAGCCTAACGGTCACCCCGGGGTGTATAACCAGGAAACTCTCGAGAGGATGTTTGCCGAGTTTCCTATAAGTCGGGATCATTACCAGCTGAAAGATTCATTCTCTGAGGTGGATCCGGCTGAGATGGATGAAGCAGTCCGGGCTGTTTTCCAATTGACCCCTGATATCGAGTAGAGGTGGCCGGAACCTCATGAAAGGATCTACCACCGCCCGGAAGTCGGCTTTGTTCCGGTCTGGATGGAACATCTTAGATCCGGGTGGAGCCCCCGGTGCCATATGTTCATCAAACATCTCTGCAAACATGTGTACAAGATATCCTCGATGCAGATCACACCGATAGGATAAAGTCAATGACCTGGTTTATCGCTTGCTGCAACAAATCCGGATTCCTGCCGACTCTGAAGCTTTTCCACCAGATCTTCTATATTTCTAAATCCAGTCAGAAGCCTTTTTACGAGATTAGGTTCCGGGCCGCGGAGTGTTGTTATGGCCCGGGTAGAGCCAAGTCTATCATGCACCAGTCTTCTTTGAAATTCTGGAATGGGGAGATTATTCTGCTGAAGGGATATGACTTGGCCTATCTCCCATATTTTACAATGGAGGGCGTTCAGACTAAGTTCAGCCCGGCTGTGCTTGAAGGCCGGGCTTTGTCCCAGATGAGGTGTTTTTGCGACTCCCTTGAGTTCCAGCCGACCCGGGACACGTTTATGAACCATAAGTTGCTTTTTAATCTTGGCTGTAAGTCTTTCTTTAAACTATGTTGGCCCTTGATCCGGATCCCTTGTTCCGCTTGCTGATCCGGATCAAGGTTCTGTTTGCTTTTTACTTGTAACTCGTTTAGATAAGATGTTGGCTTTCGATCCAGGTCTCTTGCTTCGCTTGATGATCCGGATCAAGGTCCCGTTTGCTTTTTTACTTGCAATCCGTTTCCATAAGATGTTGGCTTTCGATCCGGGTCTCTTGCTTCGCTTGATGATCCGGATCAAGGTCTCGTTTGCTTTTTTACTTGCAATCTGTTTACATAAGATGTTTGCTTTTGATCCAGGTCCCTTGTTCCGGGATTTGACCTCCTTTTATTTTACTTCCGCAGGTTTGCCTCATTTCAACCGTAACTTCCTCATAATCATGTCTTCTTCTGCTTATGCTATGGCATTCAATACCCTCAATTTGGCCTTCAAGACAAGTAAGGGGGCCTCGGTCCCCAGATCTAGGTCTGCCGATATTGAGGGCGGAGCCGAATCTTCTGTTCTCCAGAACATCTCGGATCCGGGTCATGAGTCTGAGCCTGAGGTCCAGGAGATCCCGGGTGACGAGAACCCCCCAAGGAAGAAAAGGAAGTCAGTTCCAATCAAACATCCCCGGGGCAAAGCTGTTGTTTCCAGTCGGGTTATCTGTGACTCGGAAGGGAAAGGCCCGGATGGAGAAGCCGTGAAGATAGGCACCAAATCTCTGGTTGACCTAGCCGGGTTCATGTCTAGTATCCCTTCTGAAGATGACTGGGAGGAGGTTGAGGGATACAGCATGGCTGCTGCCTTGAAGAGGGTAACTGGGCAATGAGGGCAGGTAATTATTGAATTTCCAAGTTTTTAGTCCCAGATTGTGCCCCCAACTTTGCTTCTTTACTTAGTTTCTACCTTGTCTTTTTCCAGCTTGGGAGTGCCATATCCATTTGCTTGGACGTCGCTTTTACAGAGATCCGGGAGGCCAACAACCGGACTAGTGCTGAGAAGTTACGGGCTGATGGTTTAAAGGGTGAGCTGGAGGAGGCCCGGGAGAGCTTCCAGATTGTTGAATCTGGATTGAAGGAGAAGTTGAAGGAAGAGCAGGACCGTGCTTATAGTCTCGCTAAGGAGGTGGAGAAGCTGAATGCCGAACTTGCTTCCAAGGAAGATTTGAATAAGGAGGCCATGATTGCTGAGTTCAAGACCCGTGATGTGTATGACTTTGAGGTCGCCCAAGCCGGGGTGCCCGAGGTCCGCAGATCCTGGATCGTTGCCGAACGACACATCAAGACCGATCCCTTGGCAAACTGGGACGGCTTCATTCGAGAGTTCCTTGTAGCGAAGTCAGCTGTCGAGTAGGGTCAGGGCGAACCGGAACCCTGTGACGGTCCCAGACCCAGCTTCCTCTAGATCCGGACGAGCTTTGCTAAGCTTCTCGGGCCCAGCCCCTGTAATTTCCCTTTTTCTATGATTTCCAATTCTTGTACTTCAATTTTTTGAACTTAACTGTAATATTTGGATTTCTTCCGGGTTAGGCATTAATCCGGATTCTGCTTTGAACTTGACTTTCTTTGCCTTGTATTTTCCTTTCATCCTAGAAAATATTTTCTAGCTTATCTTTTGGTCCGGGTAGGGCACTCCACCCGGAAATTTTTGCTCTCATGAGCAGTCCGGATCCTGACTTTTAATCCGGGCTGTGGATATATTACCCAACCCGGATTGGCTTTATAGCCGGGTGGTTCCGGGTATGAAGCCTTGTCATGGGTTGACATTGCTTTTCTTATGGTATATCAATCCGGGTATGGTACCATAACTGAATTGATAGTTGCTTCCGCTTTTTGTACTTAGAAAATAATCCAGGTACATAGTGGTTGCTTTTGACCCGGATTTGAATTATCATCCGGGTTTGTTTCGGTTTTTATATTGGGTTTCAATCCGGGTATGCCATCATTCCGGATTGATGAGTGCTTTTTTGCTTTATGTACTTAGAAATCAATCTGAGCACATAATGGTTGTGGCAACCCGGATCTGGAATCTTATCCGAGTTGTTTTTTGCTTATAATATTGCTTTCAATCCGGGTAATCTATCAATCCGGATTGATGATTGCTTATTTTGCTTTATGTACTTAGAAGTCAATCTGAGTTCATAATGGTTGTTTTCAACCCGGATCTGGATGAATGTCAGGGTTGTTTTTTGCTTGTAATGTTGCTTTTAATCCGGGTATGACACCATATCCGGATTGATGATTGCTCTATTTACTTAGAAATTTTTTAAGTAAATAGTGGTTGCTTATTTTTTGCTTCCAATCCGGATGTGAGACTATATCCAGATTGTTTTTTGCTTTCCTTACTAGTAATTTTAAAGAAGTAATAACTTTCTGGGAAAGGAAAATTCTTTTCATTGATTTGGAATTTTGTTCATACAAAATATAGGATCATAGATTGGTTGCTTGCCATAGGCTACAAGTTTTTGGTTGCTTTTGGTTGCTTTTTCTACTGGTAGAATTTTCTGAGCCTGAGTCCATGCCAAGTGTTTAGGATCTCAGATTCATCCATATTCATGAGCTTGTATGTGCCTGGCCTTAGAACTTCCTTAACTTTATATGGGCCTTCCCATCTTGGCATTCGCTTCCTAGTGTTGGTGGGATCTGAAACTTCAGTGCTCGAAGAACCAAGTCTCCAACTTGGAAGTTTTTGACCCGGGACTTCTTGCTGAAGTGCTCTTTAGTTTTTTCCTTGTACTTCTCCATCCTTGCAATCTCCATCCTTGCAACAGCCTGGTCTCTGAATTAATCAATTAGCTCAATATTTGTTCTGAGCCCCTCCTCATTTGCTATTTCGTCAAAGTTTATTGCTCGATGGGATGGAGATCCTACTTCAATTGGTAGCATCGCTTCTGTTCCGTAGGCCAATTTGAAGGGTGTTTCTCCTGTGCTTGTCCGGGGGCTGGTCCTATATGGCCATAGGACATTAGGCAATTCTTCTGGCCATCTGGTTTTGCTTTCCCCGAGCCTCTTCTCGATCCCCCGGAGTAGGATCCGGTTGGTTACTTCTACTTGGCCATTCCCTTGAGGGTAGGCCACATATGATTTCCTGTGCCGGATACCCCGCTCTTGAAGGTAGGATTCTAATTCTGATCCAACGAACTGTGTCCCATTATCTGAGACCAGTACTCTCAGGATCCCGAACCTCATCAAAATGTTGTCCATGAATTTGATGCAGTCTTGCTGGTTTATTGTTCTCGTGGCCTTTGCCTCTACCCATTTGGTCATATAATTGATGGATACTAGCAAGTACCTGAGGTCTCCTTTGGCCCTAGGAAGGATCCCATTGATATCAATTCCCCATACAGCAAAGGGGATTGGTGACAAGACTGAAGAGGGTAGGACTGGGCTCATCCGGGTGACATTGCTGAAGATTTGACATTCTTTGCATTTTTTCACAAAATCTATTGCATCCTAGTGAATAGTTGGCCAATAGTACCATTGTCTTATGATCTTGTGAGCTAGGGCCTTTGCGGACATATGATCCCCGCATATTCCTTCGTGAACTTCCATCAGATAGTACTGTGCCTCCCCTGGGCCAATGCACTTTAGGATTGGAGATGAGAAGGTCCGGCGATAGATTATCCCCTCTTCAATAAAAATTTTTGCTGCCTTGGCTTTTAACCTTTGAGCCTTCCCTTTATCTTCCGGGAACTCTCCCTTCTCCAAGTAGTTGATAAATGGAGTCATCCAATTCGGGCTGTTGTCTATTTCCATGACCTCTTCAGATTCTATGCCCAGTCTCTGTAACTCTTCGAAGTAGACGGAGCAATCTAGGTCTGATGAGTTTTAAACAAGTTTAGATAGTGTATCAGCCTCTGAATTCTCCTCTCTGCAGATTTAAATGACTTGTGTTTTTGGTATCAAGGCGAGGTAGCTTTGGACCAGAGCATGGTACTTGGCTAGAACTGGGTCCTTGGCTATGTACTCGCCGTTTGTTTGCTTTACCACGATCTGCGAGTCGCTGTAAATTTTGAGATCCTGGATCCTGAGGGTTTTTGCTAGCTTCAATCCTGCTATCAAGGCCTCATATTCCGATTGGTTGTTTGTTACTGAAAAGTCAAAGGAGATTGTTGTTTGTATTGTGATTCCTTCTGGGCTCTTTAGGATGAGCCCGGCTCCTGATCTTTCATTTGTTGAGGAACCATCAACTTTGAGAGCCCATGCTCCTATGTCTTGATCAGTGTTTCTCTCAGGGTCAATGTTTTTGGGCACATGCTCTTCTTCCGAGAAGTTGCATTCTAAGATGAAATCAGCTAGAGCCTGGGCTTTGATTGCTGTTCTTGGAATGAAACTCAAATTGAATTGACTTAGCTCAACCGCCCAATTTACCAATCTTCCTGAGATATCTGGCTTGTGTATTATCTTCCTTAAGGGTTGGTTAGTTTCCACCCGTATCTTCCTTCCCTGGAAGTAGTGCCTGAGCTTCCTGGATGTTGTGACCAAGGCAAAAGCAAACTTTTCCAGTCTTGGGTATCGGGTCTCTGCATCTTTTAGCACTTGGCTCACATAATAAACTGGTTGTCGTTTGCCATTCTCTTCCCTGATCAGGGCTGCTCCAACTGCCAGGGCCCCTGCAGATAGGTAAAGGTACAGGGGCTCCCCGGGTTGGGCTTTGGTTAACACAGGGGGTTGAGAGAGGTAACTTTTAATTTCTTTAAATGCGCTTTGGCATTCCGGGCTCCAGTTAACTTCTTTCTTGTTGGTTGCTCCTTTTAACAGGTCAAAGAATGACAGGCATCTCTCGGCTAGCTTTAAGATGAATCTTCTAAGTGCTGCTAGTGACCCTGCTAGCTTCTGCACATCCCTTTGTGTTCTGGGAGGCTTCATCTCCTGGATTGCCTTTATCTTTTCTGGGTTGGCTTCAATTCCCCGGTTGCTTATCATGAACCCAAGAAATTTTCCTGCCCCTACTCCGAATGTGCACTTTTCTGGATTGAGTCTGAGTGAGTATTTTCTCAAGTTGTCGAAGCATTCTTTTAGGTCTCCTATGTGACCGGGGATGCTTGTGGACTTTGCAATCATGTCATCAACATAAGATTCTAGGTTCCTTCCAATTTGCTCTTTGAAGATTTTGTTCATTGCTCTCTGGTATGTTGTTCCCGCATTAGTCAATCTGAAAGGCAGCATTACGTAGGCATAGACCGCCCTGTGGGTAATGAAGGCTATCTTTAGGATATCCTTAGGATTCATCTTGATCTGGTTGTACCCCGAGTAGGCGTCCATGAAACTCAGCATGACGTGCCCGGATGTTGCGTCAATCAATTGATCAATATTTGGCAAGGGGTAAGGATCTTTGGGACATGTACTGTTTAAGTCCGTGTAGTCAATACACATTTTCCATTTTCCGTTTGCCTTTTTTACCATCACAACATTTGCCAACCATTCCGGGTACTTGACTTCGCATATGATCCCAGCTTTTAGTAGTTTCTCAATTTCTTCTTCTATTGCTTTCTGCCTTTCTGGGGAAAAATTCTTCTCTTTTGCTTGACTGGCTTCCTCTCGGGGTTGACATCCAAGCTATGTATTGCTATGGATTCATCCAACCCGGGCATGTCTCTCGGGCTCCAGGCAAATATATCGGAGTACCCTCGGAGTAATGATACCAATTCTTCTTTGAAGGTAGTCTCGAGGCCGGATCCTATCTTTACTTTCTTGGAAGGATCGCTTGCACTGATCAGAATTATTTCCGTTTCTACAGCGGCTTCAATCTTTGCGTGATCCATATTTGATACCAACTGCTGGATCCGGGCATCTGCATTTTTCTTCATATAGATCTGACCCTGGGCTGTCATCTCTTTTTGGTTGTTTTCCCCTACTTCACTCGTTTCAGGGTTGGTTGCTTGCACAGTAGGATTAATCTGGCCAAGGCCTAAGCTCGATTCAACCTTTGCCGTGACTTGGTTGCTTTTTTGCCCTTCGAGCTTGGTTTTGTTGCTTTTGGATCTGGGAGGGATTCTATGATCTGGACTTCTTTTCTCACATCATCCCTTGAGTGGGGGCGATGTTTTTTAATACTTTGCTGTTTTCGAAGTACTACGACCTTCCTCTTGTTGTCTTGATGAGTTTCAGCCATTACCAGAGCTTGGCTATAACATCTTTCAGCGATCTCATAAAATCCCTTGACTTCTCCTACCCCGGTTGGGGTTGGGAATTTTATTTTCAAGTGTGATATGGAGGTGATTGCTTGGATCCTGGTCAGGGCTGAGCGCCCAATTATGCCATTATAGGATGAGGGGGTGTTGATCACGTAGAATTTTATGAGATGGGTGACTTGGTTCGGGGCTGATCCAAATATAACTGATAAGTATAAGGTTCCCTGGATCGGGACCAAGTTATTCCCGAACCCATACAGAGGGTCCTCTCGGCATTCATTTGAGCGCACGCTCCCTAGCTTCATCCGGTCCACAGTATGCTTGAAGAGTATGTTTACTGAAGAGCCATTGTCTATCAGCATTCTTCTTACCTCATTGTCAAAACTTCATCCGATTCGGTCAAAGACAGATCTCCTAGATTGCTGAGAATCTCCGGACTCTTCTTGCTCATCATCTTGCTCATATTCTATCTGAGCCTGAGCTTGTTCATCTCTGTAGAGCCTGATTGCTTCGGCCAGTTCATGGCTTGTTAAGTTGACCATATGCTCATCTGCAACTGGAACATTGGTGTACTTATACTGATTGAGCTCTATGACATTTCTGGCATCCCGGGTGTTACTATCCTTTCCAAGACCGGGGTGTGTTGCGTCAATGGTTGCTCCTGGAGGGTCTCTCGGTCTCCCCCAGGTTCATGAGCCTGAGAGTGGTCCTAATCCTGGACCTGGGTACTGGCGGAGGGTCTACCAACCGTACCTTTTCCTACTCTTGCCATTACCACAATTGTACAAACAACTGAACAAGATTTGAGGCTAAAAATGTGGATCTAAGTTTGTTTTTTTGAAGATTACAAAAAATTTCCAGAATAATACCAAACAAACTTTTTAGGTTTTGCTAATAACACTACTGAACAAGAACAACAGGCTCTAGAACCCAAAGACAATATGCAAACTAATGCAGATCTGGGTTTTAAAATTATCAAAACTATCAAACCCCAGGCTTCAAGACTATCAAGATTATCAAACTCCAAACAATCAAGATCAACAAACGAGAGCGGGCTCACACAAACGTGGCATAAAGTAATGAGTTCACACAAACGTGGCTAAAATGAACATTCATATTCAAGAGAGGGTATGGTTGTTTTTGTTCTTACAGGTTTAAGATGTGGACTTTCTTAAGAGTTTGTTGATGAAGGTGAATCCAGGGGCACCGAGACCCAAGGATGGATCACCCCTCCTTCTAGCGCCAAATGATAACTCCGGTGAGCGGGCGGCTCCATCCGACGCCGTTCCTGGACCTTCTGGGTTTTAATGAGGTGTAGCTGCTGATTGGGTATCTACAAAATAACACCAGAAGGGGGGGTTTGGCTTCCACGGCGCCTCCGGTGTAAGAATAAGAATAGGGTTTTGGAGAGGATGAAGATGTATGTAATAGAAAGGTTGCTGTGTGTGTATATGGATGTGAGAGGGTGAGTGTGCAAAAGTGTGAATATTTTTCTAACCCTTAAACCCTTCATCTTTGGAGGTATATATAGCTCAAGGGTAGGGTTTATGGGTTGTTACCTCTAGATCAGGGCCATTGGTTCTTTGGGGGGCGGAGGACACCTAGCTTGGGTGGATTGCCTACACGTGTCCAGGGGAGGATCACCGTAAGGGTGTCCTAACGGCCTTCTGACACGCGCCGTATTTGTCTGATATGTTGGTTGTTGATAGCTGTCATCGTCACGTGCCCACGTACCCTTCCTTGGCGGGTTGCGGAGTGTGTATGTGCTTGCTGGGACCCCCCTCATGGCGATCTTAGCCCTGGTTCGGATCCAGGTAGACAGATGATCCAGGTCATGGTCTGGATCCTGGTAGATAGGTGATCCAGGTCATGGGCTGGACCCTGGTAGGCAGGTGATCCAGGTCCCGGGTTGGATCCTGGCTGTGAGATGATCCAGGTCCTAGGTTGGCCTTAAGGCTGGGTCTCTGCACTCGATTGCGCCGGCTGAGGGGGGTCTTGGTTAATCAATTGAGTCTGATACCCCTTAGATCCAGGTTGGGCCCTAGCCGTGTTGCTTATACCCTATCAAGGTGTAGTATTCATTTAGGTATGTCAAACATATGGCTTCAATTACCATGAGTTTTTGCGATTTTTGATTTTTTTTCCAACGTGGGATGAACGTTGGCAGAGCAGAAGCATTGTTCTAAATATCAAAAGTCATGTGCTTCGTCCTATATTCTGGTTTCGATTTTGGCTCACTGGGAATTTTTTTAAATTGATAGTATTTGTAACACTATAAGCCATATTAATGGAACAAAAAAAAGTGCTTTAAGCAAAATTGTGATAGTTAAAGAAAAGAGAAGCAGAAGTATGATAAGAAAGAATATCTCGTGGTTGTAAAGCAAATGAACAATCATGGAGGCCTCTTGGCTAAAAAGTCTAATTTGCATTTAAATAATACCAATTTTAATTTTCCTTGAGAAATTTATATCGCTCAAGGGCACTATTCCTAGCTATAATTTAATATATCTAAGTTTGGTCGTTAAATCTCTGCCCATCCTCCGTTCATTTGATAATCTTAGAGTATCTACCATAATTTAGTTCATTTTCTAAATTTAATATATAATATTAGATTATGGTAAATTTTTTTAAACAAATATGATTTATAAATTTATAAATAAGTATGTGTTTTAAGAAATTTTAGAAATGAGACAGGGTCGAAATCAGATTTAGGATGACACAACATCGCATCATGGACACATAAATGTGCACACATAAATGTGCAGCGTAATTGATAAACATAATAAATTGATATGAAAGTGAACATCTTTTCAGATATTCCAGCAAGTATGTATTGCTCAGTACATATTTCTCCAATTCTAAACTCTTTCCATGCCTTTAAACATTGAAAAAATGAGTTCTATAGCTCATGCAATATACGGTCATATTCTATATTTATATTGTGTTAATTGAAACTGTTTTTACTGTAATTATTGATGATATATTTATGTTGTTACCTAATAAATTAATAATTTATTTATTTATACATATGAGCACGAGTGACTTAAGTATATTTGCAATGATGTATTAGCAAAAAATAATAAATTATGTTAATATATATTTTTTGACACTTCATAATTAAATGGTACAAGTTTATAACCCGTATAATACATTGTTGTTTTAATAATTGCTATTTTACCATTCTTATTATAAATAGTACAAAGGAAACCTATAATTATATACACATATAATATTAACCTAATCCAAACAATTGTATTTATATTTTTTAGTTTTATTTTTTTGGGTTGAATATTATTTTGTTTTAACCAGAATAAATTGTATACATTTATTTATTTTTACCTGATGTCATTACATGAATCAACGAATTATCTTTCAATTCTTATTTTATTTTAATCCGGTTCAATATTATATTTTCTTAACCACGTCAGTAGTATCTATTATTTTGTTCAGCCCGATGCAACAAATTCAACTAATAATATTTAGTTTTTTTAGTCGTAGTAAGATAATTTTGTTTAAATTCAGATATATATGTATATTAATTTCTTTTATCACCGTGTCATTATACATACCAACAAATTATCTTTTAATTTTAATTTTATTTTAGACCAGTTCAACAATATAATCATTTTTTACTCGAGTGAATAATATATTTTATTTTGTTTTTCCCGGAGATCATTATACAAATTTAATTTTTTTTATATTTATACAATTATATTGTGAATATTAATCCATTACTGAAAGTGTTTTATGTTAAATATAGTTATAAATTTAAAGGATGACCATAATACATAGAACCACAACTACCAACAAAATATTCAATATTTCGGATTTAATATTATTCTAAATAGTATAGATATTATGGACAAAGAAGAAAACCGATAATTATACAAACCCGACATATCAATCAAATCTCTTAATTTTAATTTTATTTTATTATGAGTTGAATGTTATTTTATTTCCCGAATGTGTAGTATATATTTTTATCTTGTTTCTTTCCCTGTGTTATTTTGTCAACCAACACACTATCTTTCAATTTTTATGTTTTAGCCCCGTTCAATAACATATATTTTTAACCGCGTAGGTAATATTTATTACATTTGTTCTAAACCGATAAACCAAATTCAACTAACTATATTTAATTTTTTTGTAGCCCGTACAATTATATAAATTTCTAATTATGTCAAAATTAGCATAATTTTAATCAGACTATGCCTAGAAAGGTTTGTAATATGGAACTTCTGTGGTGTCCAACTATGTCTCGGGTGATAAGTTTATTTTAAAATTAATTTTATACAAATAAATAAGTAATTTTAGGGATATTTTTGTAAAATTAACGTGTACCGAAAAATGAGTATCGACGATCAAACCTTCAATATTTTATTTATTATATTATAGTATAGATTTTGGTTTTAGTACGATGCAGTATATCCATCTAACTATAGTTTTCTTTAGCCCGTATAAATAGTATAATTTTGTTTAAAATCAAATGTATAGTGTATATAATTTTGAATATTTAATTTATTCCAGGCCATTATATATTCCAGGGCCATTAATTAGAGTGTTTTATGTTAAAATAATTATAAATATAAAAGATGACTAAAATACTGAGCAGGCCGACTAACAATTTTTTATTTAATATTTCATTTTTAATATAATAATATAGATAGATAATATATATTATGATTATTTTATTAAATAGAATTATCCGTGATACTTTTGAAAGAGAAAAATTGAGTTAAAAAAGGTAAATATTTGTTAATAGTTGTAATTCTATTAACAGAGTAATCTAGAACAAAAATTAAAAACTATAATTAAAATTAAAATATTTCGATGAGAACTAAGAAAACGTAATTATGTAAAAACAATAAAATAAGGCTCTTTACCCAAAAATAGGTACCGAATGAGAGGCATGATGAGGGAGTTCAGGGAATTCAAATAGTTTGGTAGAATTGATGAAATCACCTGCTCAAATTTACGCAGCCGTTGAAGTAGTTGAATTAGTATTTGGGTATTTAGGTTTTGAGGAATAGAGAAATGCCTCGTAGAGGGGATCTGTTAATGTAACACAAAGATAATCATATTTGACTTATAATTTTGATAAATTAATATTAATGTATTATCATCGATGTAAAGTTTATAGATAAGTATAATTACGTAAATTTAGCATGTACTAAAAAACAAGTAATATATTTAAATTTTTAATATTTTGTCTTTTATATAATAGTAATAGATTTGTAATAGGTTAATATTTAAAAAGTAAAATAATTACAAGTAATTATGTGTGCCTGATATATATAAATCACTCTTTATATAAAATAATTATTAATTCAATTTTCAATTATTCAATGTGTTTATGTGTTAGAAATGTGAGTGATGAGTCGTACTATGTTAGTACTGTAAGTTTACTCGCTGAATGACATATGATACTCTCTGTCCTAATAACTTTCTATTTTGGGATGTTCCAACAGATTGTTAACATTTCCTAAAATAAAATATTATATTTATAAAGGCTCTAAAATTTATTTCCGCTTTCTTTATTTTTCTCCAACATTATTCATTTTTTTAATCTCTGTGTCTAACAACGATGTTAACAACCTATGAGGCGGTGAGAGTATAAGATATATGCCATAGAATTAATAACAATGAAGTATAAATCGTACATATATGTATAAATAGTTTATTTAATTTTTATTTCATTGAATTTAATATAATATTTTGCCATTTCATTATTTTGGAGGACGAAGTTAGATTGATGACAAATAAAAATATACGAGTGTGTATGTGTGTGTGTATCCCTGTATTAATTTATATATATGTATATATTTATTGTATATATGTGACGACCTCAACCCCGAGGTCAAGAGTTGACGTCACGAACAACAATAACAAATATAATACAACCAAACTCATTATTATTACACAAACACGACCCTCTACTTCCCAAAATCTTTTCCAGGTTTAAGTATGATTTAGGCTACATAACTATTACAAACCATACTTATTTAACAAGTCTGACATAAATAACTTATAACAGCAACTCAACAGACCAAATCTGATCTGACACAACTACCTCAGAGGAGCCTAGTACGGGATGAACTGGAATTCTGCCCTGGCCACGACGGAAAGGTCTCCTAGGCATCTGTAATATATACATATACGAAATAGTTTGCAAGGGTGTGCAATCAATTACTCAACAGTACCAATATATGAATAAAAAGTATAACAATTTATGATAAACAGTTGTAGGAACAAAGATCATAACTCAATTATAAAAACAAGTAAAACAGGTATAAACTAGATATCAACAACTAGCATGCTCTATAAAACATGTCATCAGGCATGTGCTGTGTAAATACCAGAGTCCAACTTTAGCATGCTATTTTCATTTTCAAATCCACTGTTCCATTACAGGAACCACAAAACCATCTGTTTTGTTACGGGAACCACAAAACCAAAAAAATAGATATATATTGGACGTTAACTAGTGACGACTGATCATGCCATCACACATTTTTATCTAGGATAGATGATCGGGCTATCGCACAATTCATCTAGGATTGCTGATTGGGCTATCACACAATTCGTTGATTCCGAATTCACAGAGACTAGCCAGGTCTCTGTAAGTTATGCTGGACTAAGCGGTTCAAATAGGGCGTGCAACCGACTTAGCCACTTACGACCATAATATCCAATATTTGATCCGTTTTATCCAGTTTTTAAAATCTCTTATACCTATCTCTTTTCAATACCATTTTATCACATCACACTTCAAATACCTTTTCCAATTTTATTCACATTTTAGAGATAAGCATTTTCAGAAGTTACTTTCCCCTAAATCATAATTTAAACAAAACATTTTTAAACACAGGGGATACGTAACTTAAAATATTCTGTTCCAATACGAAATTTAAATTAACAGTATTCATATAATACTGAACCATAAAAGATGTGGTCAGGAGTACTTGCCTTGCTAAGCTTTACAGCTGAACGCTAGTCTGACTTTAAACGACTTCAACTTTCGGGGCTTCCGACTAGAACCTACAGAACCGCAATACCCTATGTTAGACGACCTGTATTGCTTGACATATTCTCGTTATCAACTCTACCCGAACGATATCAAGT
The DNA here is from genome assembly GCF_009905375.1 of Apium graveolens. Taxonomy (NCBI): domain Eukaryota; kingdom Viridiplantae; phylum Streptophyta; class Magnoliopsida; order Apiales; family Apiaceae; genus Apium; species Apium graveolens. The sequence goes on from NC_133653.1 coordinate 123,546,368, forward strand.
CCCGACTCGTAAGTATACATATTATTATAATACACATAAATACTAGGGTTCACGAACTCAAAAATCGGTTCGATAATCATTTTCGAAAAACATATATACCCTTCGTTTCGGAAAATAGGGTTGTCAAGTATTTACAAAATATTTTATCACGACACGCATGTAGGTTTCGTAAAATATTTATAATTATATAAGTATATACGTTCGACTAGTACTCCTGATAATTACATGATACGTCCCCGTTTTTTCGAAATTTATTTTTCAATAATCGGGCAGCGTCTCCACTATTTATTGGACTACCCGTCGAAACATACTCGACGCAACAATCACAACCAATCCAAATTCACAACCCAAACACCGGTACGACTTTCAATAATAAACATCTATTTTTTGTTTCAAAAATAATTTTACGAACTAATTTTATTTATTTATAATTGTAGGACTCAGAATAAATCATCACCGTCCACCGTCGGCTCAGCGAGACTCATCGCCGACGGCGGAAAAATTTGCGGGTGCCCGATTAATTCGGGTTTCCGACACGAATTTCACCGATAAAATAATAATTTTCCATACGCAATAATTTATTTCACGAAAGTTAATCAAAGAATTTTTCCTACAGGAATATAAAAATGTCTCAAATTAATAATTGCACAATGATGGAAAATCAATCGGAAAAGCAACAACAAGCCGGAAGAAGAACAAAGCTACAGGCAGCAACAACAACAACAATCCGCACCACTTCTCCCCCACAGATGAGTACATACACAGATATACACACACAGATACACACATAACACACACACAACTGTAAACAGAAAACAAGCAGGAACAGATAACCAAAGCGGCAAACAGAATACAAGCGGCCGAATAATTACCGGAATAAAGCACCATTGCGGAAGGAAGAAGAGGAAACGGAGAAGCGCAGGGAAAGGGAAAAACGGGAGAGGAGAGGGAACAATTGAGAGAAATCAGGGGGAGAGAGATGAGAGATAGAGAGTGTTCGATGAGAGAGGGATTTAGATAGAGATTGATGATAGCGATTGAGATAAAGATGAGAGAGGAGAGAGCTGTAGTTTGTGTGTATTTGTTTTTATTTATTTTATTAATAAAATCTCATAATTCTGTAGAATCAACACGTTTCTGTTATGAACTAAAAACATAATACGTGTACTTACAACGGACACAGAATACCCCCTACACTCCGATTCTGTTCCGCATTTTCTTTTTAGCGATACAAACTTACGGGTAAATAAAACTTAAAAAGTCACCCATTTAGTTTTAAAATTCTCGAAATAATTAAAAAATTGTAAAATAAAATTTTCATAATTTTTAAACATTTTTGGATCGCGCAACATAACCACATTTACGATTTAACGAACAAATGTGCGGGTGAATATAATCTGAATTTTTTTTAAAATAATTTTAAAATTCTCAAAATATTCCAATCTTAAGAATATATGAGTTTCATAATTTTTGAAACATTCGGGATGTTAATATTGAATTTACACTTTAATACAATCAGAAAATCATTTAGGAGTAAATAATTGATGAAATATTATTTTCTAAATTTTATAAATTCCCAAAAATAACTATAAAAATTATAGAGCAATGAAAATAATTTTAGAGATAATTCAAATATTTATAAAAATAAATCTTGAATAAAATCACTTTTAAAAGTAAAACCAAAACAATACGGCTCAACGATTATTATACAAATAATCCTCGTACACCAAAAAGTCACAAACAATTAACATCAAGTACAACAGGCTGCTGACAGAACCATAACATATTTTATTTATTGATTTATTTATTTAATAATTACACATTAATAATACAGAAATACGAGTCGTTATAACCTTCCCCCTTAAAAAGATTTTGTCCTCAGAATCTTAACTAATTGAACAAGTGAGGATATTTGTCGAGCATATCTGACTCTAACTCCCAAGTGGACTCTTCCACTCGAGGATTTCTCCAAAGTACTTTTACTAAAGGAATAGACGTATTCCTAAGGACTTACTCTTTACGGTCTAGGATCTTAATTGGCCGTTTCACGTAGGAAAAATCTGGTTGAAGCTCGATTGGCTCATAATCAATGACTTGGTTCGAATCAGGGATATATTGCTTCAATATAGATATGTGGAATAGGTTATGAATATGCTGTAGCTGCGGTGGCAGCGCTAACTCATAGGTAACTTTACCTACTTTTCTCAATACCTCAAACGGTCCGATATACCTAGGACTTAGCTTGCCTTTCTGTCCAAATCTAACCAATCCTTTCCAAGGTGACACTTTCAACAATACCAAAGGTCCTATTTCCATAACCATATCCCTTAGATGCAAGTCCGCGTTCTTTTTCTGTCTATCTTGAGCTGCTTCTAACCTTTTCCGAATCAATACCACTGCTTCTTTGGTTTGCTGAACTAACTCAGGACCTAACAACTTCTTTTCTCCCACTTCATCCCAATAAAGTGGGGACCTACACTTACGTCCATACAAGGCTTCATAGGGTGGAATTCCTCTACTGGCATTATAACTATTATTATAGGAGAACTCAATTAACGGCAGGTGATCATCCCAGTTTTCCTTAAAATATAAAGCACATACTCTCACCATATCTTCTATCGTCTGAATTGTCCTCTAACTTTGACCATCTCTCTGGGGATGATAGGCGGTACTCATCTTCAACTTAGTTCCCAAACAATCCTGAAATTTCGTCCAAAATCTCGAGTTAAACCTTAGATCTCGATCAGACACAATTGAAACAGGGTCTCCATGCTTGGTCACAATTTCGTCCAAGTACATCTTAACTAACTTAACTAAAGAATATCTTTCGTTGATCGGAAGGAAATGTGTAGTTTTAGTCAAACTATCAATAATCACCCAAATAGCATCATGATTCGATTTAGTCCTTGGTAATCCCACTACAAAATCCATCGAAATCTCTTCCCATTTCCACTATGGAATCTCTAGGGGTTGTAACAATCCACTTTGCCTCTGATATTCTGCCTTTGCCGTTTGGCAAGTGTGACATTTTGTTAGGTCACACACACACTGTAGAGGGGAGGGGGTGAATACAGTGTATAGTACAATCAAATCGAACTTTAATAACTCAAGTAACATAAAACAAACTTTATTGAAACAATAAACTCTGTTACAGTATGAATTTGTTCTCTCTCAGTGATGAACAAATATCACGAGAGCTGCTAGGGTTACAATTAATAATCTTCTCAATTGTGATAACACTTATAGTGTAAACCCTATGTCCGTGTTTATATACTACACAGTTACAAGATAATCGCTAATTGATATGGAATATAATTCTGCTTCCTAAAATACATTAATCAGATATCTTTTCTTCCAAGTATTCTATTCTTCATAGAATTCCTTCTTCATGCATATCTCTTCTTATGTTTGTCTCGATCTTCTTTCCTTTAACCAGCTGCCTTCCTTATCTGAACGTCCTTCAGTACTTAAGTTCTGATATCCATCTTCTGATAATTATCTCCTGATAATATAAGTACTGATATCCTTAAGTCCTGACTTCCAGTAAGTACTGATTTATCCTATTTAAGTAAGATCTGAAAACTAAACATAAATCACATTAGCCATGACATTATCAAATATATCTAACAATCTCCCCCAACTTGTAAATTAGAATAATATACAAGTTTAACAGATATTTGATGATGTCAAAAACATTAAGTACAAATGCATGAGAATTTGACTAGATAACTACAACTTACAGTCCTTAAAGTTTTACCAATCTTTAACTTCTGATAACAACTTCAGTCTGTATTCATATCAGAATTTAAGCAGTTGTAGATCTTGACTTGGCTTCATCTTCTGATCTCTCTGATGTCAGGAGTTGTTCTGAGATAGTTCTTCAACAAACATCTCTCAGCATATCTGAGTTCATCGATCATCCTCCTTTCAGCATCTTTAAGTTCTACAGAATCTTCACCAGTTTGAAAGATTGTAGCCCTGAGATCATTAATCTTAGCTTTCTTTATGTCCTGATCCAGTCTGATCAAATATGCCTTATCAGACTCAAGATTGAATTCCACAGCCCTGTAACCCAGAAAGGTAGTTATAATCTTGGCAGTGTTGGGCTTCATCTCAACAATATCACCCTTGTGATCTCTGTACTTTGGAAGATATGTGCTGTCAGACTTAAGAGAATAAAGATTTTTCTGTTTCTGAATTTGACTCTTCAAAAAGTTTGCAGCACTTTCTGTTATTTTGTCATTCATTTGAAGTAAGAATAATACATGTTCCAGCTCTTCAAAATACTTCAGTGGAATGGCATTTTCCCTTATATGATAAACCCTACCATCTGTCATGAAGTACAACAATATGTGTTCTTTCAAGTAGGTATGGTAAACCATTTGTACAGATTCCAGTTGATTCAATCTCTCAGGAGTTGCTCCAATACCTGGTTCACTTAAAGAAGTTGGATCATTGGTTGTGTTCTGTATTCTTCTTTCATCAGCACTTCCCAATCCAGTTTTATCTCTTGCTTCCTTTCCAGTAACCACTCTTGCTTCAAAACCACTTACAGTAGTCTTCAAAGGTTGAGACTGTTTGGCTTTAGTGAATCCTGGTAGGAGTGTCTTTGATTTATCAGAACTAACTATTTCTTGACTCTGAACAACTTAAGCCATGTCAGAGGTTGTCTTAAAAACTTTTATTGAAGTCAGAGCAAGATCAACATCTTCATCAGTAATTTCTTCATTCACAGGAGGCACACAAACCTTGATAGGTTCAGCAACTTTCTCTTTGCCCATGGACCTTGGATCTATCTGCAGTTGTGATTTAGCCATGGTTGCTTCAGGATTTGTCCTTTCTTTTATCACAATGCCTTTGAGTTTTGGAAGTTTTTTTTACCAGAAGCTTCAGATTTAGATTTGACTTTTTCTGATTTAAGTCTGGCTTCTTCTTCCATCAGAGTCTCCAAGTCCATTCCTGGATTTTCCTTAAGAAATAACTGTCTTGACATTTCTTCATCAAGGTCTAAAAGTTCATCAAAACTTACCTTTTTACCAGTAGCAGAAGTAATTCCTTTTCCAGCATCAGAACTTGTTCTGTGACTTGTAATTTCAGCTTTTCTTGATAAAAAACGTCTACCTTGACTATGACCTCCACCCATTCCAGAGGTTCCTTGGTCATCTTTTTCATCATCCTTCCCCTTCAGTGTCTTATCAGTTTTGCATTTGGACTTAATTACTTTCTCCCCCTTTTTGGCATCAGCAGGTAAGAGAAGAGAGAGAAGCAATTCCACTGAGGCTAGGATTTCATTGAGTTGAGATTGCTGAGAAGCTTGATTTTTCAAAATATCATCAATCTGAGATTGTTGTTTCTCTTGAGTCTTCTCAATATAAGCAACTCTGTCAAAGGTAGGTTGGAAGAATTTTTCTTGTCAATTTTCTGAACTTGTTCTTGCTTGAGTAATTCTTCCTGAAGTTTATGTATCTCTGCATGAGTAGTTGAATGGAGACCTTGCAGATGTTTAGTACTCAATGCAGTGACTCGAAGCTGTGTTTTAAAATCATCAGTAATTAACATCTCATCAGCTTTTGTCAAGTGCTCAGCAAGATTCTTTGCAGATGGAACACAGGATACTGAGTTCCATTCCTTAGACCACTCCTGTCCTGCAGGAGTTTCACTCCAAGGCACTGGTGCTTCTCTTGTGACAAACTTCTTAACTAGTTCAGATTTAGGAACAGTTTGTTGAGGTGCATGTCCTGAAGGACCTGCTTCATCAGCATCTGCATTTGGAGCAGCATCACCAGTATCATCAGCATTTGTAGCATCAGAACTTACAGAATAAGCATCTTCTGATAAAACAATGGTATGAGAAACAATTGAGGCTTCAACATCATCCTCTAAGTGCTGATCTGATTCCAAGTTCTGATCAACAACCATAGTCTGATGCTCACCTATATTATGATCATCATCATCTAGATGCAGAGAAGGTGTAGTATATAATTCTGGAGTTTGAGTAGCATCAGTAACAGGTGTTGTTGATGGATTAATTGCTGTTGGAGCTTCTAAGTAAAGTACTTCAGGCACAACCAGGTTCTGAATATCAATTTCAGCACTTGTGCCTGGATCTACAGGAGATACAGTCTTTTGAACAGGAGACACAGATGGTGTGTTTGCCATTTCAGTAGCAGCTTCCTGAGGTGGAGTTAATGGAGAAGCAGTGGCTTCAGCAGATTCTGGTTCTTGGGAGATCAAAGATTCCTGATCTCCTTCCTTAGCTGCTGCTTCTTCATCATCTGAAACTGGCCTTTTAGCTCTCTGTTTCTTGTATCTCTTTGAAGGTGGGGATTCCTTGGGAGTTTCAGTAGAAGTCATTTTTCTAAGCCTTTTGAGAAGCTTAGGTCCCCCAATTCCAGAATCCTTATGAGAAGGAACTTTCTCAGCTTCTTTGACAATAGGTTAACGATGTAAAAACCTGTTCCTCACTATCAGACTCATCTCTCAAAACAATCCTCCTTCTCTTCTGAGATGTATGAGAAACAGCCTTTGTCCTCTTAGGCTTGGAAGATGAAGGCTTGACAGAAGGTGCTGAGGATGAAGGTTGAGCTGTCTGTGAAGTTGAGAGATATGATTTTAGATATGTTCTGAGGGATGGTTGAGGTATAGATGGATGAGTGGTATGTTCTGATGGTTGCTGTGGTGTTTGGGAGGTGGTGGTAGGTTGGACATCAGGATAAACAGATCTATAGGTTTGAGGATCAGCATTTACCAAGATCTGTTTTACAGACTGAGGAATCTGTAAAGGTCCAGGCTTCACAGCTCAGCTCCATGTTGAATGTTTCATAGTTCAAAAACATGTTGTAGTTGACCATTGTAATAACCCCAATTTTTGGAAATTTTTGAAACCCTTATGAATAGTGATTTTACAGATTATTGTGAATGAGAAAACTTTTCATGCCACACTATGTAGGGGTTCTGTTATTGATCTTCTGGGATATTATTAGTACTCTATATGATAAATAAGTGTATGTAAAGATCGTCAGAATCCAATTCCGAACACTTTGATTTTTCCCGGAAATCCACTAGATACGGAAAGAATTGAGTATAAGGTAACAGGATAAAAAGGATTTAAATTAAAGGATTATAAGAGAGGATCATAAAAGGAATATAATGTATTGAGAAAGGTTAAGGAAATCCAAGTAATAAGATCCCGGGTATGATCCCTCAAACGAGAAACGAGAACGAAAGTTAAGCGAACCGTATAACAGATCAGCGGTCATTAGGCAAATAATTAGGAAGTTAATCAAAGGGATTAGAGAGGATGATGTCACCCAACCAATGAGAAGAGGACAAGGAGGGGAGGATGACATCATGAGGATGACCTAAGCATGACATAAGGGAAGGAGGTGTGGTTGATTAATAACCACACAAATTTCATGGTTAAAAAGGTAATTTACCAAAATTAAAAGCTAGTAACCAAGCAAACAACTCACAAAACACAAAGATATTTCATTTCTTCATGAAGCTCTCGGCTTCTTTCTTAACAAAATGAAGATCCAAGCTCCACCACTTACTATTTAGCAAGGTATTTATCTAAGCTTCCCCATGGATAGTTACATACTTCCTATAAGTTTAAGCTTCTAATTCCAAGCCAATCTTTTTCTATAAATCATGGAAGAAGATGGTGAATAGTGTTTTTCAAGAACTAAAATTTGTGTTCTTGAAGTTTTGTTTAGATTGAGCTTGGATAAGGACTTTAAGGGTGATTCCAAGCCATTCTCTTGATTCTCCACTCTCCAAGGAAGGTATAAACTCCAAACCCTAGCTTTAGTTTTGAGTAATTAGGAATGAATATGATTGATATAGCATATGTGAAGCATGATGCTTGATTGTTTAAAGTTTGGTTGAGTTTGTAGAGATTAGTTGGTTTTGTGGTATTTTTGGGGTGGTAAATCTTGATAATTAGTTAAGGAACCTAAGTAAAGCTTTTAGTTCATGTGGGGAATAAGTATAAATTGTTAATGTGGAGTTGTTGGGGCTGTTATGATGTAGGATGGATGGAGTTTTGATTGGGTTGTGAATTGGGATTGATTGGTGGTTGTTTTGGAATGGTTTAAATTTGGGAAATCGCGTAAACATAGCCGTCGTAATGCCCGATTTACCGTAGACTGTTTTTGTTCTTAACATCAGAACCCTTGAACTCACTGCTAGGTTTTGACCATTGCCATGTTTAGATAGTTCATGTTACGAGCTTCGTTTTGATATGTGGTTCGTTTGATTCCGATGAACGGTTTAGGAGAAACGGCCGTTTTAAGTAACGACGTTTCGCGAACGAACCCTTACCCCTCGCCTTACTTTGAAACATAGGTTAAGGCCCTTAAATGACTAATTGGAATATGAATCAATTATGTAAAGTGTATTAGGAAGTTGATAAGGTACTCACGAAAGAATCGCCTTAAAACCCTTAATGGTTAATTTATTAAAAATGGTGGAGCCGAGGGTACTCGAGCGACTTAAGTAAATCGTTAAGCGCGAAAGCGAACGTTAGGACTCTAAATGGTTAAAGTCTAGTTTCTTAAGAGACCGAGGTTTAATTCCGACTTATGTTGTTGTTCATAGGTTATCGGACCCACTCTAAGCTTAAGTCTATCCGGGAGCACTCAGGCAAGTTTTCTACCCGTTATAACTGTTGTTGTGATGTATATGTGTATATGCATGATCTTGCGATAAATGCATATTTGTTATTAGCAAATTCTTGCGATATATTGTAGCATGTGATATGGTACATATGCATGCCTGTTTCGTATTCTTGCCATATATATCTGTTGGTTCAGTTGATAATACCTATGCTAGAGAATAGCGGTAATTTGCATAAACCCTTAGTATAGGGACCCAAAGGTGAAAACATTTTCTAAAACCGAGAGTTGAGGACCCCGAGTAGATTTGATATATATATATATTTATATATATATGGTTATAGTTTTCAAAACTATTAATCGAATAAGGTTTATTCGATAACTTTATTTTATTAATGAATATTATCTTGAATATTCATTCGAGGACTTATGACTCCTTTATATTATTTATTGAATATTACTTGAATATTCATTTGAGGATGTATGACTCCGTTATTTTATTTAATGAATATTATTTATAATATTCATTCGAGGTATTATGACTCCGCTTATTATTTAATAATATTCTTTAATTTATTAAAGAATAATGTTTCGATAATCAAACTTATTTTCGATTATTCAAATAAAGATAGTACTTTTGTATAAGTATATCCTTGATTATTTAATTTTCATTCAAGTAAGAGTTTTAAAACTTCTACTTCAATTATTTTTATAAAGATTATTCTTTATGGAAATATTATTTAAATAATAATATCCAGATATTTCTTTTTATTGAGACTGATTTACTTTATTAAATCAGCATTATTCCAAACACTCTTTAAAGTGTTTTCGAGTCTTTAAAATAATTTTTAAAAGTTAGAGCGGATCCCAAAACTCAGTTTTATATTTAAGATCCTCCTTTCGAATGGGATTTAAATACTCGCTCAAAACCTGAGGGATCCGGCTCTGTGGTGTGTTTTATATTCGCAACAAGGTTGCTGTCTTGATAAAAGAGTTTTTGATTACTTACCCAATACTCGGGAAGTAAAATTCTTGGAACAAGTTAATCCATTAACAGGCATCGCCTGGGAAATATCGGTGAGTTTTCCTTTCCAACTAGATACGACTTCTTGGTGGAGCCGTATCAACAAGTTTCTACTTGGGGAAAGTGGGAACGAGCTTTACGTTTCAGAGTCATGGATTTCATCTGAACTAGGAGTGGCGTAAGTGGTCGAGTGGCGCCGGCCCAGCCTTATTATATTGGCCCAAATGGCCTGGAAGTTCCGCTAAGGCGGTCCATTCCTTAGGAGTTCAGTGTTCGGTTGACAAGTAAATCCGACAGGTTCTCCTCTACATGTAGAAAATGGTGGGGTTGCACTACTACGACTGATCATCGTAAGTGGTCTTCCTGGCGCGGCAAACTCCCGTAATGAGTTCATCATCCAATTGGATATTTCTGCAACACTACCCAGAGCACTTCGATAGAAAGGCTACGGTTGGGCGATTGTTGAGTGTTGGCAGGGTCAAGTTTTCAAAATGATGTTTACATCAAATGAAGTATCTCGTAACTTCATTTTATTCAATAATATTTCAAAGATTGAATCTATTCAAGTATTATCTTGTAGTCTCATCTATGTGATGAACTTTTGAACTAATTATAACTTGAACGGGGGTAGTTCAAGTAGTATTTGGAAAAGATATAAGTATATTTGAGTATCTTGTAACTTCATCTTTTAAATTTATATCTAATAAATGATTATCTTATGCATGACAAAGATTTTCAGAAAAATGTTGAGACAAGGTTAGATATATGAGATCACCTTGCAACGGTATTTTTATTGTAACACCCCCAAATCCGGGGTCGGGTATCCGGGTTGTCACGAGTTCCATTTCCCTTAATAACACCCAATCTTAATAATTACTCAAATACTCTGTACAGTGACCCCACAATAAACACACATACCACACGTTATAGTCTCAGAGATGAACATCCAAAAATAATCACAAGTCGTTTTATTCCACAATTATATGTCAATACACCTTAAGAGGTTTTCTGGATAAATTTACATTTCTTTGCCATTATTACAATTCATAATATACATAAGTCTGGTACATTATTAGTTGAAAACTTAGCCTATTGGTAATTTCTACCTCAGCTACAGCGGCCTCAACCCTTCCAGAAAGCTGCGGAACGTTTCCTATCCGCTTGCGAATTGGGAGCTTGGTCCTGTTCATCTTATCTATCTAATGTTGTGTGATGAAAGAAGAAAGCAAGGGTGAGCAGCAAGCCCACCAAAATAATATGTATAATGATTAACAATATATGAGCCTACTCATAATACTCATGAAAGTCTTGGTCAAAAGAAATGAACCAAGTTGATATCTTAATGCGATGAAGTCGCAAAGTATTCAGTATATATATATATATACATATATACTTTTCAAAATATTGGAAGTCCTCTTCCATGCATAATATACACAAAGTCCCAGTGTATAACTGTATATAAAAAAAATATCGTTGCAAGGTGATCTCATATATCTAACCTTGTCTCAACGTTTTTCTGAAAATCTTTGTCATTCATAAGACAATTATTAATTAGATATAAGTTTAAAAGATGAAGTTACCAAATACTTCACTACACTTATATCATTTATAAAGCTACTTGAACTACCACTGTTCAAAGTATAATGAGCTTTCAACAGTTCATCACATAGATGAGACTACCAGACAAGATTTGAATAGATTAAATCTTAGAAATATTATTAAAGAAAATGAAGTTATGATATACTTCATTAAGTTCTGATATATATATATATCCACATATACATCTTCTTTATACATTTCCTGAAAACCTCTGTCATGTAAAGTATGAACAGAGTTTGAAACATCCAATGAATTTTGGAAAGGAAAAGAATTTTGGCATAAACCAGGTATCTTGCTGATCAGGCAAGGATACCAATAAGTAACCTTTTCTACTAGTAGATGGACGAATTCCCCACTGGTCATCACCCTGGTCTCAATAGGACCTTATGCTAGACTGCCACTCAGCCACTTATGCATTTGATGGACTCCCACTGAGCCACTTACACTATCATGGACGCCCACTGAGCCCATGTTGCTTATACCGACTCAATAGATGGACTTACTTCCCGAACGTTGGGTAAGTAATCAATTCATTTACCAAAACTACAACCTTGTTGCGAATATAAAATACACCACAGAGCCGGATCCCTCAGGTTTTGAGCGAGTATTTAAATCCCCTTAAAAAGGAAGATCTTAAATATAAAAATGAGTTTTGGGATCCGCTCTAACTTTTAAAAATCATTTTGAAGACTCGAAAACACTTTAAAGAGTGTTTGGAGTAAAGCTGATTTAATGAAGTAAATCAGTCCCCAGTATATTTAGAAAATGTCTGAATATTATTATTTAAATAATATTCCCATAAAGAATAATCTTTATAAAAATAATTGAGGTAGAAGTATTAAAACTTATACTTGAAACGAGTATTAAATAACCAAAGATATACTTATACGAAAGTACTATCTTTAATTGAATAATCGAAAATAAGTTTGATTATTGACACCTTATTCTTTAATAAAATAAAGAATATATTGCAGTAATAAGCGGAGTCATAATACCTCGAATGAATATTATAAATAATATTCATAAAATAAAGGAGTCATACATCCTCGAATGAATATCCAAGTAATATCCAATAATAATATAAAAGAGTCATAAGCCCTCGAATAATATTCGAAATAATATTCAATAAATAATATAAAGTTATCGAATAACCCTTATTCGATTAATAGTTTTGAAAACTATAACCATATATATATATGAATATATATATATATATACATATATACAAAATCTACTCGGGATCCTCGACTCCCGGTTTTAGAAAATGTTTTCACCTTTTGGGTCCTTATAATAAGGGTATATGCAAAATACTGCTATCCTCTAGCATAGATATTATCAACTGAACCAACAGATATATATATATATATGGCAAGAATACGAAACAGGCATGCATATGTACCATATAACATGCTACAATATATCGCACGAATCTGCTATAACAAATATGCATTTAACGCAAGATCATGCATATACACAAATACATCACAACAACAGTATAACGGATAGAAAACTTGCCTGAGCGACTGGGGGTTACGAATGACTCGGGACGAGTCTGGTAACCTATAAACAACAAGTAAGTTGGAATTAAACCAAAGTCACTTGTTAATCTATACTCTAACCAACTCAGACTCTAACGCTCGTTTTGTGCTTACTGATTCTCTTAAGTCACTCGAGTACCCTCGGCTCCACCATTTTTAATAATTTAACCTTTACGAGTTTTAAGGCGATTCCTTCGCGAGTGTCTTACCAACTGCCTAACACACTTACCATAAATGTTTCATACATTAATTAACCCATTTTGGTCTTTAACCTATGTTTGAAAGTAAGGCGAGGGGAAAAGTTTCGTTCGCGAAACGCCGTTACTTGAAACGGTCGTTTCTCCTAAACCGTGCATCGGAATCGAACGAACTACATATCAAAACGAAGCTCGTAACATGAGATATCTAAACATGTCAATGATCATAATCTAGCAGGGGGTTCTCGGGTCCTAATGTTATGCACAAAAACAATCTAAAGAAAATCGGACGTTACGATGGCTATGTTTACGCGATTTCCCAATTTAAAACCATTCAAAACCAACCCAATTCAACCTCAAATCAAACATACAACCAACATCCATCCTTATCACCTCATATCAGCCCCAACCAATTCAATTTTAACATTCATACTTATGCCTAAGCTTGAATTTAACTATACTACAATCTTTTAACCAAAACAACAACATTTACCATTCCATTTCAATACCATTTCAATCCCAAACTCTAAATCACAAACATTAAGCTACAATATCACCCTACTAATCAAAATCATCTTATAATACATAGGAATCTAGGGTTTGGAGATGATATACCTTCCTTGAAGTGGTGGGAGGAGCTAGGAAGCCTTAAGAAGATTTGAGAAGTCTTAGGAATGCTTGGATCTTCAAGGAAATCAAGAAAAATTTCAAGTTAAAAACTTGAAAACACTATTCATTGTCTTTTTCATTGATTAAATGAAGAAGATTGAGAAGGAATTGATGGCTTAAACTCATGATATAGCCCTAACTATGCATAAGGATGATTAGGGAATTAACTCACCAATTTAGGAAGCTTGGATCTTTGATTTTGAATTTCTTGCCCTTTTGCAATAGTAAAAGCCGAGAGCTAATGAAGACAATGCCTTGGTTTTCTTTTTTTTTTTGATTTTGATGAAGAATGAATTTGCTTGGCTTGGTTGATTGGTTTTGTGTTTGTTTTAGTTAATTACCTATTTGCCCTTGATTTTGTGTGGTTAAAAAGCCACCACATCTCCTTCCTTCCCATGTCATGCCTATGTCATGCTGTGATGTCATCCTTCCCTCTTTGTCCTCCTCTCATTGGTTGGGTGACATCACTCTCTCTAATCCCTTTTGATTAACTTCCTAATTGTTTGCCTAATGACCGCTGATCTGTTATACGGTTCGCTTAACTTTCGTTCTCGTTTATCGTTTGAAGGATCATACCCGGAATCTTATTACTTAGGTTCCCTTAACCTTTCTCAATACATTATATTCCTTTTTATGATCCTCTATTATAATCCTTTAATTTAAATCCTTTTTATCCTGTTACCTTATACTCAATTCTCTCCGTATCTAGTGGATTTCCGGGAAAAATCAAAGTGGTCGGATTTGGATTCTGACGATCTTTACATACACTTATATCCCATATAAAGTACTAATAAAATCTCAGAATATCCATATCAGAACCCCTACATAGTGTGGCATGAAAAGTTTTCTCATTCAGCAAAAACACTATTCATAAGGGTTTCAAAAATTTCCCAAAAATTGGGGTTATTACAGTCTCCCTTCCTTAAAAGGATTCCGTCCCGGAATCAGATAGAAATGAATAGGGATACTTTCTTAGTATTGCACTTTCTAACTCTCAAGTCAATTTTCCCACATTGTGGTTCTACCATCAAACTCTTACTAGTTTGATAACCCTTCTCCTAAGCACTCGTTCCTTCTTAATCTATACCCTTCCTGGTTGCTCCATATAGGTTACGTCTGGTTGCATGTCTATGCGCTCCTATGCCCCTATTTGTCTGGCATCCGAATTACACTTTCTTAACATTGATACGTGGAACACGTTATGAACTTGCTACAGGTTCGGGGGTAGGGCTAGCTCATATGCTAACTTCCCAAACGTCTTAATATATCCAAGGGTCCAACAAATTGTAGACTAGCTTTCCTTTCTTTCCGAACCTCATCAATCCTTTCCAAGGGTTTCCAAGGGGATACCTATAACATTACTAGGCTCTCTATTTCATACTCTTTGCCCTTTTTGAGTCAAATCAGCATACCTCTTATGTCCATCTTGGGTTACTACCAGCCGTCCTCTGATTAGATCTATTATATCCCTGGTCCTTTGGACTACTACGGTTCCGAGCATCTTGCGCTCTACAACTTCATCCTAACATAAGGGAGATCGACATTGTCTTCCCTCAAGGATCTCATAAGGCGACATCTCGATAATGACATATGATCTATTGTCGTAAGATAACTTAATCCGCGTTAAGTGATCATTCCAAATTCTTTCAAGTCTATTGCACAGACTCTCATCATAGCTTCTAACATTATAGCTTTTGCTTCTCAATACCCATTCTTTTCCAGTTCGTAATCGCTATCACCTTCCGTTCCTAATCTTATACTGGTTATACCTTTGGCTCGTTAGCGTTCTATAACCTTTTAATAACCACGTCAACCTTAGTATCACGAATGTGTTTCCATTCCGAATACCACCAAAACTTTATTACTCCTTTTTCAGCTGTTTTTATTTTTGAAAGCTTAATCCTTCATATAGAAGTAAAGGAATTTGTTGAGAGATCACTATGATCATGAACACTTGTTATATCGCATAGTTAGTACAGAAGGTGGCCAACCTTTAGTACTTGACAAGCAATTAAACAATAGATGGTATCCTACTAGGCTTCTATCACACAGATAGATAGTCATTCGGCAATACCTCCCCTTTCTGGAAGGGTTGTTCTTCTCAGCTTACATGAAATGAAAAGAAGAGAAAAGAACGAATTGAAGAGAATTGTATATATGAAAAAAAATATACTGCCACAAAATATCTGGCTTGGAACCTACCTCTGAACTATAGAGGTTTGTCATAGGAGAACGAAACATATGAGTATTTATATCAACATCAAGTATTATAGCATCGTATTTCACATGCCTAAATATTTGCTATTCCGTCCATCATTCTATGGACCCATGCTCTTCCTCGAGCTTATACACAATTACCTTTGAAACTCCCTTGACATCGAAAATCGAATCTGGGATCTCATTCTATATATCACCGTTACTAGGATTCTATGCTCGCACCGCAACCTTCCTCATATAGTAATACGACTCTCTATTGCTAAGAAGGAGTAAATATTCAATAGGTAGATACTCTACTTACTTAGTCTATCAATAATAACTTATACACTACCACGACCCGATTAGTGGTACTCAATCTTAACACCCATTCCAATACAACTCTCACGGTTGTAATCAACTCATTACTCACAAAATCATTGCTGCCTTACTATGGTCCACCACTGACCTACTGTAGTCATTCATTTTCCATGAAGTCTTATTATCTAACCATACGGAGTCCATACATGTCGTATCAAATCCTTTTAAGGAGGTAACATAATCACCATTCATGATTCATGGAGTACACTCCTGATTCTGACATACATACATGACATGAAGCAGATAAAATTGCAGAAGAGTTTCGCTCAAAGCAACGATAGCAGGTTAATACCATTCTTAATCATATGCCTTCAATAGAAGACTTAACTCAAAGGTTTGTTTAGTCCTTTTTGAAATATGGTCCTGGCTTATCTCAAGATAGGACCTTCTAAGATAGATAGCCCGTTCATGGCGATTACACGAATTAAACCTTTACCAACTACTATTACGGTTGGGTATTGCACAGTCATCAGAAGGAATGTCAATCTTCCAAACCATAATACAACCTTCACAGCTTTAACCATCATCACTGTATTCTTTGGCACAAGCGCCTACAATTATCCTTTTACCGTTAAAGTGTCGGCCACCTCTTTGGCCTTTCCTAATAGTAATAGTTCCTTATAATCAATGTCTTTTAACCACCTTCAACTAAATTCTCTACCTTATTTCAATCACTGTTTATGTGAAAATGTCTTCCTTAAAATCTGATGAGTAAGAAAAGAAATCACCATTTTTCCATAAGTTATTGCCTCAGTCTTTAGAGGTTAATCACTGTCGCGACTGACTCTCGATCGTACTTAGAACACCTTTTGTCTTAGGTCCTAATTGCCCTGAACAATTCCGACCTTTACTGGTTCGATCCATACTTTCTCGTGGTTTAACACGTGCCCCACTTGGCATCATTATAATCACGTCATATTCCTTTTATCA
The DNA here is from genome assembly GCF_009905375.1 of Apium graveolens. NCBI lineage: Eukaryota > Viridiplantae > Streptophyta > Magnoliopsida > Apiales > Apiaceae > Apium > Apium graveolens. The sequence continues at coordinate 123,563,514 of NC_133653.1, forward strand.
ACATTTTTATTCTTGAGAATTTTGAATATTACCTTTCTCCATGCAAAACCTCTAAGGTTATCTTTCAATAGTTCCTCCTGTATTCCCTAGATACAGGGCATATCGAAATACCATTTACTATTACTAGAACCATTGTCTATATACTTCTGAAAAATTTCTCCACTGAGTCTTAAAGGTTATTGTTACCTTAACCCTTTCCCAATCATACTGTCAAAACTCATACTGCCCCTATTAAGGGTGAAATGCCAACCTTTAGGCATTCCCCTAGGATTCGTTTTAAGTTACCGATGTTCTATCCTTAATTCCACCTTTAAAAAGGTACATGCATCCTTCCATGGATAAATCAAGTCATATACCCCTGATAAGGGTGTCTTATTCAATCATTCCCACCTCGATAGTATATGCCTAATTTCACCATAACATCTGTATTCAAAATGAGGTCAATCAATATGGCCTCCAAAAGATAACAATGGTCATCCGCTTTTCTTGCCTAATTTGGTAACGATAACAAGGATGACCTGGAAGATATTGGTCATGTTCAACGTGAACTTCTTCTTAATAATTCCTTATTTACTTTTGTTGTTTATCTCAACAGTCACCTCAAGGTTGGGATATCTTTCATATCTGGCGTCTCCCTTTCTGGGTATCATGCCACCGGTCTTACACTTCACCTTCTTGAAGGTCACTTCCTTCATCCAATTTTCTTAATTTCTTACTTTCTTGTCTCCTCAGTCTATCCGCGTCTCATTATTTATCCTTCGAATTATCTCAAGGTTTCCTCAAATCCTCCCAACTTACAGGGGATAAAATATATTTATCTCTTATGCCTTCAACCATCAATTTAACTCATGGTGAATCACCCTCATCCTGATGATTACATACTTTTCTATTTCTATTGCTACGAGTCTTTAGGGTTTCCTCATACCCAACTTCCTTATCATTCCTCAAACTCTATTGCCTTTATATTCCTTTCCACTTCAGTTTCTTTTTATTTTCCTTTCTCTTATCATTATTTCATGAATCAACACAACATAAGCATTGATTTCAAATATCCTGTCATTTTGGATTCGTGTCCTCAGAACGAATCTTGATAACCTTTACAACTTAGATTCATAATTCATCATACTCATCCACTTTTGTTCTAGCTCCAAAGCTTTTACACTATCTCCATAACCTTGGGAAGTACTTTCCCGAAAACAATTGACTGAACTTAAATCAGTTTATTATAATCTCTGGCTCCGTGCCTTTCTTGGTCTTTCACCAGCGGGTGGTCTCTCTCTTAGGAGGGTAAGTGACAAAAACAGTCTTTTGTGGTTCGTCAATCATTTAGAATCTCAAATGATTCCTATATTTCCTTTAGCCAGGCTCTTGCCTCGACTGGGTCAGCTTGTTCCTTGGAACTCTGAGAGCTTAGCGACTTAAAGGTCCTGAAAGAATTTCACACCACATTATTTCCTCAAGGTGGTGGTTGGGAATAAAATATAAGTTCTGTTTAGACAGGTCCATGAATTTCCGTATAGGAGTACCATCTCGGGTCTCCTTTCCTTACTCGACTTTCTGTTTCCTTAGTATGAAATGTTTCAACCTTCTCCCATAATCGGGGTTATCTTATACATTAAAAACCTAGTTTTCCACTCTATTATGTTATGGGTTCTTTCTTTCTTGATGGCAACCTCCCTGATTATCACATTCAGGGTTTGCCCTAAATCTTATTCCTCAAACTATGGCTCTCATCTAAGTTCTCATCCTTAAGCTCTTGAACATTTGGAACCCAAATTCTATAGGGATACCTCATTATTCCCTTATCATCTTTCTCGGTATTAATCTCATATCTATTTGTTGGCTCTCTGCCTTCATTCATCACTTTTTCTGCCACAATATGTTCTTTTCCGATAATTCGGTCTGTATTGCAATCTCAAACAGCTTTTCGGTACCGGCTCCGGTTACCTTCACTTCTATTTCCATTTTCTCAAAATCTCTTATAAACTCTCTCAAAGACATTATCATCTTGAGTCTCTCCTTTTTACTAAGGGCATCAACCACCACATTGGCTTTCCCCGAATGATAAAGAATCTCATAATCGTAATCCTTGATTAGCTCTAACCACCTCATTTAGCACATGTTGAGCTCTTTTCTGCGTGAAAATGTACTAGAGCACTTATGGCTTAGGTAAATCTCGCACTCCTCTCCATACAAATATTGCCTCCAATCTTTAGGGCAAAACTATTGCCACGAGCCCAAGCTCATGGGTGGGGATATCGAATTTTTTATTCCCTTAATTGTCTTGACGCAGACGCGATTATCTTGCTGTGCTATATAAGAAGCACCCTAATTCCTTATGCGAAGCGTCACTTACAAATCACAAAATCTCCTTTTCCATCCGGCAACGCCAGCATAGGGGCCGTCACCAACCTTTGCTTCAGTTCTTGAAAGCTGTTCTCGCATTTCTCTGCACATTCGAACTTCTCAGTCTTACGAGTAAGCCACGTTAAAGGGGGCTACTATCTTTACAAACTTGAACGAACCTCCGGTAGTGATCGACCAATCCTACCTCTGGTAGTCGACCTAACCATGGTCATCAATTCATCAGTGGTCCTTTATTCATTCTTGTCAGGATCCTCCATGGGATCCTCCTCAACAACTATCCCTTCTAGGACAACATCCTCAATATCAACATCATCCGGTCCTGCGTTAGGACGCTCTATCGGATCCACAATCCGATCTCCAATTAGTAATAAAACATCATCGCGTTGTTGCTCCTCAACCTCAGGGTTCGGAGTCCCGCTACCATATACGATAACGAACTACGCTTCTATCACGATATTTATAAGGGTTCCCATAAGGGTTTGAACTGTCAGTACTGCATTAGGTAGTCCGACTATGAACTTGGCAAGAGTTCTTATTTATCTTAGTGAACTTATTATCTTAACGTCACTTCATCTCTGAGGTTTATAACGCTTAGCTCTGATACCATTTCTGTAACACCCCCAAATCCGGGGTCGGGGATCCGGGTTGTCACGAGTTCCATTTCCCTTAATAACACCCAATCTTAATAATTACTCAAATACTCTGTACAGTGACCCCACAATAAACACACACACCACACGTTATAGTCTCAGAGATGAACATCCAAAAAGTCGTTTTATTCCACAATTATATGTCAATACACCTTAAAAGGTTTTCTGGATAAATTTACATTTCTTTGCCATTATTATAATTCATAATATACATAAGTCTGGTACATTATTAAATGAAAACTTAGCCTATTGGTAATTTCTACCTCAGCTATAGCGGCCTCAACGCTTCCAGAAAGCTGCGGAACGTTTCCTATCCGCTTGCGAATTGGGAGCTTGGTCATGTTCATCTTATCTATCTGATGTTGTGTGATGAAAGAAGAAAGCAAGGGTGAGCAGCAAGCCCACCAAAATAATATGTATAATGATTAACAATATATGAGCCTACTCATAATACTCATGAAAGTCTTGGTCAAAAGAGATGAACCAAGTTGATATCTTAATGCGATGAAGTCGCAAAGTATTCAGTATATATATATATATACATATATACTTTTCAAAATATTGGAAGTCCTCTTCCATGCATAATATACACAAAGTCCCAGTGTATAACTGTATATAAAAAAAATATCGTTGCAAGGTGATCTCATATATCTAACCTTGTCTCAACGTTTTTCTGAAAATCTTTGTCATTCATAAGACAATTATTAATTAGATATAAGTTTAAAAGATGAAGTTACCAAATACTTCACTACACTTATATCATTTATAAAGCTACTTGAACTACCACTGTTCAAAGTATAATGAGCTTTCAACATTTCATCACATAGATGAGACTACCAGACAAGATTTGAATAGATTAAATCTTTGAAATATTATTAAAGAAAATGAAGTTATGATATACTTCATTAAGTTCTGATATATATATATATATATCCACATATACATCTTCTTTATACATTTCCTGAAAACCTCTGTCATGTAAAGTATGAACAGAGTTTGAAACATCCAATAAATTTTGGAAAGGAAAAGAATTTTGGCATAAACCAGGTATCTTGCTGATCAGGCAAGGATACCAATAAGTAACCTTTTCTACTAGTAGATGGATGAATTCCCCACTGGTCATCACCCTAGTCTCAATAAGACCTTATGCTGGACTGCCACTCAGCCACTTATGCATTTGATGGACTCCCACTGAGCCACTTACACTATCATGGACGCCCACTGAGCCCATGTTGCTTATGCCGACTCAATAGATGGACTTACTTCCCGAACGTTGGGTAAGTAATCAATTCATTTACCAAAACTGCAACCTTGTTGCGAATATAAAATACACCACAGAGCCGGATCCCTCAGGTTTTGAGCGAGTATTTAAATCCCCTTAAAAAGGAAGATCTTAAATATAAAAATGAGTTTTGGGATCTGCTCTAACTTTTAAAAATCATTTTGAAGACTCGAAAACACTTTAAAGAGTGTTTGGAGTAAAGCTGATTTAATGAAGTAAATCAGTCCCCAGTATATTTAGAAAATGTCTGAATATTATTATTTAAATAATATTCCCATAAAGAATAATCTTTATAAAAATAATTGAGGTAGAAGTATTAAAACTTATACTTGAAACGAGTATTAAATAACCAAAGATATACTTATACGAAAGTATTATCTTTAATTGAATAATCAAAAATAAGTTTGATTATTGACACCTTATTCTTTAATAAAATAAAGAATATATTGCAGTAATAAGCGGAGTCATAATACCTCGAATGAATATTATAAATAATATTCATAAAATAAAGGAGTCATACATCCTCAAATGAATATCCAAGTAATATCCAATAATAATATAAAAGAGTCATAAGCCCTCGAATAATATTCGAAATAATATTCAATAAATAATATAAAGTTATCGAATAACCCTTATTCGATTAATAGTTTTTAAAACTATAACCATATATATATATATATGAATATATATATATATACATATATACAAAATCTACTCGGGATCCTCGACTCCCGGTTTTAGAAAATGTTTTCACCTTTTGGGTCCTTATAATAAGGGTATATGCAAAATACTGCTATCCTCTAGCATAGGTATTATCAACTGAACCAACAGATATATATATATGGCAAGAATACGAAACAGGCATGCATATGTACCATATAACATGCTACAATATATCGCACGAATCTGCTATAACAAATATGCATTTAACGCAAGATCATGCATATACACAAATACATCACAACAACAGTATAACGGATAGAAAACTTGCCTGAGCGACTGGGGGTTACGAATGGCTCGGGACGAGTCTGGTAACCTATAAACAACAAGTAAGTTGGAATTAAACCAAAGTCACTTGTTAATCTATACTCTAACCAACTCAGACTCTAACGCTCGTTTTGTGCTTACTGATTCTCTTAAGTCACTCGAGTACCCTCGGCTCCACCATTTTTAATAATTTAACCTTTACGAGTTTTAAGGCGATTCCTTCGCGAGTGTCTTACCAACTGCCTAACACACTTACCATAAATGTTTCATACATTAATTAACCCTTTTTGGTCTTTAACCTATGTTTCAAAGTAAGGAGAGGGGAAAAGTTTCGTTCGCGAAACGCCGTTACTTGAAACGGTCGTTTCTCCTAAACCGTGCATCGGAATCGAACGAACTACATATCAAAACGAAGCTCGTAACATGAGCTATCTAAACATGGCAATGATCATAATCTAGCAGGGGGTTCTCGGGTCCTAATGTTATGCACAAAAACAGTCTAAAGAAAATCGGACGTTACGACGGCTATGTTTACGCGATTTCCCAATTTAAAACCATTCAAAACCAACCCAATTCAACCTCAAATCAAACATACAACCAACATCCATCCTTATCACCTCATATCAGCCCCAACCAATTCAATTTTAACATTCATACTTATGCCTAAGCTTGAATTTAACTATACTACAATCTTTTAAGCAAAACAACAACATTTACCATTCCATTTCAATACCATTTCAATCCCAAACTCTAAATCACAAACATTAAGCTACAATATCACCCTACTAATCAAAATCATCTTATAATACATAGGAATCTAGGGTTTGGAGATGATATACCTTCCTTGAAGTGGTGGGAGGAGCTAGGAAGCCTTAAGAAGCTTTGAGAAGTCTTAGGAATGCTTGGATCTTCAAGGAAATCAAGAAAAATTTCAAGTTAAAAACTTGAAAACACTATTCATTGTCTTTTTCATTGATTAAATGAAGAAGATTGAGAAGGAATTGATGGCTTAAACTCATGATATAGCCCTAACTATGCGTAAGGATGATTAGGGAATTAACTCACCAATTTAGGAAGCTTGGATCTTTGATTTTGAATTTCATGCCCTTTTGCAATAGTAAAAGCCGAGAGCTAATGAAGACAATGCCTTGGTTTTTTTTTTGATTTTGATGAAGAATGAATTTGCTTGGCTTGGTTGATTGGTTTTGTGTTTGTTTTAGTTAATTACCTATTTGCCCTTGATTTTGTGTGGTTAAAAAGCCACCACATCTCCTTCCTTCCCATGTCATGCCTATCATGCTGTGATGTCATCCTTCCCTCTTTGTCCTCCTCTCATTGGTTGGGTGACATCACTCTCTCTAATCCCTTTTGATTAACTTCCTAATTGTTTGCCTAATGACCGCTGATCTGTTATACGGTTCGCTTAACTTTCGTTCTCGTTTATCGTTTGAAGGATCATACCCGGAATCTTATTACCTAGGTTCCCTTAACCTTTCTCAATACATTACATTCCTTTTTATGATCCTCTATTATAATCCTTTAATTTAAATCCTTTTTATCCTGTTACCTTATACTCAATTCTCTCCGTATCTAGTGGATTTCCGGGAAAAATCAAAGTGTTCGGATTTGGATTCTGACGATCTTTACATACACTTATATCCCATATAAAGTACTAATAAAATCTCAGAATATCCATATCAGAACCCCTACATAGTGTGGCATGAAAAGTTTTCTCATTCAGCAAAAACACTATTCATAAGGGTTTCAAAAATTTCCCAAAAATTGGGGTTATTACATTTATACAGTTATACACTGGAACTCTGTGTGTATTATGCATGGAAGAGGACTTCCAATATTTTGAAAAGTATATATATATATATATACTGAATATTTTGCGACTTCATCACATTAAGATATCAACTTGGTTCATTTCTTCTTAACCAAGACTTTCTTGAGTACTATGAGAATGCTCATATATTGTAAGTTATTATAAATATTATTTTGGTGGGCTTGCTGCTCACCCTTGCTTTCTTCTTTCATCACACAACATCAGATAGGCAAGATGAACAGGACCAAGCTCCCAATTCGCGAGCGGATAGGAAACGTTCCGCAGTTTCCTATAGGCGTTGATGTCGCTGTAGCTGAGGTAGGAACTACCAATAGGCTAGGCTTTCAACTTTTGATGTATCAGATTATGTATATTTATGAATTGTAATAATGGCAAAGAAATTGTAAATTTATTCAGAAAACCTTTTAAAGTGTATTGGCAGATAATTGTGGAATAAAATGACTTGTGATTATTTTTGGATGTTCATCTCTGAGACTATAACGTGTGGTGTGTGTGTTTATTGTGGGGTCACAGTACAGAGTAGTTGATTAGTTATTAAGATTGGGTGTTATTAAGGGAAATGGAACTCGTGACAACCCGGATCCCCGACCCCGGATTTGGGGGTGTTACAATCATGGTTTTGTTGGTATGAAAAAAATGAAGGTGAGTTTGTGAGAAAAGAATTGATGTGTGGGCTGTTGCGAAGTGTTTGTTTATATAGGCAAGAGAATGCTAGGAGACACAAGGAAATTTAATGCTGACAGGTAGAATTAATTCTACCTCATCTCCCTAGACTTGGAAGAAGAAAAACAGTCATTGGAAAGGTAAAACAGGGTTTAATGCGCACAAGAACCAAGTAAGAATTACTGTGCATGTACGTGTACCACTATCCCTAATTATATTGACTGTTAATATTCCGCCCCAACATATTCTGATTTAAAATGAGACTATTTTTAGATTTTATCCATAAATAAGTCAAGTAAAGGATCAGAATTTAATATCAGAACTTAGACTTATATCAGAACTTAACAGTTATCAGAACATGATTTCTTGACTCGAAAAATGAATGCCTATCTTTGTAATTCTTCACACAAATTCTGATATAGATTCTTCAGAACTTAATCATCAGAACGTTCAACAGAACTTGTCCTCAGAATTTATGCAATCTGACATATTAACTGTTCATCTAAAATAACTTAGAGCACCACAGTAATTTTCATCATTCATATGGAGTGTTTAGTGTGTGCAATAAACTCAATATCAGACAAAGAGTAAAGTCTGATTCACTTCAGTACATCTTAGAAATAAGGCATAACTAAAACTTTACTAAAAATCTGTCATTATTCTGAAGCCTACTATTGAATGAGTTCATGCTTGAGTCCACCTCAACTGTTTTGTGCTAATTTTGTGGATCTTTTTAAATTCCATTTTACAGTGGCTTCTCAGTGTAAGTGAGTCACGACTGCTTATCAGAATTTATGCTATTATCAGAGTATTTCTCCAGTAATCATAGAGTGTGAAAAGTCACCAAGAAAATATTTTGCTTTTCTGATGCATATTACTTTATACCAGCAATGCACTTGGGTCGTCCCTTCCACATTTTTACTCTAGATCTCAAAGGAGTACCTGATTTTAATTCCTTGATTGTTTTTCTTTTTCTTTTGATAAGTGAGATTTATCAGCACTTAGTACATTCAACAAATTTACTAGCATCAGAACTTAACAGATGAGAAGAATTATTCTAGTTTGTGACTTAGTAATAAGATAGACAAAGTAAAGTCAACTAAGCTCAATATCAGAATTTGCTTGTGTCAATAGATTTCCATAAAAATAATTACTTCTAACATGGGATCTCTAGTTTATTGAAGACTACTAGGTTAGCATCTAGCACATGTATCTTCATAGGATAGAATAGTTACTTAAACAGACATATCACTATCAGAGTTTAGAAAGTCACATCAGACACCAGTCAGTACTTAAGCAATTTTCAATTAATCACAGAATACACAAAGAGAGTAATTTCTATAAATACTGATCATAAAGTCTGATGCATCAGAACAAAACTAAGCAGATTTAGAGAAAGAACCTGAAACCATTCCAAGTTCATTTACTAATCTTGTAAAAGTAGCTTCACACAGTGGTTTTGTGAATATATCTGCTAATTGTTGATCTGTTGGAACAAAGTGCAATTCCACTGTACCTTCATCCACATGTTCCCTTATGAAGTGGTACCTGATGCTGATGTGCTTTGTCATTGAGTGTTGAACTGGATTACCTGTCATAGCAATAGCACTTTGATTATCACAGTAAATAGGGATTTTAAAATATGTTAACCCATAATCCAGTAACTAATTCTTCATCCAAAGAATCTGTGCACAACAGCTTCCTGCAGCAATGTAATCTGCTTCTGCAGTTGATGTGGAAATTGACTTTTATTTCTTGCTAAACCAAGAAACCAATCTGCCTCCAAGAAATTGGCAGCTTCCACTTGTGCTTTTCCTGTCAATTTTGCAACCTGTAAAATCTGCATCTGAGTAACCAATTAGTTTAAAATCTGTTTCTCTGGGATATCACAATCCCAGATCAGCTGTTCCTTTAAGATACTTGAAGATTCTTTTCACAGCTGTTAAGTGAGGTTCTCTTGGATCTGCTTGAAATCTTGCACAGAGACAGGTAGCATACATGATATCAGGTCTACGAACAGTAAGATAGAGTAGAGAGCCAATCATACCTCTGTAATCAGTAATATCTACTGATTTACAAGTATCCTTATCCAGTTTTGTTGCAGTGGCCATGGGAGTGGATGCACTTGAACAATCTTGCATTCCCAATTTCTACAGCAAATTTCTGGTGTACTTAGTTTGACAAATAAAAGTGCCTTCTTCATTCTGCTTGACTTGAAGGCCCAGAAAATAGCTAAGTTCCCCCATCATACTCATTTGATACCTTGACTGCATTAGTTTGGCAAACTTCTTGCAAAGTCTGTCATTTGTAGAACCAAAGATGATATCATCAACATAAATCTGGACCAGAAGTAAGTCCTTTCCATGGTTGAGGTAGAACAGTGTTTTGTCTATAGTTCCTCTGTTATATCCACTTTCCAGAAGAAACTGAGCTAAAGTCTCATACCATGCTCTTGGAGCTTGCTTAAGTCCATAAAGTGCTTTATCAAGCTTGTAGACATAATCTGAATATTTGGAATCTACAAAGCCTGAAGGTTGTTCAACATATACTTCTTCCTCCAATTCTCCATTGAGAAAAGCACTTTTCACATCCATTTGAAAGACAGTAAATTTTTTGTGAGCAACATAAGCCAAAAATATCCTTATGGCTTCCAATCTAGCAACTGGTGCAAATGTTTCATCATAATCGATTCCCTCCTATTGAGAATATCCTTTTGCAACCAGCCTTGCCTTATTCCTTGTAATTATGCCATCACTATTAGTTTTGTTTCTAAATACCCATTTTGTACCAACAACAGATATGTTCTTTGGTCTTGGCACTAGGGTCCAGACTTTGTTTCTTTCGAATTCATTTAACTCTTCCTGCATTGCTTGCACCCAATCAGCATCTTGAAGAGCTTCTTCCACTTTCTTTGGCTCAGTCTGAGAAAGAAAAGAATTATAAAGACATTCACTTGAAGTAGCTGTTCTAGTTCTGACACCTGCATCAGGATTTCCAATTATCAAATCAGGTGTATGTGATTTAGTCCACTTCCTTGCAGATGGAAGGTTTTCTCTAGAACTGGATGCTCCCCCATGATCCATGCTGTCTTCATTAACATTTTCTGATGCTCCCCCTGAAACTATGCTCTCTGAGTTGGATTCTTCAAAATTTAGATTTTCAGAACTATCAGAACTTGGCTTATCAGAACTTGACGAATTAGAACTTGAAGAGCCAGATGTATGTTCTGATGCTTCTTGAGATGTGGTAAGATCTTGAGTATGCTCCCCCTGCATAGGTGCATCTTCCTTTGGCGTAGTCACCACAGTTTCAATAACATCAGAGTTTGATCCATCAGAGTTTGCAGTATCAGGATTTAGATTGTCAGGATTTTCAGTATCAAAATTTAAGTCTTCATTTTCAAATCTCAGCTGCTCATGATCAATAAAATCTTCAAGTCCAGTAATCTTCTTATCATCAAAAGAGACATTGATAGATTCCATGACTACTCTTGTTCTCAAGTTATAGACTCTGAAGACTTTTGTGGAAAGTGGATATCCAACAAAGATTCCCTCATCAGCTTTTAAATCAAATTTGGATAGTTGTTCAGGGTGAGTCTTAAGAACAAAACACTTACATCCAAATACATGAAAATACTTCAGATTTGGCTTCTTTTTCTTCACCATCTCATATGGTGTCTTTCCATGCTTGTTAATTAGTGTTGCATTCTGAGTAAAACAAGTAGTCTGCACAGCTTCAGCCCAGAAATAGGTTGGAAGCTTTGCTTCATCAAGCATTGTACGTGCAACTTCAATGAGAGTTCTATTCTTCCTTTCAATAACTCCATTTTGCTGTGGAGTTCCAGGAGCAGAAAATTCCTGCTTGATTCCATGCTTTTTGCAGAACTCTTCCATTATCAAATTCTTAAACTCAGTACCATTATCACTTCTTATTATTTTCACAGAATCTTTGACCAATTTATCTAGTTGCCTGACATGATCAATCAAGATAGATGCAATTTTACTTTTTATGTGCAAGAAATACACCCATGTTTATCTGGTGAACTCATCCACTATGACCATAGCATATTTCTTCTTTGCAATATACATGACATTTACTGGACCAAATAGATCAACATGTAGTAGGTGATAAGGCTCAAGAATTGATGATTTGGTCTTGCTCTTGAATGAAGATTTCCTTTGTTTGGCCTTCTGACAAGAATCACAAAGACCATCAGGAGCAAATACTGACTTTGGCAGTCCTCTTACAAGATCTTTCTTGACCAACTCATTTATATTGTTGAAATTTAAATGAGAGAGTTTCTTGTGCCAATTCCAGCTTTCTTCAATTGATGCTCTACTCATCAGACAGATTGCAGAACCATCAGTATTTGTTGAAAGCTTGGCTTCATAGATGTTACCACGCCTGTATCCTTTCAGAACAACTTTGCCTGTAGATTTACTTACAACTTCACAGTGTTCTTCAAAGAAATCCACATGATAACCTCTGTCATAGATTTGACTAACACTCAGCAGATTGTGTTTAAGTCTTGAGACCAGAGCTACTTCTTTAATGATGACATTCCCAAGATTGATATTTCCATATCCCGATGTTTTTCCAATGTTGCCATCTCCATAAGAAACACTTGGGCCAACCTTCTCCACAAAGTCTGATAGCAGGGCTTTATTTCCAGTCATATATCCTGAACATCCACTGTCCAGAACTAGGATATTTTTCCTGTTGCCCTGCAATCACAAAGACCACTAATGATTAGTTTTAAGGACCCAGACATGCTTGGATCCTTTGGCCTTATTAAGTCTGTTAACATTTGCAGCGGATTTAGCATCAGAGTTTATGTTAACATTTTTCTTATCAGAATTTTCACTATCAGACTTTGAATCAGAACTTACACTAGAAGGAACAATTGTAACTTTCTTTAAAGAAGGTTTTATTTGATAATAATCATAGTACAGACTATGATATTCCTTACAAGTATAAATGGAATGCCATAAACTACCACAATGAAAACAAGGATTTTCTGGCTTATATCTAACAAACTGACTCTTAACTCTTGACTTTGAAGGTAATGAGTTTATGTTCTTATTCTTCCTGCAAAAAGAAGCCAGCTGGTTAGAACTTCCACAGTTATGACACGTTTTCCTAGGAGCATTAGGAACAGGCTTATAATCATTGCTTTTATTCACACCTTCCTTTTCATTCCTATTTTTCCTAGGTGATTTTACCTTGTTTGCATTCTTTACATCTTTCAGCTTATGCTTAAGCTGCTTCTTAGGCATTAAGCCTACGTTTACTTCAGTTGTCTTTTCCTGTTTTAGTTTGTCATAAGTTAATTCCTTTTTAACTTCTGATTTCTCATTATTAGACTTTACAGCTACAAACTTAACAGGTTTTAACTTTGGCTTATGTTTAACAACTACAGGCTTAATATCTATAGTTCGTTTATCATTCTTGTCCTCTCCATAACCTAAGCCCTCTTTCCAGTTTTCACTACTTAACAAATTCTGAGTTGTTCTGCCAGAGTTAGTCCAAGTCCTGATAATCTCTCTTTCCTTTTCTAACTCACCTTTTAGAGATTCATTCATTTTAAGCACTTCATCCCTAACATAGAAAGCATCATCTCTGTCTTTCTGAGTTTGATGGAACATGACTAACTCTTTTTCTAAATAATCATTCCTCTTTTTGCAAGTAAGATTTTCAGAAGTTAATCTTTCACATGTTAAAGTTTGATCTCTATAACTAATGAACATGGTTTTAAGATATCTTCTCAACTCATTAATATCATCAGTATGAAAAGCATAAGTAGTTTGAGGTACCTTTAATTCAGTAGCTTCAGAACTGCTTTCAGCACTTGCCTTATCAGCATTTGCCATCAAGGCATAATTATCCTCACTTTCAGAATCTGAGGTGTCTGTCTAGCTTTTCTTCTTTGTGACAAGAGCCTTGCCTTTGTCATTCTTCACTTTCTTGCAATCAGGAGATATGTGGCCTTTCTCACCACAGTTGTAGCATTTGACATTTGTATAATCTCCTCTGTCAGACTTTCCTCCTCTTCCCTCAGATTTTCTGAAATTCTTCTTATCAGAACTTGTGCCTTTCCTGGAAAACTTCTTTCCCTTCCTGAACTTCTTGTATGCAATCTTTGTGATCCCTTTCACCATAGGAGCACATAGCTTCATCATCTCTTCATCAGCATCCGTCTCAGGCAAGCTTTCAGATTTTGAGTCATCATCACTTTCAGAACTTGATGACTCAGTATCAGACTTTGTGAAGAGAGCTTTACCCTTATCTTTCCTTGAGGTAGCTGCATTGGGGGATTCTTCTTCAGCCTTAAGAGCAACTGTCCTTGACTTTCCTCCTTTCCTCTTGCATCTTTGTTCCATCTCAAGTTCATGAGTCTTGAGCATTCCATAAATTTCATCAAGAGTTGTTTCATCAAGATTATAGTTGTCTCTTATTGTTGTTGCCTTCAAATCCCAGCATTCAGGAAGAGCTAACAAGAATTTAAGGTTTGAATCTTCAAGATCATACTCCTTATTAACCAGTGACAAATCATTCAAGAGTTTGACAAATCTATCATATAAATCAGTCAATGACTCATTAGCCTTTGAGTCAAAGTTTTCATACTCTTGAGTGAGTATTGTCTTCACGTTCTTCTTGATTGTATTCGTTCCCTGACATCTTGTTTCCAAAGCATCCCATATCTCCTTTTCAGTCTTGCAGTTTATTACCCTGTTTGACATTACATTGTCAATAGCACTATGCAGTAAGTGTCGTACCTTAGCATCCTTAGCAATTGATGCGATATCTTCAGCAGTGTAATCACTCTTCTCCTTTGGTACAGACTTTGCTGCTTCACCTGCAACTGCAACTGCGAGCTTGGTTGGTTTGTGAGGCCCTTCCTTGATTCTATCAAGATATTCTGGATCTGTAGCTTCCAGAAACATGGTCATCCTCACCTTCCATATGGCATATTCAGATGGTCTCAATATGGGAACTCTAATAGTCTCACATTGGCTTTGAATTTGAGTCTTTGGAGGTTCTTCGGCTTTGATGGTCTTAGTTGGAGTTTCTGTTTCAGACATGATTGTGTTTGGATCTTAAACTGTTTGTGCGTTAACAGATAGGCTCTGATACCACTTGTTAGGTCACATACACACTGTAGAGGGGGGTGAATACAGTTTATAGTACAATCAAATCGAACTTTAATAACTCAAGTAACAGAAAACAAACTTTATTGAAACAATAAACTCTGTTACAGCATGAAACTGTTCTCTCTCAGTGATGAACAAATATCACGAGAGCTACTAGGGTTACAATTAATAATCTTCTCAATTGTGATAACACTTATAGTAAACCCTATGTCTGTGTTTATATACTACACAGTTACAAGATAATCGCTAATTGATATGGAATATAATTCTGCTTCCTAAAATACATCAATCAGATATCTTTTCTTCCAAGTATTCTATTCTTCATAGAATTCCTTCTTCATGCATATCTCTTCTTATGTTTATCTTGATCTTCTTTCCTTTAACCAGCTGCCTTCCTTATCTGAACGTCCTTCAGTACTTAAGTTCTGATATCCATCTTCTGATATTTATCTCCTGATAATATAAGTACTGATATTCTTAAGTCCTGACTTCCAGTAAATACTGATTTATCCTGTTTAAGTAAGATCTAAAAACTAAACATAAATTACATTAGCCATGACATTATCAAATATATCTAACACATTTACTAACCCAATCAACTATTTCCTTTTTCATTCCTGGCCACCAAAAGTTATTCTTCAAATCTTGGTACATCTTAGTGCTTCCATGGTGAACAGAAAACCTAGAATTATGGGCTTCTCACAAAATCTCATTCTTCAGTTCTGTCACATTTTGAATCCATATCCTAGAAGAAAATCTAAACATACCTTTGCTGTCTTTTTGAGTACAAATTTCTTTTCCAGCCAAACTATCGAACCCTTGATTCATGACCTCTTCCTGACACTTCTTAATTTTTTCCATCAATTCTAGCTGAAAAGTAATCTCATACAATTGCTCCTTATTACCTCCTGGCACTCGAACTTCAATTTCCAACTTTTCCAGTACCTTTGCTAACTCCTCAGCAACCTTAATCACATTCAATATTTCATTTCTACTCAAGGAATCTTCCACTACATTGGCTTTTCCTGGGTGGTAATTAATAGAAAAATCATAATCCTTAATCAGTTCCAACCATCTCTTTTGTCTCATATTTAGATCCTTCTGGGTGAATATGTACTTCAAACTCTTATGATCCATGTAGATATCACACTTTTCTCCGTATAAATAACGTCTTCACAGCTTCAACGCGAACATTATTTCTACCAATTCCAAATCATGCACTTGATACTTCTACTCATAGGGTTTTAATTGTTTGGATGCGTAGGCGATAACTTTATCATATTGCATCAACACACAGCCCAAACCCTTCAAAGAAGCATCACTGAAGATTATGAAGTTTCCTGTTTCATCGGGCAATGCTAGCACTAGAGCCGTCACCAATCTTTAATTCAAATCTATAAAGTTTTCCTCACAGTTTTTTGTCCAGATAAAATTCTCATTCTTCCTGGTTAGCTTGGTCAATGGAGTCGCAATCTTGGAAAAGTCTTTAACAAATCTTCGGTAATAACCTGCCAATCCAAGAAAACTCCTTACTTCCATCGGGGTCTTTGGCTGTTCCCACTTGGATACAACCTCAATATTTATAGGATCCACCTTAATACCATCCTTACCTACTACATGACCCAAAAACTGAACTTCATCCAACCAAAATTCGTACTTTGAAAACTTAGCGTACAACTGCTTCTCTCTCAGCCTTTGTAGGGCAATTCTCAAGTGTTCTGTATGATCTTCTTTAGTCTTTGAGTAGATGAGGATGTCATCAATAAATAAAATAATAAACTTATCCAAGTACTCCTTATACACCCTGTTCATTAAATCCATGAAAGCGGCTGGTGTATTGGTCAATTCAAATGACATCACTAGGAACTCATAATGTCCATCTCTAGTTCTGAATGCAGTCCTTGGTATGTCTTCAGGCTTAATCTTCAACTGATGATAGCCCGATATTAAGTCAATCTTTGAGAAACAACATGCTCCCTTAAGCTGGTCAAACAAATCATCAATCCTGAGTAGGGGATACTTATTCTTGATGGTCAACTTATTTAGCTCCCAATAATCAATACACGATCTCATACTTCCGTCAATAGAAAACTCAACCTCACGATATGGAGCCTTTAACACTGGTTCTGCTCTAGGAACTATGTCAATAGAAAACTCAACCTCACGATCTGGTGGCAATCCTGGCAACTCATCTGGAAAGACATCCGGAAATTCCCATACTATTGGAATCTCGTCCAGATTAGGTGCCTCTTTCTCAGTGTCCACTATATGGGCTAAGTAAGCCTCACATCATTGTCTTAACAGTTTCTTTGCCTTCAATATCGAGAGAAATTTCTTTTCTTGCCTCTGTTCTTGATAGTTTACCATGATATTATCCTATGTAAACATCAGAATCTTCATCTTCTTACAGTAAATATTTGCCTTATATTGGGACAACCAATCCATTCCTAGAATTACATTGAGCTCTCCTAGCTCAAAAGGTATTAGGTCAACCGAAAAAGAATGCCCGAGGATTTCTAGTTGACACTTAGGATAAAATTGACTCATTGAAACTTTATCCTGATTAGCCACTTCTATAGTCAAAGGTTCAGCTAAGTCTTCCAACATTAAATCTATTTTGTTCACACAATTATTTGATATAAAAGACTTAGATGCTCCTGAATCAAATAAAACTTTAACAGGTACGAAGTTGAGAGAAAGCGTACTTGCAACTACATCCGAATCCTGAGCATTGGATCTCTTGGTCATCTCGAAGGTTCTGGCTCTGGCCGTACTGGATGTCGATTTTTGAGATGCACTACCTCAAACAGTACCTTGAGTAGCCATACCACAGTTCCTAGCAATATGTCCAACCTTACCACAGTTATAACAAGTAACTCCTGGGTTTTCTGACTTGCATTCCGACGCGTAATGACCCTTATGACCATACTTGAAACATTGAATATTACCTTTACACTGGCCACTATGTCTTCTTCCATACAACTTACAATCCACCGGTGAGTTGACTGATTGGGTTGGAATGGAAGCAACTGAAGTAGTACTAGGCCTAGCCTGGGAAACACTCTGTCTCCTGAATCTTTTGTTCCTATTTCGGCCAAACCGCTTTTGAAACTTCTGAATGGATTCTCCTTAATCCGCCTTATATGTAATACCTTCAAGTTTCCTCTTTTTATCACCCCTTTCCTTGGCGGACAACTTCTGGTCATTCTCTATTACTAGAGCGTCTTGGACTACAGAGGGATATGTCTTGAGTTGCAAAGCTACAACTTCGCTGCGAATTTCCGGCTTCAACCCTTGTTGAAACCTTTCTGCTTTCTGGGCTTCAGTAGTCACATACTCAGGTACCAATCAGGCCAATTCCGTAAACTTGGACTCATATTCCGTCACACTCCTTTCACCTTATTTTAACTCTAGAAACTCAACCTCCTACTGGTTTTGCAAAAAATCCGAAAAATATTTCTCCAAGAATGACTCTGTAAACTTGGTCCAAGAAACAGGAACCTCTACTTCCAAAGCGCGAGTGGACTCTCACCAATAATTTGCCTCACTCTTAAGAAAATAACTTGCATAGTCTGTCTTAAGATCATCATTTACTTGAGTGAGGGTAAAAGCCTTTTCCATTTCCCTTAGCCAAATTCTGGCAGCAACAAGATCCACTTCGCCTTTAAACTCTGGGGGTTTCACAGACTGAAAGGATTTAAAACTAACAGTTTGGTTCAACTCCCTTAGCTGATGTTGTTGCTGAAGCTGCAGCTGTTGTTGTTGGATTTGTTGTTCCTGTTGTTATATAAATTGTTGTTATTGCTGTTGTTGCAGAAATTGTTGTTGCTGCTGAGCCATCTGATTAAACTGTTGGCGCAGCAAATCTAGCAATTCACCCATGGCTGGCCCCCCAATAGACTCTCTACCAGAGGAATTGTACGAGTTATTTTTCTTTGGCGACATTCTCCTGAAACACAACAAATGATTTTAGTTTAAAAATTGCCCCTGGGTAGAAACATTTTTTTATGTATCAGGATAATAATGCCATAATAAAATATTCCCATCCTCATTTAATTGGGGTCCATCCATAATGAATGGCTAAATTTAACAAAATCAGCAAAAAAATACAACAATAACAGTAACAACAATAATAACAGTGCAAAATTTTTAAAGAGACTGAACAACATCTTTTATATAAAGGAAATATGGTACAATAACTGTGTTGAATGTCCAACTAAAACAACTACAGTGCAACACTAACAACATAAGCCGAATACACACCAAAATTTTGGCTGTCATAGCAGCCACCGACTACTATCATAACATACTAACTGAATGACATATGATACTCTCCTTCCCAATAACTTTCAATTTTGGGATGTTCTAACAGATTGTAAACATTTCCTAAAACAACATATTATCTTTATAATGGCTCTAAAATTTATCCCCGCTTTCTTTATTTTTCTCCAACATTATTCATTTTTTTAATCTCCGTGTCTAACAATGATGTTAACAACCTATGAGACGATGGGAATATAAGATATATGCCATAGAATTATTAACAATGAAGTATAAATCGTACATAACTATATAAATAGTTTATTTAATTTATATTTTATTGAATTTAATATAATATTTCGCCATTTCATTATGTTAGAGGACGAAGTTAGATTGATGACAAATATAAATATACGAGTGTGTATGTGTGTGTATCCCTGTATTAATTTATACATATGTATATATTTATTGTATATATGTGACGACCTCAACCCCGGGGTGAGGAGTTGATGTCACGAATAACAATAACAAATATAATACAACCAAAGTCATTATTATTACACAAACACGACCCTCTATTTCCCAAATCTTTTCCAGGTTTAAGTATGACTTAGGCTACATAACTATTACAAACCATACTTATTTAACAATTTTGACATAACTAACTTATTACAACAACTCAACAGAACACATCTGGTCTGCCCGCAAAGGAGCCTAGTACGGGAGGAACTGGAATTCTGCCCTGGCCACGACGGGAAGGTCTCCTAGGCATCTGCAATATATATATATATATATATATATATACAAAACAGTTTGCAAGGGTGAATAATCAACTGCTCAACAATACTAATATATGAATTGGAAGTAAAATAGTTTATGATAAACAGTTGTAGGAACAAAAATCATAACTCATTTATAAAAACAAGTAAAACAGTTATAAACTGGATATCAACAACTAGCATGCTCTGTAAAATATATCATCAGTAATGTGCTGTGTAAATACTAGAGTCCAATTTTAGCATGCTATTTTCATTTTCAAATCCACTGTTCCATTGCAGGAACCATAAAACCATTTGTTCCGTTATGGAATCACAAAACCAAAAAAACCAGATATATATTGGACGTTATCTAGTGACGACTGATCAGGCCATCACATAATTTTATCTAGGATAGCTGATCGGGCTATCACACAATTTGTCTAGGATAGCTGACGGGCTATCACATAATTCGTTTATTCCAGATCCGCAGAGACTAGCTAGGTCTCTGTAAGTTACGCTGGACTAAGCGGTTCAAATGAGGCGCACAACTGACTTAGCCACTTACGACCACAATATCCAATATCTGATCCATTTTATCCATTTTTTAAAATCCCTTATACCTATCTCTTTTCAAAACCATTTTATCACAACACACTTCAAAAACCTTTTCCAATTTTATTCACAGTTTAGAGATAGGCATTTTTAGAAGTTACTTTTCCCTAAAACATAATTTAAACAAAACATTTTTAGACACAGATGATATGTAACTTAAAAGGTTCTGTTCCAATACGAAATTTAAATCAACAGTGATAGATCCATATTATTGCATATTATTAATACCTATTTTATGTCCGTTTTCATAATTTTATTAATAAATAAATTGTTTTACTTTGTTTTGTAGGAAAATAAATAAAATCATAATTTCAGTTGGAAAATGTGCAAATAAGGAAGGACGTGGACTATTCTAAAAGTCAAGGGAATTTGAAGATAAATATAATACTTGTTGGAGAAGAAGAAGGATTTACTTTAAGAATTCTACTTGTATTCCAAGACCCAAACCCTTATATTTTTCCTATATGTATGAGTCTCCCGTCTTGTATTTTACACATCCCAACACCCCAACACACCCCATGACACCCAATTAGTTATTTATTTTGTTCATCTTTTTATCATGTGTAGCTAAATTTGTTCCTAGGATGAAGATGTAGTTAATTTTATTGCTTTGATATCTTATCATTCATATTATTTGATTCTCATGATTTTTTGGTGCTTAATTGTTCAATTGACAAAGTGATTTTGATATATTACTGTTACCAGATTTATTTTTCATAGCCTATGCTTGCTCCATGAAGTTTTGATGGGTTATTGTTAGATAACAAGTTTCATAGCATATGCTTGTCTCGTTAACTGATATAAGTTATTTTTGTGAAGAAAAGAGAATTAAATTTAGGGCGAGTCGATATTAATTGTGGTTGATTAACGGATTCGGATTCCTAGGTTTTCCATATTATTTTTTATTTGCTAATTAGGTTAAACAAATATAATCACAAATCTTATTGTCCAGTTCGCCTGATTTAAATTGTTAGGATTTTGAAAATTCATAGTCTATGTGGATCGACTTGTATTTGCTACAACTAAACAATGTGCGCTTGCAGTTCTTATTATTTTACACATCAAGTTTTTGGCGCCGCTGCCGAGGACTATTGTTAATTTTCACTCCTTGATATTTAATTCTTTGGACTAGTTTTTTTATTTTCTCTTAGTTTTTTAGGGAATCTTGAAGAGGAGGAAAGCCTGGACAAGAAGATCGCTAGAAGGCTTCACCTTCTCTTTTGAAATTTTTGAAAGCGCTTTTCGGTATTTCGTATCACCTCTCAATTTGTTTTTCTCACTTTTAATATTGAATAATCCAAAAAAATTAAATATTTGAAAAATCCAAAAATATTAGTTAGTTAATTGTTAAAAATCAATTTTTTGCATCATTCATTCTCTCACATAGAATCACATAATCTAGATTTCTTTTTGTATCTATTGATTTCCATCTTATACAATTGTGGTGATTGCTGGAGGAAAGAGGTACGTACAATTTATAGTAATACACGTAGTGTAGTGCATCCATAAGTGTTTATTATCTTTTTCTTTGTGTGTTGCATCATCTAATCAATCTGAAGGGTGCCACCCCATTACAAGATAAGGTGAGGGATTTCATCACTCTTTACTTGGCCCACAAATCACTAATTCCTTCATCTTGCATTCACCTACCTTAATAAAATTGAGTAGACATTAGCCCCTAAGATTTCGAGCTCAATTAGGAAGGTACCTAAAAGATGAAGTAAATTTGGAATTATTCGAACTTTTGGTGATAAGGTAAGTGTATCACTTACCTGGCCAATTTGGATTGGTGACTAGGCAAGCAGTTCTCTAATTCAGCGCCTTGTTTACAAGGAAGTTTCCCCGCTTACCTGGCCAATCAGTTTGAATAAATATAGACTTATAGACTTTTTGGTGGTGCAAAAGTTAGGAGCTTTCTAGATTTATTTTTAGGATTAACCCTAGATCTTAGTTTTTTTTCCTCTTTGATTTAGAACTTTTCTTGGGTGTTTACTTATAGCTCTTATCTGCTACGTGATTACTTGTCTTATATGGAAAGTAATTGGGCTCGAGACCATTCATCTAGATTAATAAGACACTCTAACCTTTTATCTCTTAAAGTAGTAAGGCAACTCGACTTTTCTTCACCCACTAACTTTTCTTCACCCACCAAAATTGAGTCAAAAGAAGAAATAGAAATTCCACCTGTAGTCATGTCTATTTCACTTAAAGACCGTTGTTATCCCGCTGAACCCTCATGCATAGTCCTAACTCAAGTAACCGTGAATAATTTTAAAATCAAACATCACAACATTATCATGTTACCTAGGTTTACTAGGGTAGAGGGAGAGGATCCATACCTTTCCATTCAAGAATTTGAGGAAGTGTGTTCTTTACAAAAACTCCAACAACTTAGTGAATACTCCAATAGGCTCAGACTTATTAACTTTGCTTTAAATGAAGAGGCTAAACAATGGTTTTATAGTCTACCCGTTAATTTTATTTCCGCATGGGATGGATTTGTGTCTATCTTTCTTAAAAAATGTTTTCCAAACCATAAGGCAAACAGGCCTAGGAATGAAATCAACCAATTTCAACAAAATCGAAATGAGTCTTTTTGGAAATATTTTGATAGATTTAAAAAGCTTATGTCTAAGTGTCCTCAACATGGTATAGAAACATGGATTCTTTGTAAAATTCTTTATGAAGCCTTAGACAGTCAAACCACTGCTTTGTTAGAGTCTATGTGCCAAGGTAAATTTATGGATAAAAATGAGGAAGAAGCTTGACAATTTTTTGAGGAGTTAGCTGAAAAACAATATCGTGTGAGTCAATTAGGGAACCCAATCTTGAATTTGAAAGATCTAAGGGCTTACACGTAGTTGGTAATTCTATTACAACCGAAGCTAAGTTAGCTACACTCACTAAACGTCTAGAATCCTTACAAACCAACAATGTGTCTTCTCAATTTTCTATTTGTGCAAACTATAGTTCTCCTAATCATGTGATAGAAAATTGCCCTGAAATCGAGCAAATCAATACCATGTTTCAACCTAGAGTTAGGAATGATCCATATGCACCCACATACAATCCTGTTTGGAAGAATCACCAAAATTTCTCATGGAACCAAGGTCAATACAATCAGTTTAATCAAAATTCTCAACCTGCTTTTTAAAAGCCCAATCCTGGTCCATACCCAACTCAAAATCCCAATACATATCCACCTCAAAATCTTGGTCATTATCATAACTCAGTCCCTTTGAATCCTCTTGGTTATAGTGATATGATAAGAAATTAAATTCCATTGAAAAGAGTATGGAGGCATTACTTAAATCTCAACAATCTTTCATGCAAACTATAATGCAAGATAGGCAGTTGCTAAATTCAAACACACAAGCCATATCTAAGCTAGAAGTTCAAGTTAGTCAACTGGCAAACACAATCAGTGAGAGAGAGAAAAATCATTTCCCTAGTCAACCCGAGGTTAATCCTAAATTTCATCAAAACTAAAAGTCTCATTAAAATGTGAACTCTGTCATCTCTCTAAGGTTTGGAAATCAATTCAACAATCATGCTGGTATTAATACTCATCAGGATGATAAGCTAACATCTGAATCAAATCCT
This sequence comes from Apium graveolens, assembly GCF_009905375.1. Lineage (NCBI taxonomy): Eukaryota > Viridiplantae > Streptophyta > Magnoliopsida > Apiales > Apiaceae > Apium > Apium graveolens. The sequence continues at coordinate 123,587,696 of NC_133653.1, forward strand.
CTACTCTTGAATCCTAGTCTTCCACAATCTTCACATCCTGAAACTTCTCAATCTAATGAGTCATCACCATCCAATAAACCACCTTCAAAACCCCACTCTGATATGTCTAGTGAAAAAGTCTTTAAGCCTAAACCTCCGTTTCCTCAAAGACTTATCTCAAACAAACAATCTGCTCAGTTAGACAAGATTTTGGAAGTCTTTAAACAAGTCAAAATCAACATTCCTCTTTTAGATGCAATTCAACAAGTTCCCTCTTATGCTAAGTGTCTAAAAGATTTGTGTACTCAAAAAAGAATCAATCATATTCCTAAGAAAGCTTTTCTAACCTCTCATGTTAGTTCTATCTTTTCAAATCAAATCCCTGTGAAGTATAACGATCTTGGTTGTCCTACCATCTCTTGTGTCATAGGTAATACCTTCATTGATAAAACTTTACTCGATTTAGAAGCTAGTGTGAATCTTCTTCTATTATCTTTCTATCAAGCCTTGGGTTTAGGTGAATTGAAAAATACTAATATCACTCTTCAATTAGCTGATTGTTCGAATAAAACTCCTAAGGGTATAGTTGAATATGCGTTGATTAAGATTGGTGATTTTGTCTTTATCGTTGATTTCGTTGTTCTAGAAACCGAACCACTCAAAAATCTCAAAAATCAAATCCCTATCATTTTAGGAAGGCCTTTTCTTGCCACCTCTAATGCTTTGCTTAACTGTAAATATGGTTCGATGCAAACTCACATTTGAAAACATGTCGATAGATCTGAATATCTTTAATTTAGGAAATCAGCCTAATGAGATTTTTGAACAACATGTAGTAGTTAACTTGATATATGAGGTTGTGTCTTGGTCGAATCTTGAGGATAGTGCAATTGAGTCTCTTCTTGAGAAAGATATTTCGTATGGGTATGAGAGCAATAGAGAATTTCATGAGTTATATAGGAATTTCACTTGTGATGAGATGTTTGAGGAATTGAATGCGATTTGTTCTAAACATGAAACTCAACTTGAGGATAATTATTTTGATCCTAAGACCATTGTTAAGACTTCTGTAGGTGAGCCACCCAAACTCGATCCTATTCTTCCATTTTTCACCCTTAATCAGTCTTTGGTAGTTGATAATAAAACTCATGATATTCTTATTTCTAGTAGCAAAGTTCATAACCAAGAATGTCAAGTCATTAATTTGCTTAAACGACATTAAGAAGCGTCTAATTGGTCTATGGATTATGTCAGTGCTATGTGATAGGGAAGAAAATAAAGCCTGGGTATGTAATTAAGGTTGCATTAATCATATCAGAGCTGGGCCAACAACTAGGCCCATTTGAGAAGGCCCAAAAACTTGAATATTAATTAATTTCATAATTAATTAATAAGGGATAAGTCAGCTTGTAAGATGAGTGCTAGTGGAGAAATAAATCCTTGTAGATTGGCCTCCAAGGAACCTGGTGGGATATGGAATCAACTTCCTACTTCCTAGGACTACAAAGTCCATTCTAATTCTGAGACTTGACCACCAAGTCTCCTAACCCAAGTTCAATTCAAGGACTCCCAACATCTATATAAGGGGTCTCACCCCACAAATCAGAACTATATTTTTTGACTTGATCCTTGACATACGGCAAGGTACGTAGGCATCTTGTAAGGCAGATCGAGTCACGAAACACAAGAGCAGTCAAATCGAGCCTCGAAGCTCACGTTCCCTAGTAATAAACACAGCAATTAGTATACTTTAGTTTTTGATCCATAACATTTAGCGCCGACTGTGGGGAAAAGCACAACAACAACCATGGCGAGAACATGGAGAACAAGCAGTGCCCTTGAAGAAGGAACACCAGCGGGGACAACCCAAACAATTTCGTCAACCATGGAGGTACCTCCGCATTCAACCTATGCCGCCACCCAAGGAAGAGCCCAGGTAGGGGCAACTGAACCTCAACCTCAAGGGAGGATTCCCTCGGCTCCTCAAGGGACGAATCCCCAACTTCAACAGCTACAGATACCTATGGATTCTCAACCCGCTGGGTATGAGTATTCAACCATTGTGACCACTAACCCCCCCCCTTATGGGATGCCCCTTTACCCCGGGGTTGGAGGAAGTGGACATGCTGGACGCAGTGAAGGACGAGGGAGAACACCCCCTACATACAAGGTTTGGCTCCGATTCCAGAGGATCAGGAATTTTCTGGTCCTTATACTGAGAGAGACTCTGAATCTTCGGATGATGAAGTAGCCCCAAGAAGGAGATGTGCTTATAAAGAACTGATGGCTGATGATTGTAACCAATGTCCTAGGAGCACCCGATGGGTGAATTCTCAAGAAGTGCAGGAGAGAATCAAGGCCCACGAGGCCGAGATTCAAAGGCTGAAGCGCGACTTGGAGGCGCACCAGGCTCCCAGACTCCCATTACCACCTAGGGGAGAAATCCTCCTCCAATCATAGACCTAGATGGTGCGTCACAAAGAAGGGCTGTAATCCCAAGAGCTGATCCAAGCAATCTTCTTCCCGTTGGAGATCCTGATGATCCTACTCCACCATTCACTGAAGAGATAATGAATGCCCATATCTCAAGGAAGTTCAAGATGCCCACTATCAAAGCTTATGATGGCACGGGAGATCCCGGTAATCATGTCAGGACATTCTCTAATGCACTGTTGTTGCAGACCGTGAATGACGCTATTAAGTGTCGAGACTTTCCTCAAACCATGTCGGGTATGGCTCAAAGTCGGTATAGTCATTTTCCCCCGAACTCTATTGGGTCCTTCAGAGAAATAAGTCAGGCTTTTATTAAGCAGTTCATCAGCGGGAGAGTGCATGAGAAAATTTCAGCATCCCTCATGAGCATTGTGTAGGGAGCGAAGGAATCCTTGAGAGACTACATGAATCGATTCACAAAGAAAGCTTTAAAAGTCCCGGACCTTGATGACAAGGTAGCCATGATAGCACTGCAACTGGGAACTAGGGATGAGTTATTCAAGATGAACTTGGCCAAGCGCCCCCCTGAAAGCATGTTGCAGCTCTAAGATAGGGCCGAGAAGAACATCAAAGTGGAGGAGAGCATGAGGAAGACAGTAGTAAGTAACGAGCCCACTGGAGGCAAGAAGCGAAAAACTGATATGGAATATATTGCTAAGGACAAGTATCCCAGAACTGAACAAAACCCTGATTCAACCCCAAAGAAGGGAGGACCTGGACAAAAGTTCACTGAATACGCTAAGCTGAATGCTCCTAGAAGCCATATTTTGATGGAAATCGAGAAAGATCAAGATATTCGTTGGCCTAAACCCTTGAAGGCTGATCCTGCCAAGCTAGATAAGAGCAAATATTATAGATTTCACAAAGATGTTGGTCATGACACCGATGAGTGTAGGCAACTGAAAGATGAAATAGAATTCCTCATTCGAAAAGGAAGATTGAACAAATACACTGGGGAAGGAAGATATAGGAATAACAATGGGAGAAAGAACTTTGAAGATCGTAGGAGGGACCAAGACGATCAGGGGCGGAATCCCCAGCCTAGGGGACCGATTATAAATGCAATATTTGGAGGACCGCGACCCCGAGGGCCTGTGATAAACACAATTTTTGGATGACCGACTGCTGCTGGATTATCCAAGAACTCCAGGAAAGCATATACCAGAGAAGTTATGCATATTGTTGGGGAAGCCCCGAAGAGGGCCAGGATAGGAGTGACAATGGCTTTTGATGATTTTGACCTGGAGGGTGTGAAATTTCCCCATGACGACTCGCTGGTCATAACACCGATAATAGGAAACATCCCGGTTAAGAGGGTCCTTGTGGATAATGGTGCTTCGGTGGATATCTTGCTCCATGACACCTTTTTAAGGATGGGTTATAATGATTCACAACTAACCCCGACCGATATGCCGATATATGTATTTTCGGGAGTGGAGTGTCCCGTGGAAGGGATAATCAAGTTGCCAACGACCATAGGTCAGGAACTAAGACAAGCAACACAGATGTTGGACTTTGTGGTGGTGAAGGCTAGTTCAACTTACAATGCTATCATGGGGAGAACAGGGATACATGCCTTCAAGGCAGTCCCTTCTTCCTACCATTCAGTTATGAAGTTTCCCACCCGGAATGGGATTGGAGAAGAGAGAGGAGATCAAAAAATGGCTAAAAGTTGTTATGTAGCCTCTGTGAGGGCAGATGGAGTTGGGGAGCAAGTTCTGCCTATTGAAGATCTGGATATCCGAGAAAATGATGAGGAAAGAGGGAAGCCAGCAGAAGACTTGGTTTCGATTCCTTTAGCTCCCGAGGATCCTGAGAAAGTGACTTTCGTTGGACCCACACTAGAGGAGCTCCTTAGAGGGAAGTTGGTGAATTTTTTTCAAGAAAATAGTGATGTGTTTGCATGGTCGGCAGCTGATATGCTAGGCATAGGCCCGGAACTGATTACTCACAAGCTGAATGTGGATCCGAGTCGGAAGACTGTTAGATATATTTGATAATGTCATGGCTAATATGTTTTATGTTTAGCTTTCAGATCTTACGTGAACAGGATAAATCAGTACTTAACTGTTGATCAGTACTTATACTGGAAGTCAGGACTTAAGGATATCAGTACTTATATTATCAGGAGATAATCATCAGAAGATAGATATCAGAACTTAAGTGCTGAAGGACAATCAGATAAGGACAGTAGCTGATTAAAGGAAAGAAGATCGAGATAAACATAAAAAGAGATATGCATGAAGAAGGAATTCCGTGAAGAATGGAATACTTGGAAGAAAAGATATCTGATTGATATATTTTAGGAAGCAGAATTATATTCCATATCAATTAGCGATTATCTTGTAACTGTGTAGTATATAAACACAGGCATAGGGTTTACACTATAAGTGTTATCATTATCGAAGTTATTATTCTATATAACCCTAGCAGCTCTCGTGATATTTGTTCATCACTGAGTGGTAACAGTTCCATACTGTAACAGAGTTTATTGTTTCAACAAAGTTTGTTTTCTGTTACTTAAGTTCTTAAAGTTCGATTTGAGTGTACTAAACACTGTATTCACCCCCTCTACAGTGTGTGTGTGACCTAACAATTGGTATCAGAGCCTATCTGTTAACTTACATATAGTTAAAGATCCAAACACAATCATGTCGGACACAGAAACTCCAACTAAGCCTACCACAACTGAGGAACCACCAAAGACACTAATTCAGAGTCGGTATGAGACCATCAGAGTCCCCATACTGAGACCATCTGAATATCCCATATGGAAGGTAAGGATGACCATGTTCCTGGAAGCAACAGATCCAGAATACCTGGATAGAATCAAGGAAGGTCCTCACAAACCAACCAAACTCGCAGTTGCAGTTGCAGGTGAAGCAGCAATGACCGTACCAAAGGAGAAGAGTGATAATACTGCTGAAGACATATCATCAATTGCTAAGGATGCTAAGGTACGACACTTACTGCATAGTGCCATTGATAATGTAATGTCAAACAGGGTAATCAACTGCAAGACTGCTAAGGAGATATGGGATGCTCTGGAAACAAGATGTCAGGGAACTGACACAATTAAGAAGAACAGGAAGACAATACTCACTCAAGAGTATGAACACTTTGACTCAAAGACTAATGAGTCATTGAATGATTTATATGATAGATTTGTCAAACTTTTGAATGATTTGTCATTGGTTGATAAAGAGTATGATCTTGAAGATTCAAACCTTAAGTTCCTGTTAGCTCTTCCTGAATGCTGGAATTTGAAGGCAACGACAATAAGAGACAACTACAATCTTGATGAAACAACTCTTGACGAAATCTATGGAATGCTCAAGACTCATGAGCTGGAGATGGAACAAAGAAGCAAGAGGAAAGGAGGAAAGTCAAGGATAGTCGCTCTTAAGGCTGAAGAAGAATTCCCCAAGGCAGCTTCCTCAAAGAAAGACAAGGGTAAAGCTCTTTTCATAAAGTCTGATACTGAGTCATCAAGTTCTGAGAGTGATGATGACTCAGATTCTGAAAGCTTGCCTGAGACCGATGCTGATGAGGAGATGATGAAGCTGTGTGCTCTTATGGTGAAAGGAATCACCAAGATTGCATACAGGAAGTTCAGGAAGGGAAAGAAGTTTTCCAGAAAAAGCATAAGTTCTGATAAGAAGAATTTCAGAAGATCTGAAGGCAGAGGAGGAAAGTCTGACAGAGGAGATTACACCAATGTTAAATGCTATAATTGTGGTGAGAAAGGCCACATATCTCCTGACTGCAAGAAGGTAAAGGGTGACAGAGGCAAGGCTCTTGTCACAAAGTAGAAAAGCTGGACAGACACTTCAGACTCTGAAAGTGAGGAGAACTATGCATTGATGGCAAATGCTGATAAAGAAAGTGCTGAGAGCAGTTCTGAAGCTGCTGAAACAAAGGTACCTCAGACTACTTATGCTTTTCATACTGATGATATTAATGAGTTGAGAAGATATCTTAAAACCATGTTTGTTAGTTATAGAGATCAAACCTTAACATGTGAAAGATTAACTTCTGAAAATCTTGCTTTTAAGAAAAGAAATGATTTCTTAGAAAAAGAGTTAGTTATATTCCATCAAACTCAGAAGGATAGAGATGATGCTTTTTATGTTAGGGATGAAGTGCTAAAAATGAATGAATCTCTAAAAACTGAGTTAGAAAAGGAAAGAGAGATAATCAGGACTTGGACTAACTCTGGCAGAACAACTCAAAATTTGCTAAGTAGTGAAAATTGGAAAGAGGGCTTAGGTTATGGAGAGAATAAGAATGACAAAGGAACTGAAGAAATCAAGCCTGTTGTTAAGCAAAAGCCAAAGTTAAAACCTGTTAGGTTTGTAACTGTAAAGTCTGATAATGAGAAATCAGAAGTTAAAGAGGAATTAACTTCTGACAAACTAAAACAGGAAAAGACAGCTGAAGTAAACATAGGCTTAATGACAAAGAAGCAGCTTAAGCATAAGCTGAAAGATGTCAAGAATGCAAACAAGGTAAAATCACCTAGGAAAAATAGGAATGGAAAGGAAGGTGTGAATAAAAGCAATGATTATAAACCTGTTCCTGATGCTCCTAGGAAAACATGTCATAACTGTGGAAGTTCTAACCATCTGGCTTCTTTTTGCAGGAAAAATAAGAATATTAACTCCCTACCTTCAAAATCAGGAGTTAAGAGTCAGTCAGTTAGATACAAACCACAAAATCCTTGTTTTCATTGTGGTAGTTTATGGCATTCCATTTATACTTGTAAGGAATATCATAGTTTGTACTATGATTATTATCAAATAAAACCTTCTTTGAAGAAAGTTTCCATTGTTCCTTCTAGTGTAAATTCTGATTCAAAGTCTGATAATGTAAATTCTGATAAGAAAAATGTTAACATAAACTCTGATGCTAAATCCGCTGTAAATGTTAACAAACTTAATAAGGCCAAAGGATCCAAGCAAGTCTGGGTCCTTAAAACTAATAATTAGTGGTCTTTGTGATTGCAGGGCAACAGGAAAAATATTCTAGTTCTGGACAGTGGATGTTCAGGTCATATGACTGGAAATAAGGCCCTGCTATCAGACTTTGTGGAGAAAGCTGGCCCAAGTGTTTCTTATGGAGATGGCAATATTGGAAAAACATTGGGATATGGCAATATCAATCTTGGGAATGTCATCATTAAAGAAGTAGCTCTGGTCTCAGGACTTAAACACAACCTACTGAGTATAAGTCAAATCTGTGACAGAGGTTATCATGTTGATTTCTTTGAAGAACACTGTGAAGTTGTGAGTAAATCTAAAGGTAAAGTTGTTCTGAAAGGATACAGACGTGGTAACATTTATGAAGCTAAGCTTTCAACAAGTACTGATGGCTCTGCAATCTGTCTGTTAAGTAGAGCATCAATTGAAGAAAGCTGGAATTGGCATAAGAAACTCTCTCATTTAAATTTCAACAATATAAATGAACTGGTCAAGAAAGATCTTGTGAGAGGATTTCCAAACACAGTATTTGCTCCTGATGGTCTTTGTGATTCATGTCAGAAAGCCAAACAAAGAAAATATTCATTCAAGAGCAAGACTGAATCATCAATTCTTGAGCCTTATCATCTTATACATGTTGATCTATTTGGTCCAGTAAATGTCATGTCTATTGCAAAGAAGAAGTATGCGTTGGTCATAGTGGATGAGTTCACCAGATACACATGGGTGTATTTTTTGCACATAAAAAGTGAAACTACATCTATCTTGATTGATCACGTCAAACAGCTGGATAAAATGGTCACAGATTCTGTGAAAATTTTAAGGAGTGATAATGGCACTGAGTTCAAGAATTTGATAATGGAAGAGTTCTGCAAAAGCCATGGAATAAAGCAGGAATTTTCTGCTCCTGGAACTCCACAGCAAAATGGAGTTGTTGAAAGGAAGAATAGAACTCTCGTTGAAGCTGCACGTACAATGCTTGAAGAAGCAAAGCTTCTAACCTATTTCTGGGCTGAAGCTGTGCAGACTGCTTATTTTACTCAAAATGCAACACTCATTAACAAGCATGGAAAAACACCATATGAGATGGTGAAGAAAAAGAAGCCAAATCTGAAATATTTTCATGTATTTGGATGCAAGTGTTTTGTTCTCAAGACTCATCCTGAACAACTATCAAAGTTTGATCTAAAAGCTGATGAAGGAATCTTTGTTGGATATCCACTTTCCACAAAAGCCTTCAGAGTCTATAATTTGAGAACAAAAGTTGTCATGGAATCTATCAATATCTCTTTTGATGACAAGAAGATCACATGTCTTAAAGATTTCGTTGACCATGATCAGCTGAGATTTGAAAATGAAGACTCATATTCTGATACTGAAAATCCTGACAGTCTAAGTCCTGATACTGCAAACTCTGATGGATTAAACTCTGATGTTATTGAAACTGTGGTGACTACGTTAAATGAAGATGCCCCTATGCAAGGGGAGCATACTCAAAATCCTACCACATCTCAAGAAACATTCGAACATGCATCTGGCTCTTCAAGTTCTGATTCATCAAGTTCTGATAAGCCAAGTTCTGATAGTACTGAAAATCTAAATACTGAAGAATCCAACTCAGAAAGCATAGTTTCAGGGGGAGCATCAGAAAATGGAGATAGCATGGATCATGGGGGAGCATCCAGTTCTAGAGAAAACCTTCCATCTGCAAGGAAATGGACAAAATCACATACACCTGATTTGATAATTGGAAATCCTGATGCAGGTGTCAGAACTAGAACAGGTACTTTAAATGAGTGTCTTTACAATTCTTTTCTCTCTCAGACTGAGCCAAAGAAAGTGGAAGAAGCTCTTCAAGATGCTGATTGGGTGCAAGCAATGCAGGAAGAGTTGAATGAATTTGAAAGAAACAAAGTCTGGACCCTAGTACCAAGACCAAAGAATAGATCTGTTGTTGGTACAAAGTGGGTATTCAGAAACAAAACTGACAGTGATGGCATAATTACAAGGAATAAGGCAAGGCTGGTTGCAAAAGGATATTCTCAACAGGAGGGAATTGATTATGATGAAACATTTGCACCAGTTGCTAGGTTAGAAGCCATAAGGATATTTTTGGCTTATGCTGCATACAAAAAGTTTACTGTCTTTCAAATGGATGTGAAAAGTGCTTTTCTCAATGGAGAATTGGAGGAAGAGGTATATGTTGAACAACCTCCAGGTTTTGTAGATAACAAACATCCAGATTATGTCTACAGACTTGACAAAGCACTTTATGGACTTAAGCAAGCTCCTAGAGCATGGTATGAGACTTTAGCTCAGTTTCTTCTGGAAAGTGGATTCAATAAAGGGACAATAGACAAAACACTGTTCTACCTCAACCATGGAAAGGACTTACTTCTGGTCCAGATTTATGTTGATGATATCATTTTTGGATCTACAAATGACAAACTTTGCAAGAAGTTTGCCAAACTTATGCAGTCAAGATATCAGATGAGTATGATGGGGGAACTTAGCTACTTTCTGGGCCTTCAAGTCAAGCAGAATGAGGAAGGCACTTTTATTTGTCAAACCAAGTACACCAAAAACTTGCTAAAGAAATTTGGAATGCAAGATTGTTCAAATGCATCAACTCCAATGGCCACTGCAACAAAACTGGATAAGGATACCGGTAAATCAGTAGATATTACTGACTATAGAGGTATGATTGGCTCTCTACTCTATCTAACTGCTAGTAGACCTGATATCATGTATGCTACCTGTCTTTGTGCAAGATTTCAAGCAGATCCAAGAGAACCTCACTTAACAGCTGTAAAAAGAATCTTTAAGTATCTTAAAGGAACAGCTGCTCTGGGATTATGGTATCCTAGAGAATCAGATTTTAAACTAATAGGTTACTCAGATGCAGATTTTGCAGGTTACAAAATTGACAGGAAAAGCACAAGTGGAAGCTGCCAATTTCTTGGAGGCAGATTGGTTTCTTGGTACAGCAAGAAACAAAAGTCAATTTCCACATCAACTGCAGAAGCAGAGTATATTACTGCAGGAAGCTGTTGTGCACAGATTCTTTGGATGAAGAATCAGTTACTGGATTATGGGTTAACATATTTCAAAATCCCTATTTACTGTGATAATCAAAGTGCTATTGCTATGACAGGTAATCCAGTTCAACACTCTATGACAAAGCACATCAGCATCAGGTACCACTTCATCAGGGAACATGTGGATGAAGGTACAGTGGAATTGCATTTTGTTCCCACGGATCAACAACTGGCAGATATCTTCACAAAACCACTGTGTGAAGCTACTTTTACAAGATTGGTAAATGAACTTGGAATGGTTTCAAGTTCTTTCTCTAAATCTGCTTAGACTTGTTCTGTGTTATCAGACTTTATGCTCAGTATTTACAGAATTCATCTCATTGTGTATTCTATGCTTAATTGATAAATGTCTTTAAGTACTGACTGTTGTCTGATATATGTTTCTAAACTCTGATAAGTGATATGTCTGTTCTAGTACCTATTCAATCCTATGAGGATAACTGTGCTAGATACTGACCTAGTAGTCTTCAATAAACAAATGATTCCATGGAAGAAGTAATTATTTCAGTGGAAATCTTATGACACTAGCAAATTCTGATAACTGAGCTTAGTTAAGTTCACTTTGTATATCTTATTACTAAGTCACAAATTAGAATAATGCTACTCATCTGTTAAGTTCTGATACTAGTAAAACTGCTGAATGTACTAAGTGCTGATAGACCTCTCTTATCAAAAGCAAAAGCAAAAAGATCCAAGTTTAAAATCAGGTACTCCTTTGAGATCTAGAGTAAAAATGTGGAAGGGACGACCCAAGTGCATTGCTGGTATTAAGTAAATATGCATCAGAAAAGCAAAATATTTTCTTGGTGACTTTTCACACTCTATGATTACTGGAGAAATACTCTGAAAATAGCATAAATTCTGATAAACAGTCGTGACTCACTTACACTGAGAAGCCACTGTAAAATAGAATTTCAAAAGATGCATAAAATTAGCACAAAATAGTTGAGGTGGACTCAAGCATAAACTCATTCTTCAGTCGGTTTCAGGACAATGACAGATCTTTAGCAAAATTTTAGTTATGCCTTATTTCTAAGATGTACTGCAGTGAATCAGACTTTACTCTTTGTCTGTTTTTAGCTTAATGCACACACTAATCACTCCATCTGAATGATGAAATTTTTTGTGGTGGTCTATGTTATTTTAGATAAAACAGTCAATGTGTCATTATTGCACAAATTCTGAGGACAAGTTCTAAGTTACACGTTCTGATGATTAAGTACTGACGTCCATAACTCAGAACTTGTATGAATATTTACTAAGATAGGCATTCCTTTTTCGAGTTAAGAAATTATGTTCTGATGACTGTTAAGTTCTAGTATAGGTCTAAGTTCTGATTTCTCAGTCTAATCCTTTACTTGGCTTCTCTTTGAATAAAATTTGATAACAGTCTCAGTTTGTACTCGAATATGTTGAAGTGGAAGATTAATAGTCACTGTGATTAGGATTAATGGTATTTGTACTTGAACAGACCACTGTTTCTTGTGTTTTGTGCGGTCTAGACCATGCTTCCTCTTTCCAATGACTGTTATTCTTTTTCAAAGTCTAGGGAGACGAGGTAGAATTAATTCTACCTGTCAGCATTAAATATCTTTGCGTCTCTTGGCATTCTCTTGCCTATATAAACAGCCACTTCACATTAGTCTTCTCATCACACTTTTATCACAAATTCAGTCTTGTTTTTCATTTACTATCACATATGGCTGAATTTGGCTGGTTCTACAATTACGGTGATGAGACTGTGCATGTCTTTTTTAATGGAATTCCAACTCCCTACCCTATCACCAACATCCATCACAATCTCTGGATTCAATTTCCAGAGGTTATTAAACGTGATCTGGTGGCCGTTCGAAGAGACCTTCACCTTCGTCGTATCCGTCAGCAAGAGCGAATCATACGACTCGCCATCTTGTTCGTCGAAGATAGGAAGAGGAAGATGACTTAATCTCGTCTTCTTCCTGTTCTTCTTCATCCTCAGCTTTGTCAGGCTTCTTAGCTAGGACTAAAGCTGTTGACGTTAGGATTAGAAGCTTAGGGAAAATCTTGTATAAGTATTGATGTAATTTCCATTTCATAAATGTATTGACTTGATATATTAATGAAAACTGTTTTTACTTCAAGATTGTGTCTCTGAGTTATTTTATCTTGTGTTGATAAATCCTGATTGATATTCTGATGACCATTTAAACTGTGCTTTTAGTTAAGTTCTGATTCTCTGTCAGCACTTATTCATCGACATTATCTCGGTCATTTTTAACATGATTTATTTTAAGAATATTAATGTTGCAGTGACAAATACTTCAATCAGTGATAACGGGTTAAAATTTGAATTGTTTCCCTTGATAAATGGAACAGTTTTTCCTTGAAACTCGGCAAATGGGTAAGTAATGATTACTGTTTTCTCGAGCCCAGTAACTATCCGTTATTACTGCATGTCTGACAGGTGTCCAACAGTAATATTTTTTTGTATAAGTACAGCAGAGAGAAGATTTCTTTAATCTTTTTAATTTCTTCATCTTTTATCTCTCTTCTTACTTTTACTCTCCTTCACTTTACTATTTCTGTTGTTTTCATACAGATATTATATCAAACACCTATCAGGAATACTTAATTCTTAATTTTTTCACATGGCACCAAAGGATTTAATCATTGATGGAGCAAAGTTTGTTCCAAACAACTATGCTGCAATTCTTGATCATGCTGAAGCTCCATCTGAACTGCACTTTGTGCAAGATCTTCTTGCACATAGTGAGGTTGGGTACGCCTTAACTGAGCCTGAATTATTTTCAAGTCAACAAGTTCTGAGGTTCTGGAGGACTGGCATTTTTGATGATGGTGGTAACCGTGGAACTCCCAGTATTATCTTCCAAGTGGGTGATTCATCTTTTGTAGTCACTCCTGGTATAGTACGCAGGGCTTTACATCTTCCCGAGGATTGTACTTTCTCAGTTCCAGAGGACTCAGCCCTTCGGGAGTTAATGGCTGAATTGGGATATGAAAAGAGTCTGACGAAACTTGGACAGTTGAAACGGGCTAATATCAGAAGAGAATGGAGTTTCTTCTTTGATTGCATCACCAAAGCTTTTGGGAACAAATGTTCAAATTTTGATGCTATCCCAATTCTGAGTCAACACATAGGGTATGCTATTATCCATCAAACTCATTTTGATTTTGCAACTGGAATAATTGGTTTTATTGGGGATAGGATGACAGAGGATAGAGATGTTGTTTATTTTGCTAGATTCTGTCAACTTATTTACACTTACTGTACTGATGAACCCCAGTTAGTCAGCACTCAAACCCCACCTTTTAAGGTTGCAAAAAGGTACTTTAACGACCTGATAAATGCTGACACAAAGAAATCAATGGTGAGACAATTACAGATCCCTCAGTCTGTGAAACAGATTCTGGTAAATGTTGATCCTGCTACTTACAAATCTGTTCACTCAAATGTTCAACCAACTCACCATAATCAAAATCCATCAACCTCAGTACCTACCTCTCATTCTACTCAACCTACCCTCAGAACTTATCTCAAATCCTATCTCTCCACTTCACAGACTGCTCAACCTTCTTCTTCAGCACCTACTGTGAAGCCTACATCCTCTAAGCCAAAGAGAACAAAGACTGTTCCTCAAACACCTCAAAAGAGGAGGAGATTTACTTTGAGAGATGAATCAGATTCTGAGGAACAGATTCCTTCTTCAGAACCTGTGGTGGTTGAAGCTGAGAAAGCAACTTCTCAGAAGGATTCTGACATTGGGGGTTCTAGGCTTCTCAAGAGGCTTAGACGTATGATAGTTCCTGAAACTCCCAAGGAATCCAAATCAACAAGGAAGTACAAGAAACAGAGGGCACAAAGGCCAGTTTCAGATGATGAGGAGGAAGCAGCTAAGGAAGGGGATCAGGAATCTCTGATCTCACAAGACAAGGAATTTGCTCCAGTCACTTCTTCTCCATCAACTCCATCTCAGGAACCTGTATCTGACAAGGCTAATTCACCTTCTGTGTCTCTTGTTGATCCAGGCACAAGTGCTGAAATTGATATTCAGAACCTGGTTGTGCCTGAAATACTTTTCTTAGAAGCTCCAACAGCAAATAATACCTCTACAACACCTGTTATTGATGCTGTTCAAACTCCAGAGTTATCAACAACACCTTCTCTGCATCAAGATGCTGATGATCAAATTTTAGGTGAGCATCAGGATATGGCTGTTGATCAGAACTTAGTATCAGATCAGCAATTAGAGGATGCTGAAGCCTCCATTGCTACTCACACTATTGTCTTATCAGAAGATACCGATTCTTTAAGTTCTGATGCTGCAAATGTTGGAGATACTGGTGAGGCTGCTACAACTGTAGATGCTGATGAAGCAGGTCCTTCAGGACATACTCCTCCACTGACTCTTCCTAAGTCTGAACTGGTAAAGGAGTTTGTTATCTGGGATGTACCAGTACCTTGGAGTGAAACTCCTGCAGGTCAGGAGTGGACTAAGGAATGGAACTCAGTTTCATGTGTTCCAAATGCTTTACATCTTGCTGAGCACTTGACTAAAGCTGATGAAATGTTAAATTCTGATGATTTTAAAACCCAGCTTAGAGTCACTGCATTGAGTACTAAACATCTACAAGGTCTTCATTCCAACACTCATGCAGAGCTACACAAGATTCAGGAGAACTTTATCAAACAGGAACAAGTTTGGAAAATTGATAAGAAAAAGTTCTTCCAACCTACCATTGACAGGGTTGCTTATATTGAGAAAACTCAAGAAAAGCAACAAGCTCAGATTGATCAAATTCTGACAAATCAATCTTCTCAGCAATCGCAACTTACTGAAATCCAGACCTCAGTGGAACTACTTATCTCTCTTTTATTACCTGCTGATGCCAAAAAGGGGGAGAAGGTAATTAAGTCCAAATGCAAAACCAACAAGACACTGCAAGGAAAGGATGATGGAAAAGATGACCAAGGAACCTCTGAAATGGGTAGTGGTCATAGTCAAGGTAGAAGGTTTACATCAAGACAAGCTAGTCACAGAACAAGTTCTGATACTGGGAAAAGAATAAGTTCTGCTGCTGGTAAAAGGATAAGTTCTGATGAACTTCTAGATCTTGATGAGGAAATGTCAAGACAGTTATTTCTTCAAGAAAATCCAGGGATGGACTTGGAAAGTTTAAAGGAAGAAGAAGCCAGACTTAAATCAGAGAAAGTCACATCTAAATCTGAAGCTTCTGGTAAAAAGTTACTTCCAAAACCTAAAGGCATTGTGATCAAAGAAAGGATACATACTGAAGCAACTTTGGCTAGATCACAACCACAGATAGATCCAAGATCCAAGGGTAAAGAAAAGGTTGGTGAACCTATCAAGCCTTATGTACCTCCTGAGGAAGAAGAAATTACTGATGGAAAAGATGATCTTGCTCTGACTACAAGAAAAGTTCTTAAAACAACCTCTGACATGGCTCAAGTTGTTCAGAGTCAAGAAATTGTAAGTTCTGATATTCAGAAGAAGCAAGTAACCTCTGACAGTGCTCAAGTTAACTTGATATCAGAAAATAGATCTAAAACACTCCTACCAGGATTCACTAAAGCAAAACAGACTCAATCTTTGAAGACTACTGCAAGTGGTTTTGAAGCAAGAGTAGTTACTGGAAAGGAAGCTAGAGATAAAACTGGATTGGGAAGTGCTGATGAAAGAAGAGTACACAACACTACCAATGATCCAACTTCCTTGAGTGAACCAGGTATTGGAGCAACTCCTGAGAGATTGAATCAACTGGAATCTGTACAGATGGTTTACCATACCTACTTGAAAGAATACATCATGTTGTATTTCATGACAGATGGTAGGGTTTATCATATAAGACAAAATGCCATTCCTTTGAAGTATTTTGAAGAATTGGAGCATATACTTTTCTTACTTCAAGTGGATGACAGAATAACAGAGACTGCTGCAAACTACTTAAAAGAACAGATTCAGAGACAGAAAAGGCTTTATTCTGTTAAGTCTGACAGCATATATGTTCCAAAGTACAGAGATCACAATGGTGATATTGTTGATATGAAGCCTAATACTGCACAGATCAGAACGTATCTTGGTATTAAGGGACTTGAATTCAATCTTGAATCTGACAAAGCTTATGTCATAAGACTAGATCAGGAGTTAAGAAAAGCAAAGATTAATGATCTCAGAGCTGCAATCTTTCAAACTGGTGAAGATACTGCAGAGCTTAAAGGTGTTAAAAGGAGAATGATTGATGAACTAAGATATGCTGAGAAATGTTTGTTGAAGAACTATCTCAGAACAACTCCTGACATCAGAGAGATCAGAAAATGAAGAAGCTAAGTCGAAGATCTACAACTACTTAAATTATGATATTTATACAAATTGAAGTTGTTATCAGAAGTTGGAATTTGTAAAAACTTTAAGGACTGTAAGTTGTAGTTATCTAGTCTATTTCTCATGCATTTGTACTTAATGTTTTTGACATCATCAAATATCTGTTAAACTTGTATATTTTGTTAATTTATAAGTTGGGGGAGATTGTTAGATATATTTGATAATGTCATGGCTAATATGTTTTATGTTTAGCTTTCAGATCTTACGTGAACAGGATAAATCAGTACTTAACTGTTGATCAGTACTTATACTGGAAGTCAGGACTTAAGGATATCAGTACTTATATTATCAGGAGATAATCATCAGAAGATAGATATCAGAACTTAAGTGCTGAAGGACAATCAGATAAGGACAGTAGCTGATTAAAGGAAAGAAGATCGAGATAAACATAAGAAGAGATATGCATGAAGAAGGAATTCCGTGAAGAATGGAATACTTGGAAGAAAAGATATCTGATTGATATATTTTAGGAAGCAGAATTATATTCCATATCAATTAGCGATTATCTTGTAACTGTGTAGTATATAAACACAGGCATAGGGTTTACACTATAAGTGTTATCATTATCGAAGTTATTATTCTATATAACCCTAGCAGCTCTCGTGATATTTGTTCATCACTGAGAGGTAACAGTTCCACACTGTAACAGAGTTTATTGTTTCAATAAAGTTTGTTTTCTGTTACTTAAGTTCTTAAAGTTCGATTTGAGTGTACTAAACACTGTATTCACCCCCTCTACAGTGTGTGTGTGACCTAACAAAGACGGTGAAGTAAAAGAAAAGAAGTTTTGCTCCAGAGAGGCAAGAAGCTATAAACAGGAAGTAGCGAAGCTCTTAGAGGCTGGTTTCATTGAGGAGATACAATTTCCAGAATGGTTAGCAAACCCTGTAATGGTGAAGAAGGCCAATGGAAAATGGAGGATGTGTGTGGACTTTACTGATCTGAATGATGCATGCCCTAAGGACTGTTTCCCGTTGCCAAAGATAGATACTTTGATAGATTCCACTGCTGGACATGAGATGCTGAGCTTCATGGATGGATTTAGTGGATACAATCAGATCAAGATGCACAAGGACGACATCCTAAAGGTATCATTCATCACTGTCTTTGGTGTTTATTGTTATCTTGTTATGGCATTTGGTCTTAAGAATGCAGGAGCCACCTATCAAAGGCTGGTAAATAAAATTTTTAAGGATCTTATTGGCAAGACCATGGAAGTTTATGTTGATGACATGTTAGTCAAGTGTCTAGTGAAGACTGACCATATAACCCATTTTAGGGAAGCCTTTGAGGTACTGAGATACCACAAGATGATGTTAAATCCTGCGAAGTGTGCTTTCGGAGTAGGATCTGGAAATTTTTTGGGATTGATGGTCTCCAAGAGGGGAATCGAGTCCAATCCCGACAAAATAAAGGCAATCCTAGACATGGAACCACCAAAAACTATTAAAGATGTTCAAAAGCTCACGGGAAGAGTTGCAGCGTTGGGACGATTCATCTCCAAATCTGGGGACAAGTGCTTGTCGTTCTTCAAGTCCTTAAAGAAGTTAAAGGATTTTGTATGGAGTGAGGAAAGCCAGAAGGCATTCGAGGAATTAAAGAGGTATATGGCCCATGCCCTGTTGTTGGCCAAACTATCTTTAAACGAAGTTTTATACTTGTACTTGGCTGTTTTAAAGAATGCCTTGAGCACTGTATTGGTTAAGGAGGAACTGAAAATCCAGAAACCCGTATACTATGTCAGCAAAATTCTGCATGGAGCTGAGTTGAATTATTCAACTATTGAGAAATTTGCTTTAGCCTTGGTAATGGCTTCAAGAAAGTTACGTCCTTACTTTCAGGCGCATCAAATTGAGGTGCTAACAAATCAGCCCCTGAGAAATATCATTCATAGTCCCAAGGCTAGTGGGAGGTTGATCAAGTGGGCAATAGAGCTGGGAGAATTCGACATCAAGTATAAGCCACGAACGACAATAAAAGCCAAGGCATTGGATGACTTCGTGGTGGAATGTACCATACCCAACCAAGAAGTCGGGGGGCAGGAAGTTACCATACCTCAAGAAAAGGAAGTTGATAAGGGGGACAAAGAAAAGGATGATAAGGAAAAGGAATATTGGGTTCTATATTTTGATGGATCATCAAAAACAAATTCAAGTGGAGCAGGTTTGGTTTTACAAAGCCCCGATTGGTTCTTAATTGAATATGCTATGAAGTTAGACTTCCCGACCACAAATAATGAGGCAGAATTTGAAGCTCTGATAGCTGGCCTTGGCTTAGCAGGGACACTTAGAGTCAAGAATTTAAAGGTCTATGGAGACTCGAAGCTGGTCATATCCCAGGTAAAGGGAGAGTTTGAGGCAAAGGATGGTACGATGACTAAGTATGTCTGCCTAGTAAGGGTTGTGATGACCTAATTCGATGAATGCCATGTTGAGCACATTCCAAGGGAGGAAAATGCTAAGGCAGATGCATTATCAAAATTTGCTTCATCTGAGATAGAGGAAAGTTCAGGAAGTGTATACTTCCGCATTCTAAAGACACGAAGCATTGATGTTAAGCTTGTAGCTCCTATAGGTCCGGGGACATCGTGGATAGATCTCATTAAGACACATATTCAAACCGGTTGGTTGCCAAATGATGCTACTGAAGCATAAAAGTTGGTTGTTTGAGCACTAAGATACTCCTTGATAGATGGGATTTTGTATAAAAGATCTTATGTAGTTCCTTACTTAAGATGTCTCGGGCCCGATGAGGCACGCTTGGCTCTTGAAGAAGTGCATGAAGGTATCTGTGGACAACACTTGGGGGGCAGAGCACTAGCTCATAAGATAACATGTTTAGGCTTCTATTGGCCAGAAATGATGGCTAATGCCAAAGAGTATGTGAAGAAGTGTGACCGCTGTCAGAAGCATGCACCTATCGTTAGACAACCCCCCGAGATGCTGACCTCCATCAACTCACCCATCCCCTTTGCTATGTGGGGGATGGATATACTTGGGCCTTTCCCCATGGCCACCCACAAAGGAAATTCCTGATTGTAGCCATTGATTATATTACTAAGTGGATCAAAGCCAAGCCTTTGGCCAAAATCACAACTAAGCAGGTTGCACAATTCCTATGGGAAAATATCATGTAGCGGTATGGAATTCCCCACATCCTAGTCACTGATAATGGAACGCAGTTCAACAATGAGGAATTCAAGAAATATTGTGATGAGAATGAAATTGAATTACGATTTACCTCTGTGGCTCACCCGCAAGCCAATGGGTAAGCGGAAGTGGCGAATCGAATAATCGTGGATGGACTAAAGAAGAGAATCGAGAAGTCAAGTAATAATTGGGTGAATGAAATACTCCCAATACTATAGGCCTATAGGACTACCTGTAGAGTCACGACTGGAGCAACTCCCTTCATGTTAGCATATGGGGCAAAAGCAGTTGTTCCTGTAGAAATATCACATTCCTCTCCCAGGATTCAAGCTTTCAACGCTGAGGAAAATGAGGAAGGGCAAAGGTTATCCCTAGATCTAATCGACAAAGTACGAGATGAAGCACATGCGAAGATAGTGGAATATCAGAAAAAGGCGTCGTTCTACTATAACCTGAGGGTTAAGGAAAGGTTCTTCAAGCAGGGTGACTTAGTTCTGAGGAAGGTGGAAGCTTCTGGTGTAGGGCAGAAAAGGAAACTTGCCCCAAATTGGGAAGGGCCATACAAGGTCAAAAATGTTCAAGGTAGAGGAACCTACAAACTTGAGACTATGGATGGTTTTGAAGTCCCGAGAACTTGGCATGCCCAAAACCTGAAGATTTACTATGTGTAGAGCGGTTGAGCATGATTCTCACTTGTCAAGATGACAAGTAGGTTGAAAAACACCTTGAAGCTTTGCTTGCTTAGGATTTACATGTTTTAGTTTTTGAGGTTTATTAAGACTTGTGTAAGGGATGAATCCCAATAATTTGTGAAATTTAGAAAGTTTTCGAAATATGTTTAAATCTCTATGGCATGGCAAGTAAACTAAGTGCATGACATGCAAGCATAAAGTTCGATAAATAGAAATGGTTCAAATAAATAATACAAAGTCTGATAAGATAAGTCTCAAAGACAATATAAAATAGATAAGCCACGCAGGGCTAGAAAAGCTCTAAGGAGCAGAGGTGCCCTCAGCATCCATATCATCGTCTTCCCCGCTCTCGCTGGAAGTCTCAGTAGTCCCAGAAGAGGAAGAGCTATCATCTGCGGCGGGTCTGGAAGATGACTCGGGAGGAGGAAGAAGCGGGTCCTGAGGAATACGATCCGAGACGACCACTCGGGTACGGAACCTTTGTAGCAAAGCCTCGTCGTCAGGGCAAATATAGTCCACTGGTTTAATATTAGGGCAAACCTCGTTCATGGTCCCAAGGGCCGTGTCCCAGCCAGTCCTAAAAAACCCAGGGAACACTGAATCGTCCCTCACCCTCATGGACTGGGTAAACTCCTCCGAGTCTAAGTAGTTGTCAATTTCCTTGTCCTTCTCGGCCCTAAAGACAATCAGCTCAACGTTGGACTCTCCAAGCTCCTCCTCTTTGCGCTTCAGCTTCTGCTCCAAAGCGGCGTACTTCTGCTGCTGCTTCTTGAGGGCATTGTCAGCTTTATCAGAAGTCCTCTTCCATGATTCAGCTTGCCTCACAGTGCCTTGGAAGTAGGCGTTAGACTGAAACGAAATAATAAATGAGGATATAATAAGGCAAGAAAATGCTACAAGTAAAAAGAAAGAAAAATTTCAAGGAAGGGTCATACCGAGACCAGGGACTGAGCTCCCATGAGCTTTATCCTCTCCAGGTCGGGGGTAGCAACCACATCAGTAAAGTCCTTGGAGGTTATACCGTGGTAAGACAAATCCCAAGCATGTTTTGTGGATCCAACCACGGTAACCCCTCGACGGAATCCCCAAAGAGGCTGAAAGGCGCCCGTAACAACAGAGACATGAGTAACAACAATAATAGGGGCAATGTGGGCTTCGACTTCCTCAGCTGGAACCTCCACCATGGGCTCCTTGTGCTTCCGTAGGAAGCTAGGCTCTGTAGCCTTTCCTCGAGTATCCAGACCCGCAAGGCGAGCCTTCTTCATCCTCGCAGTCTCCTCAACGAGAGGCACATTATCCTCGTTGATTTCCTTAGCAGCTGCAAAACAAGAGAAAAACAAAATAAGTGGTGTCAATAATGCATGAAAGAAAGTAAAAATGAGAAGGGAAGAAAAATACCCTGTTGAGAAATGGAGGATAGCCCCACGTGAATAAGAGAAAACTCCTCTAAAAGGGTCCAGCTAGTGGTGGCACCATCATCCCGAATAAGCTCATTATAAATGATAGTTTCCTCGGGGGTTAGGTGAATGGATTTAAGGCTACCATCACTAACCTTGCCGAAGGAAGATCTGAAGAGGGTGCCCCAGTCACCATTCTCCCACCTTAACCCGACAAAACTATTCCTCCAATGTTGGTTATTGTCGGGAATGGAGGCACTGTTAAAAATGTGCTTACACTTGGGCATCTGTTTAATGTAGACCCAACCACAAATACTCGAAGAACTGTTGTAACATTGGAAAATCTTCCTAAAAACAGCTACAGATAAGGGAAAACCTCCCCTAAGACAATAAATTGTGAAACATAAAATGGTCCTCCAGGCGTTTGAAGGAAGCTGACAGGGGTTAATTTGCAAATCAACTAGGAGGTGAGAAATGAAGGGATGAAAAGGAAACCTAAGCCCAGCATTAAGGGCATCTGGTAAACAAAAAGAGTATCGGGTTTCCAGTGGCAAGTACGATTGCCACCGGAAACTGGAGCTAGCCTAAGAGGAGGACGAACATTATAACGTGCGTTTAACTTATCATAATCTATATTGTGCCATGTGTTACGGTGATTGAAAGAGTCAAGATGTGCAGTTGAGGGATATTCGTCCCCCTAGTATTAATCATATCTAAAAAAGACATGTAAGAAGAGCGGATTTCGACATCCTTACAACGTTTCGAAGTAGAGGCAATCTTGGCTGCTCTCTCAGCACCTTTGTCTGCCATTAATGGAGAGTAAGGAAGACTTGAAAACTTGAAATAGGCCAGAAAATCCCTAGAGAGGAAGGAGTTTTGAAGGCTGGAGAGAAGAGAGTAGAGAATGTTTTGAGAGGAAATGAGGAGTGGAATGAGAAGTGTGGAGAGTCACACCCCCTACTCTTATATAGGCACATGGAGGGCAAATTGGGCCTAAAAAGCCCATTTAGGCCAAAAAATGGAGAATTCTGGAAAGTTCTAGTAGATTTTGGAAGAATTCAAGTAAATTCTAGAAACAAATAGAGATTATAGAAAGATTTGGAAATTCGGCTTAAAAATGAAGGCCCAACCCAAAATTTTATTGGGCATAAGGGTATGAAAAGCCCAGAGTAAGGGCCCATGAGAGATAACACAAATTTTTTGGGCCTAAAAAAATATATAATAATAAAAACCTAGAAAAATCTTGAGCCCAAGGAAGCCCAGAACCAAAGAATAAGCCCAGAAAAGGGCCCAAATAATTGAAGTTAAGGGCCCAAATACAAAGGCCCAGGTAAAAAGGCCCAGGAATAAGGCCCAATATGTTTGAATAGGGTAAAATTAGGCCCATGAGCCAAAGCTCACTTGAAAAAATGGGCCCAAGGAGGCCCAAAGTTAAGATATAAGCCCATAAAGTGGATGGACCAAATATTATAGATAATTATCCTGACCCAATTCGATCATAATTCCCATTAAAATCCTGATCGAAAGCGTGAGGTCGAAAAAGCCTTCGAGCAAGGCTAGAAAAAAGGGTTAATTCGGTCAAAGTCTTAATTCCCGACCGAAAGGGTCAGGAAGGAAATTTTTCGACCAAAAAATAGCCCAGAAGTCCTGATCGAAAATGTCTGCTCGAAAATACTGTCGACCAGGATAAAATGGATGCGTATTTCGGTCAAAAAATGAGGAATCCTGACCGAAAGGATTAAAATCCTGATCGAAATGCATTAAAAAAAGAAAAAAAGAAAAAGGATAAATTCCAGAAAATTAAGGAAAAATCCCAAAATTAAGGGAAGAATTCCTGAAAAATAAGGATAAATCCCAGAAATTAAGGGAAAATTCCAGAAAATTAAGAAAAAATCCTAGAAATTAAGGGGAAATTCCAGAAAATTAAGGAAAAATCCCAAAATTAAGGGAATAATTCCTGAAAAATAAGCATAAATTCCAGAAAATTAAGGAAAAATCCCAAAATTAAGGGAAGAATTCCTGAAAAATAAGGATAAATCCCATAAATTCAGGGAAAATTCCTGGAAATTGAGAGAATTCCTTAGTAATAGGGATAAAAGCAAATCATTGTAAATGTGTAGGTCGCTCCACACTTTACGCAAAAATGATACCCTGTAAGGGAACAAATGAACTTAACTTATGCGAAACCTAGTCACTGTTCCCCAAAAGTTGGGGGACAAATGATAGGGAAGAAAATAAGGCCTAAGTATATAATTAATGTTGCATTAATCATATTAGAGTTGGGCCAACAACTAGGACCATTTGAGAAGGCCCAAAACCTTGAATATTAATTAATTTCATAATTAATTTATAAGGGATAAGTCAGCTGGTAAGATGAATCCTAGTGGAGAAATAAATCCTTGTAGATTGGCCTCCAAGGAACCTGGTGGGATAAGGAATCAACTTCCTAGGACTCCAAAGTCCATTCTAATTCTCAGACTTGACCACCAAGTCTCCTAACCCAAGTCCAATTCAAGGACTCTCACCCCACAAATCAGAACTACATTTTTGACTTGATCCTTGACATACAACAAGGTACGTAGGCATCTTGTAAGGAAGATCGAGTCACGAAACACAAGAGCAGTCAAATCGAGCTTCGAAGCTCACGTTCCCTAGTAATAAACACAACAATTAGTATACTTTAGTTTTTGATCCATAACACTATGAGTTTTATTTTGATGCATGATTTTATCTCTCTAGTGGATAATGTTGTTCTTATGGGTGAGTTTCACATGTGTGTTGACTGTGTTACGAAGGTAGTTTTCCCATGCTCTGGTATTGGTTAAGAATTTTTTTATGTGTGTCTCCCATAATAAAGTGTAGGTATGGGGGAGTAATTATGTGTGTGTTATAAGTAATTGTGTTCCTCCATCATGCCCTTATCAGGTATTCTCGTCCTTTTACCTTTTCATTTTTCTATCATTTGCATACATTGAGGACAATGCATGATTTAGGTATGGGGGAAGGGTTTAATAGTACTTATATATAAAAAAATCCAAAAAAATGAAAAATAGAAAAATCCGAAAAAAATCAGAGATATTTTAATTAAGTTGTCTAGGTCACTCTTCTACTTTAATACGAGTTGGTGTTGGCAGTTTTTCAAAACATATATATATATATAATGCCTTGAGATGATTTGAACGTAGTTAAATAAGGTTGTCTTCATGAAACTTGTGTCGAACGAATTTTTGCTTAAGAGTCCAAGATGGCACATTTGCACAAGGTCTTTGCAGGAAAGATTGTTTAAGGAAGTTTTCGATGTCTTAGACAAAGCCCACATGTTGAAACAATGTCGAATCAATTTTTTGCGGAAAAAAGAAAAAAAGGAAAAGCAAAAGAAAAAAAGATGCTTGAATAAACTACTTCAATACCTAATATTTCTCACAAATAAAAAAAAATTGAGATGATGGGCACAAATAGTATATTGACTAGTCTTGTTCTTTGTTACTAGAGTAATTAAGTCCGTAGGGGTATTTCAAAACCTAGTGCCCTAAGACCAACTGGTTTGGGAGTCATTGGCCCAAAGCTCCCTACATAGGTAACATAGAAAGCCTAAGAAAATGGATATTGCACAGTCAATTTGAAAAAAACAAAACTGTAAATTTTGGCTAGATACTTGTTTTGTTAGAGATTGGGTCTGTTCAATATTGGTTGAAAAAGAGGTAATATACTTAATTGATTCTTCATAGACCTACTTTCACGATACACCTTGGGATTTTCTGTAAATGCTCAGAGTCAAGATAAGTGGATTGTTGATACCTATATCTTGGCTATAATTAGAAGAGTCTTAAAGGCATGTATTTTCCTAAAAAATTTCGTGTTGACACCGATAAATGTTATTGTTGATAGAGTTTGGACACTTGCTAGAGTTTTTCACAGATTTTATGGGCATATCTTCTGTAAACCCTTAGGAAACAACACTCCACTTGTAGAGATCGTCTATAAGTTTAACGGGTTGGTAAACCTAAAATTTCCCGTCAAACCTATGAAAAGGAGCGTAAGATTTTTCTTAGTTAGCATTTTTTTTCTCGAGGACGAGCAAAAGATAAGTATGGGTGCATTTGATAGGTCCATATTATTGCATATTATTAATACCTATTTTATGTCCATTTTTGTAATTTTATTAATGAATAAATTATTTTACTTTGTTTTGTAGGAAAATAAATAAAATTATAATTTGAGTTGGAAAATGTGCAAATAAGGAAGGAGGTGGACTATTCTAGAATTCAAGGGAATTTAAAGATAAATAAAATACTTATTGGAAAATAAGAAGGATTTACTTTAAGAATCCTACTTGTATTCCAAGACCCAAACCCTCATATTTTTCCTATATATATGAGTCTCCCCCTTGTATTTTACACATCCCAACACCTCAACACAGCCCAAGACACCCTATTAGTTATTTATTTTGTTCATCTTTTTATTATGTGTAGCTAAATTTGTTCCTAGGAGGAAGATCAAGTTAATTTTATTGCTTTGATATCTTCTCGTTCCTATTATTTGATTCTCATGATTTTTTTGTGCTTAATTGTTCAATTGACAAAGTGATTTTGATATATTATTGTTATCGGATTTAGTTTTCATAGCCTATGCTTGCTCCATGAAGTTTTGATGGGTTATTGTTAGATAACAAGTTTCACAGCTTATGTGTGTCTTGTTAATTGATATACATTATTTTTGTGAAGAAAAGAGAATTAATTTTAGGGCGAGTTGATATTAATTGTGGTTGATTAGCGGATTCAGATTCCTAGGTTTTCTATATTATTTTTTATTTGCTAATTAGGTTAAACAAATCTCATCACAAATCTTATTGTCTAGTTCTCCTGATTTAAATTGTTAGGATTTTGAAAATTCATAGTCTATGTGGATCGACTTGTATTTGCTACAACTAAATACTGTGCGCTTGCAGTTCTTATTATTTTACACATCAAGTTTTTGGCGCCGCTGCCGGGGATTGTTGTTAATTTTCACTCCTTGATATTTAATTATTTCGGCTAGTTTTTTTATTTTCTCTTAGTTTTTTAGGGAATCTTAAAGAGGAGGAAAGCCTGGACAAAAAGATCGCTAAATGGCTTTACCTTCTCTTTTGAAATTTTTGAAAGCGCTTTTCGGTATTCCGTATCACCTCTCAATTTGTTTTTCTCACTTTTAATATTGAAAAATCTAAAAAAATTAAATATTTGAAAAATCCAAAAATATTAGTTAGTTAATTGTAAAAAAATAATTTGTTGCATCATTCATTCTCTCACATAGGATCACATCATCTAGATTTGTTTTTGTATCTATTTCTTTCCCTCTTATACAATTGTGGTGATTGCTGGAGGAAAGAGGTACGTACAATTTATAATAATACACTTAGTGTAGTGCATCCATAATTGTTTATTATCTTGTTCTTTGTGTGTTGCATCATCTAATTAATCTTAAGGGTGCCACCCCATTACAAGATAAGGTGATGGATTTCATCACCCTTTACCTGGCCCACAAATCACTAATTCCTTCATCTTGCATTCACCTACCTTAATATAATTGAGTAGACATTAGCCCCTAGGATTTCAAGCTCAATTAGGAAGGTACCTAAAAGAGGAAGTAAATTTGGAATTATTCGAACTTTTGGTGATAAGGTAAGTGTATCACTTAACTGGCCAATTTGGACTGGTGACTAGGCAAGCGGTTCTCTAATTCAGCGCCTTGTTTACAAGGAAGTTCCCCCGGTTACCTGGCCAATCAGTTTGAATAAATATAGACTTATAGACTTTTCTGCGGTCCAAAAGTTAGGAGCTGTCTAGATTTATTTTTAGGATTAACCCTAGATCTAAGTTTTTTTCCCTCTTTGATTTCCAATTTTTCTTGGGTGTTTACTTATAGCTCTTATCTGCTACGTGATTACTTTTCTTGTATGCAAAGTAATTGGGTTCGAGACCATTCATCTAGATTAATAAGACACTCTAACCTTTCATCTCTTAAAGTAGTAAGGCAACTCGACTTCTCTTCACCCACTAACTTTTCTTCACCCACCAAAATTGAGTCAAAAGAAGAAATAGAAATTCCACCTGTAGTCATGTCTGTCTCACTTAAAGACCGTTGTTATCCCGCTCGTTTTGCTGAACCCTCATGCATAGTCCTACCTCAAGTAACCATGAATAATTTTAAATCAAACATCACAACACTAGCATATTACCTAGGTTTTCTGGGCTAGAGAAAGAGGATCCATACCTTTTCATTCAAGAAGTTGAGGAAGTGTGTTCTTTACAAAAGCTCCAACAACTTAGTGAATACTCCATTAGGCTCAGACTTATTAACTTTGCTTTAAATGAAGAGGCTAAACAATGGTTGTATAGTCTACCCGTTAATTCAATTTCCACATGGGATGAATTTGTGTCTATCTTTCTTAAAAAATATTTTCCAAACCATAAGGGAAACAGACTTAAGAATGAAATCAACCAATTTCAATAAAATCGAAATGAGTCTTTTTGGAAATATTTTGATAGATTTAAAAAACTTCTGTCTAAGTGTCCTCAACATGGTATAGAAACATGGATACTTTGTAAAATTCTTTATGAAGCCTTAGACAGTCAAACCACTACTTTGTTAGAGTCTATGTGCCAAGGTAAATTTATGGATAAAAATGAGGAAGAAGCTTGGCAATTTTTTGAGGAGTTAGCTGAAAAACAATGTCGTGTGAGTCAATTAGGGAACCCAATCTTGAATATGAAAGATCTAAGGGCTTACACGTAGTTGGTAATTCTATCGAAGCTTAGTTAGCTACACTTAGTAAACGTCTAGAAGCCTTACAAACCAACAATGTGTCTTCTCAGTTTTCTATCTGTGCAAACTGTAGTTCTCCTAATCATGTGAGAGAAAATTGCCCTGAAATCGAACAATTCAATACCATGTTTCAACCTAGAGTTAGGAATGATCCATATGCACTCACATACAATCCTTGTTGGAAGAATCAACCAAATTTCTCATGGAACCAAGGTTAATACAATTAGTTTAATCAAAATTCTCAACCTGCTTTTCAAAAGCCCAATCCTGGTCCATACCCAACTCATAATCCCAACACATATCCACCTCAAAATCTTGGTCATTATCCTAACTCAGTCCCCTTGAATCCTCTTGGTTGTAGTGATATGATAAGAAATTAAATTCCATTGAAAAGAGTATGGAGGCATTACTTAAATTTCAACAATCTTTCATGCAAGCTATGATGCAAGATAGGCAGTTGCTAAATTCAAACACACAAGCCATATCTAAGCTAGAGGTTCAAGTTAGTCAACTGGCAAACACAATCAGTGAGAGAGAGAAAAATCGTTTCCCTAGTCAACCCGAGGTTAATCCTAAATTTCATCAAAACCAAAAGTCTCATGAAAATGTGAACTCTGTCATCTCTCTAAGGTCTGGAAATCAATTCAAAAATCATGCTGGTATTAATACTCATCAGGAAGATAAGCTAACATCTGAACCAAATCCTCTACTCTTAAATCCTAGTCTTCCATAATCTTTACATCCTAAAACTTTTCAATCTAATGAGTTATCACCATCCAATAAACCACCTTCAAAACCCTACTCTGATGTTTCTAGTGAAAAAGTCTTTAAGCCTAAACCTCCATTTCTTCAAAGACTTATCTCAAAAAAACAATCTGCTCAGTTAGACAAGATTTTGGAAGTCTTTAAGCAAGTCAAAATCAACATTACTCTTTTAGATGCAATTCAACAAGTTCCCTCTTATGCTAAGTGTCTAAAAGATTTGTTTACTCATAAAAGAACCAATCATGTTCCTAAGAAAGCTTTTCTAACCTCTCATGTTAGTTCTATCTTTTCAAATCAAATCCCTGTGAAGTATAAGGATCCTGGTTGTCCTACCATCTCTTGTGTCATAGGTAATACCTTCATTGATAAAGCTTTACTTGATTTAGAAGCTAGTGTGAATCTTCTTCTATTATCTTTTTATCAAGCCTTGGGTTTAGGTGAATTGAAAAATACTAATATCACTCTTCAATTAGCTGATCGTTCGAATAAAACTCCTAAGGGTATAGTTGAAGATGCGTTGATTAAGATTGGTGATTTTGTCTTTATCACTGATTTCGTTGTTCTAGAAACCGAACCAGTCAAAAATATCAAAAATCAAATCCCTATCATTTTAGGAAGGCCTTTTCTTGCCACCTCTAATGCTTTGCTTAACTGTAAAAATGGTTCGATGAAACTCACATTTGGAAAAATGTCGATAAATCTGAATATCTGTAATGTAGGAAATCAACCTAATGAGCTTTTTGAACAACCTGTAGGAGTTAACTTGATAGATGAGGTTGTGTCTTGGTCAAATCTTGAGGATAGTGCAATTGAGTCTCTTCTTGAGGAAGATATTTCGTATGAGTATGAGAGCAATAGAGAATTTCATGAGTTATATAGGAATTTCACTTGGGATGAGATGTTTGAGGAATTGAATTATATTGTTCTAAACATGAAACTCAACTTGAGGATAATTATTTTGATCCTAAGACCATTGTTAAGACTTCTGTAGGTGAGCCACCCACACTCGATCCTATTCTTCTATTTTTCACCCTTAATCAGTCTTTGGTAGTTGATAATGAAACTCATGATATTCTTATTTCTAGTAGCAAAGTTCATAACCAAGAATTTCAAGTCATTAATTTGCCTAAACAACATAAAGAAGCGTCTAATTGTTCTATGGATTATGTCAGTGCTAGGAGTTTTATTTTGATGCATGATTTTATCTCCTCAGTGGATAATGTTGTTCTTATGGGTGAGTTTCACATGTGTGTTGACTGTATTACGAATGTAGTTTTCCCATGCTCTGGTATTGGTTAACAAATGTTTTTGTGTGTGTCTCCCATAATAAAGTGTAGGTATGGGGGAGTAATTATGTGTGTGTGAGAGAATGTGTGTGTGTGTGTTATAAGTAATTGTGTTCCTCCATCATGTCCTTATCAGGTATTCTCGTCCTTTTACCTTTTCATTTTTATATCATTTGCATACATTGAGGACAATGCATGATTTAGGTATGGGGGAGGGGTTTAATAGTACTTATATATAAAAAAATCCAAAAAAATGAAAAATAGAAATATCCAAAAAAATCAGAGATATTTTAACTAAGTTGTCTAGTCCACTCTTCTACTTTAATACTAGTTGGTGCTGGCAGTTTTTCAAAACTTATATATATATAATGCCTTGAGATGATTTGAACGTAGTTAAATAAGGTTGTCTTCATGAAACTTGTGTCGAACAAATTTTTGCTTAAGAGTCCAAGATGGCACATTTGCATAAGGTCTTTATGGGAAAGATTGTTTAAGGAAGTTTTCGATATCTGAGACAGAGCCCACATGTTGAAACAATGTCGAATCAATTTTTTGCGGAAAAAAGAAAAAAAAGGAAAAGAAAAAGAATAAAAGATGCTTGAATAAACTACTTCAATACCCAATATTTCTCACAAATAAAAAAATTGAGATGATGGGCACAAGTAGTATATTGACTAGTCTTGTTTTGTGGCATTTGTTACTCGAGTAATTAAGTCCGTAGCGGTATTTCAAAACCTAGTGCCCTAAGACCAACTGGTTTGGGAGTCATTGGCCCAAAGCTCGCTACATAGGTAACATAGAAAGCCTAAGAAAACGGATATGCACAGTCAATTAGAAAAAACTAAACTGTAAATTTTGGCTAGATACTTGTTTTGTTAGAGATTGGGTCTTTAAATATTGGTTAAAAAGGAGGTAATGTACTTACTCAATTGATTCTTCATAGACCTACTTTCACGACACACCTTAGGATTTTCTGTAAATGCTCAGAGTCAATATAAGTGGATTTTGATAACTATATCTTGGCTATAATTTGAAGAGTCTTAAAGGCATGTATTTTCCTAAAAATTCTCGTGTTGACACCGATAAATGTTATTGTTGATAGAGTTTGGACACTTGCTGGAGTATTTCACAGATTTTATGGGCATATCTTCTATAAACCCTTAGGAGACAACACTCCTCTTGCAGAGATCGTCTATGAGTTTAACGGGTTGGTAAACCTAAAATTTCCCATCACGCCTACGAAAAGGAGCGTAAGATTTTTCTTAGTTAGCATTTTTTTTCTCGAGGACGAGCAAAAGATAAGTATGGAGGCATTTGATAGGTCCATATTATTGCATATTATTAATACCTATTTTATGTCCATTTTCGTAATTTTATTAATAAATAAATTATTTTACTTTATTTTGTAGAAAAATAAATAAATTCATAATTTGAGTTAGAAAATGTGCAAATAAGGAAGGAGGTGGACTATTCTAGAAGTCAAGGGAATTTAAAGATAAATAAAATACTTATTGGAGAATAAGAAGGATTTACTTTAAGAATCCTACTTGTATTCCAAGACCCAAACCCTCATATTTTCCCTATATATATGAGTCTCCCCTATTGTATTTTACACATCCCAACACCTCAACACACCCCAAGAAAACCTATTAGTTATTTATTTTGTTCATCTTTTTATTATGTGTAGCTAAATTTGTTCCTAGGATGAAGATCAAGTTTATTTTATTGCTTTGATATCTTCTCGTTCCTATTATTTGATTCTCATGATTTTTCTTGGTGCTTAATTGTTCAGTTGACAAAGTGATTTTGATATATTATTGTTATCAGATTTATTCTTCATAGCCTATACTTGCTCCATGAAGTTTTGATGGGTTATTATTAGATAACAAGTTTCATAACATATGCTTGTCTCGTTAATTAATATACGTTATTTTTGTGAAGAAAAGAGAAATAATTTTAGGGCGAGTTGATATTAATTGTGGTTGATTAGCGGATTCGGATTCCTAGGTTTTCCATATTATTTTTTATTTTCTAATTAGGTTAAACAAATCTCATCACAAATCTTATTGTCCAGTTCGCCTGATTTAAATTGTTAGGATTTTGAAAATTCATAGTCTATGTGGATCGACTTGTATTTGCTACAATTAAACACTGTGCGCTTGTAGTTCTTATTATTTTACACATCAAACATTATTCATATATTACTGAACCATATAAGATGTGGTTAGGGGTACTTGCTTTGCTAAGCTTTACAACTGAACGCTAGTCTTACTTTAAACTGACTTCAACTTTCGGGGCTTCCGACTGGAACCTACAACCGAAATACCCTATGTTAGACGACCAGTTTTGGTTGACATATCCTCGCTATCAACTCTACCCGAACGATATCAAGTCCCGACTCGTAAGTATATGTATTATTATAATACACATAACAACTAGGGTTCACAAACTCAAAACTTGGTTTGATAATCATTTTTGGAAAACACATATACTTGTCGTTTCGGAAAATAGGGTTGTCAAGTATTTAGAAAATATTGTATCACGACACGCAAGTAGGTTTCGTAAAATATTTATAAATATATAAGTATATACATTCGACTAGTACTCCCGATAATTACAGGGCACATCCCCGTATTTTTGAAATTGATTTCTCAAAAATCGGGCATCATCTCCTCTATTTATCGGACTACCTGTCCAAACATAATCGCAATAATCACAACCAATCCAAATTCACAACCCAAACACCAGTATGACTTTTAATAATAGACATCTATTTTTTATTTCAAAAATAATTATACGAACTAATTTTATTTATTTATAATTGTAGGACTCAGAATAAATCATCACCGTCCATCGTCGGCTCGCCGAGGCTCATCACCGACGGCGACAAAATTCGCGGGTGCCCGATTAATTCGGATTTTTCGACACGAATTCCATCAATAAAATAATAATTTTCCTTCCGCAATAATTTATTTCACGAAATTTAATCAAATAATTTTTCCTGCAGGAATATAAAAATTTCCCAAAATAATAATTGCATAACAATGGAAAATCAATCGGAAAGGCAACAACAAGCCGGAAGAAGAACAAAGCTACAGGCGGCAACAACAACAATCCGTACCACTGCTCCCCCACACACGAGTACACACACAAATATACACATACAGATGCCACACAATATACACAACTGCAAATAGAAAACAAGCAGGAACAGATAACCAAAGCGGCAAACGGAATACAGGCGGCCGAAAAATTACCGGAATAAAGCACTATCGTGGAAGGAAGAAGGGGAAATGGAGAAGCGCAGGGAAAGGGAAAAATGGGAGAGGAGAGGGAAATATTGAGTGAAATCAGGGAGAGAGAGATGAGAGATATAGAGTGTTCGATGAGAGAGGGATGCAGAGAGAGATTGATGATAACGAGAGAGATAAAGACGAGAGAGGAGAGAGAGCTGTAGTTTGTGTGTATTTGTTTCTATTTTTTTATTAATAAAATCTCATAATTCTGCAGAATCAACACGTATCTGTTGTGAACTAAAAACAAAACACGTGTACTTACAATGGACACGTACCCCCTGCACTCCGGTTTTGTTCCACATTTTCTTTTTAACGATACAAACTTATGGGTAAATAAAACTCCAAAAAGTCACCCAATTAGTTTTAAAATTTTCAGGATAATTAAAAACTAGTAAAATAAAATTTTTATAATTTTTAAAATATTTTTGGATCACGCGACATACCCGCATTTACGATTTAAAGAACAAATGTGCGGGTGAATATAATCTGAATTTTTTTTGAAATAATTTTAAAATTCTCAAAATATACTAAAATTAAGAAAATATGAGTTTCATAATTATTGAAACCTTCGGGAATTTAATATTCAATTTACACTTTTATACAATTAAAAAATCATTTATGAGTAAATAATTGATGAAATATTATTTTTCAATTTTTTTAAATTCCCAAAAATTACTATAAAAATTATAAAGTAATGAAAATAATTTTAGAGATAATTTAAATATTTATGAAAATAAAACTTCAAAAAAATTAGTTTTAAAAGTAAAAAAAACAATACAGCTCAACAATTAATTATATAAATGTACACGTGAACACTAATATTTGCACTTTAATAATACAGACGAGTCGTTATAATATATGTATGTATATATGCACATATTAATTATATAACAATTGATTATTTTAATAAATGAATGACGAGGTGAATTAAATGTTAAACAGATATTAAAGTAGGGGTATAATTTTCATATAAATTATTTTGCTCAGCAAACTCCCATAACGATGTTAACAACTCATGGGGAAATAGGTGTATCTGATATATGTCACATAATTATTAATAGTGAGTATAAATCGTACATATGTGTATTAATAATTTATTTTTTTATTTCATATAAATTAATATATTATTTGGCCATTTCATTTTGTTGGAGGACGATGTTAAATTGATGACTAAGAAGACTATTTGAGTACGTGTATATATGTATGTGTATATATATGCGTATGTGTGTGTATGTATATGTGTATGTATACATGCATATATGTGTATGTATGCATGCATATATGTGTATGTATGCATGTGTGTATAAGGACGATGTTAAATTGATCATAAATAAGAATATATGAGTATGTATCCATGTATTCATGTATATATGTATGTATGTATGTATTTATATATATTTTCATGTATATA
Source organism: Apium graveolens (assembly GCF_009905375.1). NCBI lineage: Eukaryota > Viridiplantae > Streptophyta > Magnoliopsida > Apiales > Apiaceae > Apium > Apium graveolens. The sequence continues at coordinate 123,623,446 of NC_133653.1, forward strand.
TATCATGTATTAATTTATATATATGTATATATTTTATATATAACAACATTAAGTATTATCGTATCACATTTCGCATGCTTAAATATTTTTGCTATTCCGTCCATCATTCTATGGACCCATGCTCTTCCTCGAGCTTATACTCAATCACCTTTGAAACTCCCTCGACATCGAAAATCGAATCTGGAATCTCATTTTATACTCATCGTTACTAGAATTCTATGCTTGCATCGCAACCTTCCTCGTATAGTAATACGACTCTCTATTGATGAGAAGGAATAAGTATTCAATAGGTAGATAATCTACTTAATTAGACTATCAATGATAACTTATACACCACCACGACCCGATTAGTGGTACTCAATCTCAGCATCCATTCCAATACAACTCTCACGGTTGTAATCGACTCATTACTCGCAGAATCATTGCTGCATTACTGTGGTCCATCGCTGACCTACTGTAGTTATTTATTTTCTATGAAATCTTAATAGCTAACCATACAGAGTCCATACATGTCATATCAAATTCTTCTAAGGAGGTAACATGATCACCGTTCATGATTCATGAAGAACACTCCTGAACTTGACGTACAAATGACATGAAGCAGATAAAATTGCAGAAGAGTTTCAATCAAAACAACGATAGCAGGTTAATACCATTCTTAATCATATGCCTTCAATAGAAGACTTAACTCAAAGGTTTGTTTAGTCCTTTTTAAAACATGGTCCTGGCTTTTTCTCAAGATAGGACCTTCTAAGATAGATAGCCCGTTCATGGCGATTATACGAATTAAACCTTTACCAAACTACTATTACAGTTGGGTATTGCACAGTCATCAGAAGGAATATCAATCTTCCAAACCATAATACAACCTTTACGGCTTCAACCATTATCACTGTATTCCTCAGGCACGAGCGCCTATAATTGCTCTCTTACACTTAAAGTGTCGGCCACCTCTTTGGCCTTTCCTGATAGTAAAATTTCCTTACAATCAATGTCATTTGAACGATATCCAACTAAATTTTCTACCTCATTTCCAGTCACTGCTTGTGTGAAGATGTTTTCCTTAAAATCTGATGAGCAAAAAAAAATACCACCATTTTTTTCCATAAGTTATTGCCTCAGTCTTTAGAGGTTAATCATTGTCACAAATGACTCTCGATCATACTTAGGACGTCTCTTATCTTGGGTCCTTCTTGTTTTCACCATTCTTGACCTTCGTTGGGTTCAATCTATACTTTCTCATGGTTTAACATGTGCCCCACTTGGCATTATTATTATTACTTCATATTTCCTTTATCAAAATTTCTCTTCTTGAGAATTTTGAATATTACCTTTCTCCTTGTAAAACCTCTAAGGTTATCCTTGAATCGTTCCTCCTGTATTCCCTAAATACAGGGCATATCAAAATACCATTTACTAATACTAGAACCATTGTCTATATACTTCTAAAAATTTTCTCTACTGATCTTTAAAGGTTGTTGCTACCTTGATCCTTTCCAATTCATACTGTCAAAACTCATGTTGTCCCTATTAAGGGTGAAATGCCAACCTTTATGCATTCCCCTAGGATTCATTTTAAGTTATCGATGTTCTATCTTTAATTCCACCTTTAAAAAGGTACATGCATCCTTCCATGGATAAATCAAGTCATATATCCCTGATAAGGGTGTCTTATTCAATCCTTCCCACCTCGATAGTATATGCCTAATTTCACAATAACATCTGTATTCAAAATGAGGTCAATCAATATGGCCTCCAAAAGATAACTACGGTTATCTACTTTTCTTGCTTGATTTGGTAACGATAACAAGGATGTTCTGGAAGATATTGGTCGTGTTCAACGTGAACTTCTGCTTAATAATTCCGTATTTACTTTTGTTGTTTATCTCAACAGTCATCTCAATGTTGGGATATTTTTCATACCTGGCGTCTCCTTATTTATCCTTCGATCTATCTCAAGGTTTCCTCGAATCCTCCCAACAAAAAGGGGGTACAATATGTACATCTCTTATGCCTTCAACCATCAACTTTAACTCATAGTGAATCATCCTCATCCTGACGATCACATATTTTTCTATTTCTATTACTATGATTCTTTAGGGTTTCCTCACACCCAACTCCCTTATCATTCCTCAAACTCTATTGCCTTTATATTCCTTTCCATTTCAGTTTCTTTTTATTTTCCTTTCTCTTATCATTATTTCATGAACCAACACAACATAAGCATTGATTTCAAACATCCCGTCATTCTGGATTCGTGTCCTCAGAACGAATCTTGACAACTTTTACAACTTAGATTCATAATTCATCATACTCTTCTGCCCTTGTTCTGGCTCTAAAGCTTTTACACTACCTCCATAGCCTTCGGAAGTACATTCCCGAAAGTAATTGTCTGAACTTTAATCAGTTTATTACATCTTCTGGCTCCGTGCCTTTCTTGGTCTTTCACCAGCGGGTGGTCTCTCTCTTAAGAGGGTAAGTGACAAAACAGTCTTTTGTGCTCCATCATTCATTTAGAATCTCAAATGATTCCTATATTTCCTTTAGCCAGGCTCTCGCCTCTACTGGGTTCGCTTGTTCCTGGGAATTCTGAGAGCTTAGCGACTTAAAAGTCTTTAAAGAATTTCCCACCGCACTGTCTCCTCAGGGTGGTGGTTGGGGATAATAGTCTAAGTTCTTTTTAGACAGGTCCATGAATTACCACATAGGAGTACCGTCTCGGGTCTCCTTTCCTTACTCGACCTTCTGTTTCCTTAGTATGAAATGTTGCATCCTTCTCCCATACTTGGAGTTATCTTATACGTTAAAATCCTTATTTTCCACTTCATTATCTTCTGGGTTCCTTATATCTTAGTTGCGACCTCCCTGATTATCACATTCAAGGTTTGCCCCTAATCTTATTCCTCGTGGGGCATAATACTTGGAAAAATTTTAAGAATCTCTGGATATTTGTCTTACTTACTTTGCTTAAGTCTTTCCCTCGTTCAGTCCTTGCATGATTGCGAATTATGAATTCTCAAGTTCTATAAACTTCATGACACTCTCTTAAGTGTTAATAGTGCAATTAACAATATGAACTTATCACAAACAAACTGATCTGAACTGAAATTAACGAATATATACATAACCATTTGTTCGAGGGTACAACAACTGAACACATTAAAAAGAATTACATCATTTGATCTGATCGCTTCTATCCCAAAAGTACTACCATAAATAATCATCTAGTCATTAAAAACTAATCATTCATAACTTAGGCTAATCCTCCAAAAGCGGTGCTACATGAAATTCTTGTTAGATTGCTCAGACTCTGCACACTATTATGGATCAAGAAATGCGGGCACGCACGACATCCCTAACCTGCTCCATTAAAGCGGTGATGAGGTCTAAGATAGTTGCAAGTAGAGCTGGATCAATCTGACCCTCAAGATGGCCTCTAGCTGTAACACGGGTGGTAGCCTCAATCCTTTCCTTGCTATAAGCTAATTCTGCCGGGATTACCCCGCCCTCAATCCTCGGTGCAGTAAGTCGATCCAACAGATCACTCCTAACATTACGGGCCTCAGACAGGCCACCCAAAGTCATATAATAATCGGCGATAAGAGAAGCCTGAGTGGTTGCATCTAGCAGTCCATGGGGTGCAGGTGGTGCAGACCCAGGAGATCCAAATGGATAACCTAGCACGGTATCAGGTGACAATAGTACAGGAGATAAAGGTGGCATTTCCTCAGTAGGTGCTGGGCTCTGTACAGGGGAGGGAACAGGAATTGGTGGAACCTCATGGATATCTTCAGGAACCTCTGGAAGAGGGTCTGATACTGGTGTAATTGGTGTCGTGGAAGGCCCCACTCCTCCTGCCCTCATTAACTTTTGTGCCCTTGGTAACTCTTCATCCTCTAGTTCCACCCTCGCGGCCATTCTTGCTCTGGTAGTCGCCCTGACTACGATCATCAATTCCTCAGCGGTCCTCTCTTCATTCTCGCCAGGATCCTCCACGAGATCCTCCTCAACAACAATCCCTTCTAGTATAACATCCTCAACCGCAACATTCTCAAGATGAATCTCATCCGGTCCCTCGTTAGGATACTCTATCGGATTCACAATTTGATCTCCAACATGTAATAAAACATCCTCATGCTGGTGCTCCTGAACCTCAGGGTTCGGTGCCCCGCTTCCCTATACGAGAACGAAGTATGTTACTATCACGATATTTATAAGGGTTCCCGTAAGGGTTTTAACTGTCAGTACTACTTTAAGTAGTCCAACTATAAACTTGGCAAAAGTTCTTATTATCTTAGTGAACTTATTATCTTAACGTCACATCATCTCTGAGGTTTATAACGCTTAGCTTTGATACCATTACTGTAACACCCCCAAATCCGGGGTCGGGGATTCGGATCGTCACGAGTTCCATTTCCCTTAATAACACCCAATCTAAATAAACAATCAATTACTCCGTACTGTGACCCCACAATATACACACACGCCACAAGTTATAGTCTTAGAGATGAATACGAAAAAAATACAAGTCATTTTATTCCACATAATAAGCCATTACACCTCAAGAAGGTTCTAAATAAATTTACATTTCTTTTCCATTATTACAATTCATATTATACATAAGTCTGGTTCATCAATAGTTGAAAACCTAGCCTATTGGTAGCTCCTACCTCAGCTACGGCGGCATCAACGCTTCCAGAAAACTGCGGAACATTTTCTAACCGCTTGCGAATTGGAAGCTTGGTCTTGTTCATCTTTTCTATCTGTTGTTGTGTGATGAAAGAAGAAAGCAAGGGTGAGCAACAAGCCCACCAAAATAATATGTATAATGATTAACAATATATGAGCATTCTCATAGTACTCATGAAAGTCTTGGTCAAAAGAAATGAACCAAGCTGATATCTTAACGCGACCAAGTCACAAAATATTCAGTATATATATATATACATATATATACTTTTCACAATATTTGAAATCCTCTGACATGTATAACATCCACAGAGTCCCAGTTTATAACTGTATAAAAATATCGTTGCAAGGTGATCTCATATATCTAACCTTGTCTCAACGTTTTTCTGAAACCTTTGTCATTCATAAGACAATCATTAACTAGATATAAGTTTAAAAGATGAAGTTACAAGATACTCCAATATACTTATATCTTTTCCGAATACTACTTGAACTACCACCGTTCAATGTCTAAATAGTTCAACCCATAGATTAAGCTACAAGACAAAACTTGTATAGAATTAATCTTTAAAATATCATCAAAATAAAATGAAGTTACGAGATACTTCATTTGATGCAAACATCATTTTAAAAACTGTTCCCTGCCAACACTCAACAATCACCCAACCGTAGCCTTCCTATCGAAGTGCTCTGGGTAGTGTTACAGAAATATCCAATTGGATGATGAACTCATTACAGGAGTTTACCGCGCCAGGAAGACCATTACGATGATCAGTTGTAGTAGTACAACCCCACCATTTTCTACATGCAGAGGAGAACAGTCAGATTTACTTGTCAACCAAACCCTGGACTCCTAAGGAATGTACCGTCTTGCGGAACTTTCAGGCCATTTGGGCCAATATAATAAGGCTGGGCCGGTGCCACTCGACCACTTACGCCACTCCTAGTTCAGATGAAATCCATGACTCTGAAATGTAAAGCTCGTCCCCACTTTCCCCAAGTAGACACTTGTTGATACGGCTCCACCAAGAAGTCGTATCTAGTTGGAAAGGAAAACTCACCAATATTTCCCAGGCGATGCCTGTTAATGGATTAACTTGTTCCAAGAATTTTACTTCCCGAGTATTGGGTAAGTAATCAAAAACTCTTTTATCAAAATAGCAACCTTGTTGCGAATATAAAACACACCACAGATCCGGATCCCTCAGGTTTTGAGCGAATATTTAAATCCCCTTTGAAAGGAAGATCTTAAATATATAAAAATGAGTTTTGGGATCCGCTCTAATTTTTAAAATCATTTTGAAGACTCGCAAAACATTTTTAAGAATATTTGGAGTAATGCTGATTTAATAAATAAATTAGTCCCAATATATTAGAAAATATCTGAATATTATTATTTAATAAGATTCCCATAAAGCATAATCTTTATAAAAATAATTGAAGTTGAAGTTGTAAAACTTATACTAGAAATGAATCTTAAATAATCAAAGATGTACTTATACGAAAGTAATATCCTTATTTGAATAATCATAAGTAAGTTTGATTATCGACACATTATTCTTTAATAAAATAAAGAATATTATTTAGTAAATAATCGGAGTCATTAGTCCTCGAAGGAATATTTAAAATAATATTCATTAATAAAATAACGGAGTCATAAGCCCTCGAATGAATATTCAATAATAATTAAACGGGGTCATAAGCCCTCGAATGAATATTCAAAATATTATTCAATAATAATTAAACGGGGTCATAAGCCCTCGAATGAATATTCAAGATAATATTCAATAATAAAATAAAGTTATCGAATAAACCTTATTCGATTCATAGTTTTGAAAACTATTCATATATATATATATATATATATATATATATATATATATTATACTCGGGAGCATCGACTCCCGGTTTCAGAAAAATGTTCACCTTTGGGTCCCCTATACTAAGGGTATATGCAAATTACCGCTTATCTCTAGCATACGTATTATCAATTGAATCAACATATATATGTATCAAGAATACGAAACAGGCATGCATATATACCATATCACATGCTACAATATATCGTAAGAATTTTCTAAATAACCATTATACATCTATCACAAGATAATGCATGTACAAATGTATACATCACAACAACAATATAACGGATAGAAAACTTGCCTGAGTGACTGGGGGTTACAAATGGCTTGGGACGAGTCTGGTAACCTATAAACAACATATAAGTTGGAATTAAACCAAAGTCGCTTATGAATCTATACTTTAACCAATTAGATCCTAACGTTCGCTTTTGCGCTTAATGATTCACTTAAGTCGCTCGAGTACCCTCGGCTCCACCATTTTTAATAAATTAACCATTAGGGGTTTTAAGGCGATTCTTTCGCGAGTGCCTTACCAACTGCCTAATACACTTTAAATAAATGTTTAATACTCCAATTAGTCCTTTAAGGTCTTTAACCTATGTTTTAAAGTAAGGCGAGGGATAATGGTTCGTTCGCGAAACGCCGTTACTTAAAACAGTTGTTTCGCCTAAACCGTACATTGGAATAAAACGAACTACATATCAAAACGAAGCTCGTAACATGAACTATCTAATCATGGAAATGGTCAAAACCTAGAAGTGAGTTCACGGGTCCTAATGTTAAGAACAAAAACAGCCTAAAGTAACTCGGACATTACGACGACTATGTTTACGCGATTACCCAAATTTAAACCACTCCAAATCATCTCACAATCAACAACAACTCAAGATACACATCAATGCTACTGATTTCAGTCATAATAAGCTCAAGGATCTCAATCCAATCATATATTATAACACCTCTAAATTCAACTAAACTACTTAACAATTAAGCTCGAATCATGCTTATCATTCAAATTACTACTCATCCATCCAAACCATCTCCAAACTTCAACATTCAACTTATTACTAAAGGGTGTGAAGATTTATACCTTTCTTGGAGGGTGGAAAGTTACTAGGGAACCTCAAAGAACCTTGATCTATCCTTATATAACCTTGATCTTGCAAATGAAATCAAGAAACACAAAGTTAAAATTTGAAAACACTATTCACCCTAATCTTTGGTGAATTAATTAGCTATGAATCCATTTGAATCAAGAGCTTAAAATCATACCCAAGCTAAGTTATGAAATGTAGAATCCATAAAACAAACCATGGAATTTATGCTTGAGTGGAGCTTGGACTTTGGATTTTTCTTCCTTGCTTTTTCCTTGAAAGCCGAGAGCAAAGATGAAGAATGGTGAAATAACTTTGTGTTTTAGTGAAATGATTTGTTGGTTGGTTGATTTTGATTTGTTTTGTTTTGTTTTATTACCTTTTACCATGGTAACTTTTGTGTGGTTCTAATTCAACCAACAACACACTTGCTTTGGTCATGCTTGTGTCACCAAGTGATGTCACCCTCCCACCTTTGTCCTCTTCTTATTGGTTTGATGACATCATCCCCACTAACCTCTTTGATTAGCTTCTAATTACTTGCCTAATGACCGTTGATCTGTTATACGGTTCGCTTAACTTTCGTTTTCGTTTATCGTTTGAGGGATCATACCCGGGATCTTATTACTTGGGTTTCCTTAACCTTTCTCAATACATTATATTCCTTTTATGATCATCTCTTATAATCCTTGAATTCAAATCCTTTTTATCCTGTTACCTTATACTCAATTCTTTCTGTATCTGGTGGATTTTCGGGAAAAATCAAAGTGTTCGAATTTGGATACTGACGATCTTTACATACACTTATATCCCATATAAAGTACTAATAAGATCTCAGAATAACAATAGAAGAACCCCAACATAGTGTGGCATGGAAAGTTTTCTTATATTATTTAATTTCCATATTAGGACGGGTTCCGTTCTACCTAACGGCCTGACACCAAGCTTAATTTCTAAGCTAACTCTTTAAATTGGAACATTTTTATCCACGCTCCTAAACTCTAGTATACAGATTAGACAAATAATCATCACTTAGTCACATAATTATAATCTCATCACATAACACATACTTTATTTTCTTAATTACGACGCAAAATTCTCGGTCGTTACAATCTACCCTCCTTAAAAGGATTCTGTCCCCAGAATCTAATCTAAGCAAATAGATGGGGATACTTTTCTTTCATTTCGCTTTCTAATTCCCAAGTCGATTCTTCGATTAACGGATTTCTCCACAACACTCTAACTAGAGGTACAGCTTTATTTCTAAGCGTCCTTTTTTTTCGATCCGAAATTCGCACTGGTTGTTCTACATAGGATAAATCTGGTTGGATTTCCACTGGTTCCAACTCGATCACATGGCTTGCATCAGCATTGTACTTTTTCAGGAGAAATACATGAAACACATTGTGCAGATGTTGCATTTGCGGCGACAGCGCCAATTCATACGCCACTTTCCCAACTTGTCGCAATACTTCAAATGGTCCAATGTACCTTGGACTCAGCTTTCCTTTCTTTCCAAATCGAGTTAAGCCTTTCCAAGGAGATATCTTCAACAAGACTTTGTCTCCAGTTTCAAATTGCACATCTTTTTGTTCTTGATTCGCGTACTTTGCCTGTCGGTCTTGAGCTGCAATTAATCTCTTTCTTATCATTTCAACCTTTTCCTTCGTTTGCTGAACTAGCTCTGGGCCAATTAACTTGCGCTCACCAACTTCATCCCAATAAGTAGGGGATCTACACTTTCTTCCATACAACGCTTCATAAGGCGGCATGCCAATACTTGTGTGATAACTGTTGTTGTAGGAAAACTCAATTAAGGGCAAATGATCGTCCCAATTTCCTTTGAAATCTATTGCGCAGGTTCGCAACATATCTTCAATCGTCTGAATTGTCCTTTCACTTTTTCCGTCTGTGTGTGGATGATATGTCGTACTCATTTTCAATTTCGTTCCCAAATGATCATGAAATTGTCGCCAAAATCTTGAATTAAACCTTGGATCTCTATCAGACACGATAGATACAGGAACTCCATGACGCATCACGATCTCATCCAGATATAATTTGACCAACTTTTCCAATGAAAACCTTTCGTTTATCGGCAAGAAATGTGCTGACTTTGTCAACTGATCGATTACCACCCAAATCGCATCGTGATTTGACTTGGTTTTAGGTAATCCTACCACGAAATCCATCACGATATGTTCCCATTTCCATTCAGGTATGTCCAGTGGCTGAAGCAATCCGCTTGGCCTTTGATGTTCCACTTTAACTCTTTGGCACGTGTAACATTTACTTATCCATTCCGCAATTTCCTTTTTCATGTTTGGCCACCAATAGTTTCTTTTTAAATCCTGGTACATCTTCGTACTCCCAGGGTGAATTGAAAATCTTGACTTATGCGCTTCTTGCAAAATCTCGTGCTTTAGTTCCACAACATTAGGTATCCAAATACGAGAGTTAACACGGTATATCCCTTTTCCATCCTTTTGAGCTTTAATTTCTTCTCCCGTCAACTTATTCCTTTCGCGATTTATCACTTGCTCTTGACAGCATCGAATATTTTCCAAAATTTCAGGTTGAAACAGCATTGCATAAATAACTTCATCTCCACATTCTGGAGTCTGCACCTCTATTTCCATTTTATCAAAGTCTTTGATTAATTCTTCCGATGACGTTAACATATTCAATCTTTCCTTTCGACTTAAAGCATCAGCTACAACATTTGCCTTTCCAAGATGATAGTTTATCGCACAATCATAATCTTTGATCAATTCCAACCACCTTCTTTGTCGCATATTCAGTTCTTTCTGAGTAAAGATATACTTTAAGCTCTTATGGTCCGTATAAATCTCGCACTTTTCCCCGTACAAATAATGCCTCCAAATCTTAAGGGCAAATACAATTGCTGCCAATTCCAAATCGTGCGTTGGATACTTTTGCTCATGCGGCTTGAGTTGCCTTGACGCATATGCTATTACCTTCCTGTGTTGCATTAACACGCATCCAAGTCCTTTATATGAAGCATCACTGAATATCACAAATTCCCCTTTATCATCTGGTAATACCAACACTGGGGCGGTTACCAATCTCTTCTTTAACTCTTGGAAACTTTCCTCACACTTTTCTGTCCAAACGAACTTCTCGTTCTTTCTGGTCAACTTTGTCAATGGAACGACAATCTTTGAGAAATCTTGCACAAATCTTCTATAGTATCCGGCTAATCCCAGAAAACTTCTGACTTCCGTCGGAGTCTTGCACTTCCTTTAGCCAAAATTTCCAAGGAAATCCTCAAATGCTCCTTATGATCTTCTTCCGATTTGGAGTAAATCAGTATATCGTCGATAAACACAATCACGAACTTGTCCAAATACTGCTTGAACACTCTGTTCATAAGATCCATAAATGCAGCTGGCGCATTCGTCAAGCCAAATGCCATCACCAAAAACTCATAGTGTCCATATCTTGTTCGGAACGCTGTCTTGGGTATATCTTCCGCTTTGATCTTTAATTGATGATACCCAGATCTTAAATCAATCTTTGAAAAGCACAAAGCTCCTTTCAATTGGTCTAACAAGTCATCGATCCGCGGTAGAGGGTACTTATTCTTGATTGTCAACTTATTCAGCTCACGGTAATCGATACACAATCGCATACTTCCATCCTTTTTCTTTACAAACAACACCAGTGCGCCCCACGGGGATACACTCGGTCGGATCACTCCTTTGTCCAACAATTCTTGCAACTGAGCTGCCAATTCCTTCATTTCGACCGGCGCCATGCGGTAGGGAGCTTTCGACACTGGTTCCGTACCAGGAGCCAAGTCAATCGTAAACTCGATCTCTCTGTCTAGAGGTAGTCCAGGCAATTCATTAGGAAACACGTCCGGAAAATCTCTTACTACCGGAATATCGTCGATCTTTACAGATTCTTTTTCCACGTCTACGACATTAGCCAAATAAACTTCGCATCCTTGACGTATTAATCTTCTCGCCTCAATAGCCGTTAGAAATTTCTTCTCTTGCCTCTTTCCTTTAAATATCACTTCCTCACCATCCTTGGTTCTTAACTTCACTTTCTTACTTTTACATTCTATTTGCACCTCATGGTTTGACAACCAATCCATTCCTAGTATAACCTCAAATTCTCCTAACTTAAAAGGAATTAAGTCAGCAGAAAAGTGCCGACCTTCTATAGACACATCATAATCAGGGCAAAGCTTATTAACAACAACTTTCTCTTGATTTGCTACCTCTATAATCAAATTAGGCTCTAGAGGGTACCCAACACAATTTAACTTATCAAGAATACTTTCAGAGATAAAAGATCTAGTTGCTCCAGAATCCATCAAAACTTTTACTTCTACTGAGTTTATAACAAGCATACCTGCTACCACGTCCACATCTTGCACCGCATCTTTCATTGTCATGTTAAAGGTTCTAGCTCTGGGTTGAGCTGATGGTGCTGGGAGTGACGACGGTCCAGTAATTCTGAGAATATTAGCCTTCTGCACAGGCTCCTTGCAATTTCTAGCCATATGGCCCACTTTGCCACACTTGAAACAAGCCAAATCAGGTTTCCTTACTCCATTTGAACATTCTGAAGAATAATGCCCCTTCTGGTTGCACTTAAAACATGTTATGTCCAGCTTATTACACCTCCCAGAGTGTCTCTTTCCACAGTTCCTGCATTCTTGCATCTAGGGTCTGCTATCCTTTCCCGATTGTCCAGCTTTCTGGAAACGGTTTTTCTGAGCTCCATTCCCGGGTCTAAACTTCTGGAGCTTTTGGTTCTGACCTCCACCATTCTTCCCAAACTTCCCTCTGAACTTTGAGCTTCCTTGCTCTTGCTCAGAGCTTTCAAACTTCCTCTTTCTTCTTTCATTTTCTCTTCTGGCGGCTTCCCGCTCACCTTCTACTATCATTGCTTTCTGAACCAATGCAGCATAGTTCTTGATCTCCAACATTGTTATTTGACTCCTGATCCACGGCTTAAGTCCCTGCTGGAACCTCTTAGCCTTCTTCGCTTCAGTATACACGTACTCAGGTACGAACCTTGACAATTCCGAAAACTTCACCTCATATTCTACTACCGACATTTCCTCCTGTCTAAGATCCAGAAATTTCATATCCAACTGATCTTGCATATAACTTGGCAAATACTTTTCCAAAAACATCTCCGTAAACTTCTCCCAAGATAAGTCTTTGCCTTCCAACAACGCCTTAGAAGACTCCCACCAGAAACTTGCTTCATCTTTCAGATAATAACTTGCGTACTGAGCTTTCTTATCATCCTTAACTTCAGCTAACTCAAAGGCTTTTTCCATCTCTCTCAACCACGACTGCGCTTTAATTGGGTCTGGCAATCCTAAGAACTCTGGAGGATGAACAGATTGAAAGTGCTTGAAATTTCCAACTTTTGGGGCCACAGGTTGTTGCAAAAGTTGAGCAAGTCTGCTCATCATAGTGGTTTCTGGGTTTATTTCTGGGTCTTGGGTGGGTATTTCTTCTTCTTGGTGATCTGGTGAGTTGGCCATTTCTTACAAACCTGATTGAGCAATTATTTAGCAATACGATAGCATGGCATATATATAACAACAATTTTTATGAAATCTCTTTTGTGGTTTTTAAGTTTTACCCAATTTGCACATGCAATCCTATTACTACATAATTCTCATATCAGTGTTGTTTTATCATGGCACGGAATAGGGTTTTATGATCTTTAATCATGGTTATACGAAAACATGGTTGTATTCAAAACATGGCATTGAGAACAGTTTATAAGATAATCGAGGTCCACAAAGGAAAGCAAGATAATAAATTTATTTAATCAAAGGTTACATAGGGAACATTCTGGATTTTAAGGTTCTGAAACAAGGTACAATAAATAGCAGGGTTAAACAGAGGAAAAACTGGAAAACATCCCCCTATCTACCCCTAACTTCCAACTATTACTACTACACTGGTCTAAAATACAACAAGATAAATGAAAAAGGGATCCCGGCATCTGACCAAGTATCCCAAAGCCTACCGGCGCTGAAAACAACAACAACAATCTACAGGCTCAACAAACAGTCCCGTCTAATCATCTAGAATCTCTCTCAACACAACCAACATCCAGCGAATGATCTTATGCAGCCTCCGGGCCTCAGCATCAGCATCACTAGTGGATGGTCCCTCATCCAATCTCCTCCTGGCAACCTGCTCCACCATCTTCACCCGAACTCGCCACTCATCATCCATAACAGAAGCACTCTGCCTAGACTCTCTGGCTAGCCTATCCACCAAAGCTCCCAACTCAGGAATGCGGGAGTACACAAAGTCTCGGTCCTGGGCTAACTTGCCACCAACACTGACAGGAACAGTCTTAGGCATCTCGGACTCTGGCTCAGGGGCAGGGGTCTCTGAATCAGGCCTCAGGGGTGAAATCTGCATGGGGATCTCACTACTCTCAGAAGGGTCCTCCTCTGGGTCTGAACTAACATATACAGGCTCCTCTAGAGAAGGTGGAACGGAGTCCACAGGGGTACCAGTCAAGCTAATCTCTGAGTCTGAGTCACTACCACTACTAGGATCCTGAGAGAAAACACAAAACAGCAACCAAGAAACAATGTTAGGGGTTAAATAAAGCTTCCAGCTAACTCACACCCTAACTCTAGTTTCCACTTTACCAATCAACACTTTCCTTAGACTATACCTAATAGTCTAACTCAAATCTACATGAGTCGAACTCTCTCGCGATATAGATATATTCCCAAAATACCCCTTTTTAAATCCTAACTTGTCTCAGGGACTAGATCCTGTAGCTCTGATACCAACTTGTGATGCCCTCAATATCGGGGTTAGGAAATGAGGACTCACACACCTCTAATCTAATAATTAAATATGCATAAACCCCGATTAACTACTAACAGGATTAACAGGATAAAGTATGAGACAAGATTACAACTACCAATTATAAAATATAACTTACAAACCCAAAATATTATTAAATAAACAATATCGATTCCGGCTGGGAACCGACAGATAACCCATTGTATCTTTATACACTTCTTTCTAGGCGCGAGCTCACTCATAAAAACCACTACCTTCTCTGGCAACCGAAAGCCCTCAACACGGTAGGGACCACCAGGTATGCTCTTACGAGCAGTGCGCCTAAGCCTGGCCATCTTCTTGCTTAACTGCCATGGTTAGATTAAGACAAAACAAATGAGTATAAAACTCAGCAAGTAACTATATAGCAGTTCTACAATATCAAATCACAATATACTTGAACGAGCTAGGGCATTCTACTTTAATTATTCTAGGTGGCAGATTTCCATTTTTTTTGGGATAACGAAAGGTATCTGAAGAATAGTAGGGGCTTTCAAGGAACAAGGCTCGAAGCAGGACGAAAGCCGACATTCATCACAAATCATTATAGGATCAAAACAGATCTTTTGATAGAGGAAAGCAACAGTATTTCAAGATAGAATCAATCATATGATCAACAGTTTCAAGAATCAGGGTTCTCATGCTTTAAGATCCACAATAACATAATCAACTCTTTTCAAAGCAATATAAACCATTTTCATTTCCAAAAATCAATTTACTGAATAAAAGTTCCAGTTCCCTTTTTAAATAATCAATTAGAACCCTTGATTGGATCACTTTATCTTTCCATTTCATTATATACGGGTGATCAGCCCATATCGACCTCCATTCCGGTCTTTAAGGTACCAATCGGCATAATTTCAGCCTTAAATTGGACTAGTCCCACTAGCCTCTTACCATGACTGGACTAGTCCCACTAGCCTCTTACATCTCAATCCAATCCATCAAGAATTCATTTGGAAAACCTTGAGTTGGAAAAACAAATAGGTTTTCTAAAATTCATTTTACCATTACCAAGCATTTGAAATCATTCGGACTCTTTCAAGTCGAAACTCATTCTTAAATCAGATTTTTAAAGAAACAAGGTTCAGGGAGTGAATCAAAGATACGCAAGGAACAATTCTCAAGAATTCTGTATCAAGGACAACAAGGCACTAATTAGAAGGATCAGCATTGACTTAGGGATCAATAGGGTGATCAAGAGAAACATGGTATCATTAAACAGAGTTAACCAAGATAATCAATAGGTTCAATATGAATCATGGCATTATAGGTAACTTGAACAGAAAGGTTAGATTATCAATGAGTGAAATCAATAGGCTTATCAATAACAGGTTATCAAGAATAGGGATTCTTTAAATCAATAACAGGGTTTCATAAACAAGGGTTTCATGCTTAAACAGTTCAGTACTCTACATGGTATGAACAATATTTCCTTTATAATCATTTACACAAGTAATTAGAGTTACTTGCCTGAATTTGCTTTCCTGAGGGTTGAACTACTGCCACCTAGTAAATCCTTTCCTTTCCTAGCCTGAATGCCCTCACGCTCCGAATCTACAATAAAACCAAAATCTTAATCAGATTCTCAACTCTCGTTCCCGGAACGATCACTCTATACGATAACTTGATTATATCTTTGACTCGAGCATACGAATATAGCTTATACATATAAGCACATAGCACTTAGCATATAGCACATAGCATATTCCTTTCTCGTAGCTTTTATATCCTTATATACTTAGCAATCAAAGCGTACTCGCTTGACCTTGGCTATATCTCTAATCAAACTAACACGACTCTTTTACGAGTACAAGACCTATTCACAACCAAACATTTACGTTCATAACCATCACTTATATCAATCAACTTAGTTTCCTTTTCTTTTGCTCCTTAATTCGAGCCACATACTATAATCAAGCAACAAATTCATAAATATTTACTTATACACTTCCAATCATCCTTTTAATCATAAAAACCAAGTAATTTGACTTTCATTCCTTATGGCCTATTCGGCCTTATTACACAAAATTAACCAAATTCTCACTTTAACTCACATACATACACACAACTCATTCAAAGCTATTAAAGTATCATCCTTCTTCATTTTAATCATAAAAATTTGAACCAAATCATACATACTTGCGCGCATGCAATTCAATTTCAACTTATCACGATATCAAACACTTTATCTTTATCAAGTAAGCCAACTAAGTTCATTAACACAATTGATTTTCACCTAAATCACAACATGCATCCATTCATTCATCAAATTAGTCCCTTTTAACTCAATTTCATTCGGCAAAAACTCAAATTCACATCTCAAGGACAAATTAATGACATGCACATCTTGATCCTCTTTAAAACTAACATGCAATCACTTTTAGGCTATTTATACTTAGTGTTTACCAAGATTATCTCATAAAAATCAATTTCCTTTCTTATTAACACAAAAATTCGAACCTAAACTTAGCATGCAACAATAATTTCATTCCTTTTTAATCTAATAACAATCCATCATCATTTTAAACAAGTTAACTCAAATCAAACAACTTTAAAGATTAAAACCATTTGGCTTTTTTCAAAAACAAAACATGCAACTTGATATTCTTACTCCTAGAATCACAAATCATCCTATTTTTCAACATCAAATCATTAAATCATGCATTTCACCACAATCAACTTGATTTCCTTAAAAATAATAATGGTCATTCGGCCTTTTTAATCAAAACATTACATTCAAACTGATTTCAGCACAATAATCATAGGATACGAACTAATCAAGCAAGCCCTCGGTTCTTGGCTCAAAACTGAACCCAAAAACACACACACACTTCGGCATGCAAGCACCAATACACACATGCACATACTTCTACCTACACATAAGTGTTTAGCAAGAAGAATTAAGGATGATTGATGAGTTTGATCAAGGAAAAAGGAAGTATACCGAGAGAGATTGAAGAGAAAGCCGAGAGAGAGTTGTTCGAGTGAGAGAGAGAGTGAAAGAAAAAGAGGAGAGAAAAGAGTGAGTGCACGGAAAAGAAAGAAGAAAATGGGGAGGAAGGAGTAATTTATACTCCACCAACACAAGGGCAAAATGGTAATCTAATAACTCCCTTTTTAATTTGCACTTTCTTTCTCTTTTTACTCAAATGCAACGATGTTCAAAATAAAAATATTTCTCTCTCGGGAAGTCGAGGATTATTGAAAATGACAATTTTAACACGTAGGTCTTAAAATTAGCTTTTTATCCATTACTCATAATAAGAATTTGAGCGAACAGTTGATTTTATATATATTTCGCAAACTTGCTTTAATAAATACATTTTCCATATAAAATTGATTTAAAAATGCAAAGATCAACAATCGAATTCACTTATTATTTTTAAAAAGTCTCTAGGATCATTACGAAGATAACAAAACAAATCCCATGTTTTTATCCTTCTCGGATGATTTTATAAAAATGCGCGAAGGTTAATTAAACCTTTACTTATATCACGTAATTCCTTTAAAATTCAAAATTGACACAGAATCACATAGTCATGCACACAGTCAAGCAATCACACACATATAGTCACATAACGACTCAGGTCTGATCATAGAATCTATACCTCTTTAATCTTTATCCTCTTTTACGCGTACCGGATCACGTTCAGCCTGACGGCCCGACGCTCAGTGTTTCGATTACGCTTCTCATTATCTTTGCCAATCAACACGTCTCTTAGGACGAAATACTTTATTCATTCACTTCACATATAATTCTCATTTTATATTATTTAATTTCCATATTAGGACGGGTTCCGTTCTACCTGACGGCCCGACACCAAGCTTAATTTCTAAGCTGACTCTTTAAATTAGAACGTTTTTATCCACGCTTCTAAACTCTAGTATACAGATTAGATAAATAATCATCACTTATTCACATAATTATAATCTCATCACATAACACATACTTTATTTTCTTAATTATGACGCAAAATTCTCGGTCGTTACAACAACGAAGAAGAGGAAGCATACGTTATCTTGCGAGTCTTTTATTCGTTATAACAATGGATGCTAGTTTTCTTTACTCTTTGAACCTTAATACTCTTGTGACGTACTCTGGTTTTATTAAGTATTTTTATTAGTTTATATATTTGTGTGATTATCATGTTTTCATATGAACCCATGGTGACGATGAGTTCTATCATGGGCTAATCATGATAATGGGGTCGTAGCATCCTTAGCAATTGATGCGATATCTTCAGCAGTGTAATCACTCTTCTCCTTTGGTACAGACTTTGCTGCTTCACCTGCAACTACAACATCGAGTATTGTTGGCTTGTGAGGTCCTTCATTGATTCTGTCAAGATATTCTGGATCTGTAGCTTCCAGAAAAATAGTCATCCTCACCTTCCATATGGGATATTTAGATGGTTTTAGTATGGGAACTCTAATAGCCTCATATCGACTATGGATTTGAGTCTTTGGGGGTTCTTCAGTTTTGGTGGGCTTGGTTGGAGTTTCTGCTTCAGACATGATTATTTTTGGATCTTAAACTGTTTGTGTGTTAACAGATAAGCTCTGATACCACATGTTAGGTTACACACATTGTAGAAGGGAGTTGAATACAGTGTATAGCACAATCAAATCGAATTCAAAGAACACAAGTAACAGAACATAAACTTTATTCAACTCTGTTACAATGTAGAACTGTCCTCTCTCAGTGATGAACAGATATCACGAGAGCTGCTAGGGTTACAATGAATAATATTTTTGATAATGATAACACTTATGGTATAAACCCTATGTCTGTGTTTATATATTACACAGTTACAAGATAATCGCTAATTGATATGGAATATAATTCTGCTTCCTAAAATATATGAATCAGTTATCTTTTCTTCCAAGTATTCCATTCTTCACAGGATTCCTTCTTCATGCATATCTCTTCTTACATTTGTCTTGATCTTCTTTCCTTTTAATCAGCCGCCTTCCTTATCTGAAAGTTTCCTTTAAGTCCTGATATTATCTCCTAATAAATATCTCCTGAACCTTAAGTACTGATAACTTAAGTTCTGACTTCAGTATAAATGCTGATTCCAGTTAAGTACTGATTTTTCTTGTTCAAGTAAGATCTGAAAACTAAACACAAATCATATTAGACATGACATTATCAAATATATCTAACAGCTTAGGTTAAGGTATTGAATACCAACTCCAATTGGAAGAATAGGACATTCAGCGGAGCCACCGTATACGATGATCATTCGTATAACAGAAATCTGTAACCTTTTCTACTAGTAGAAGGATGACACCTTTTTTTATTCCAGTTATCACCCTCACCACATACGGGCTATGTGTCCCATTATGGGTATACACACACTTCGTAGGTCCTTGAGTACACATGGTCTTGTCTCCTACGGTACTGCTAGTCTCCGTAGTACTATAATATTAGAGTCTACCCCCCCAGTCTTTTCAAAAAATCCTATCATTTACTCGGAACTTGAATTATATCAGAGTTCCCCAAGCGCAATGCTTGTTGATAGGCATAACTCGTCTTACATATATATATATGTACTTCCGGGAATTTTTGGGAAAGTATTGTAGATAATGTGGGTTAATCGTTTTCAATATATATATTTAAGGGGGAGTTTCTTTTGACAGTATAGTCAAAATATTTAAAATAGATCGAAATAATATTTTTCGAAGTTCGGATAGTACTAACATGATTTTCTGAAACTCAGAAAATATTTGAAATAGGATTTAGGAATTTTTAAATCATATTAAACCTTCAATGAATATTTAATAATTAAATAAAAATTATTAAATAATTAAACATTGAATAATTCTATTTTTAAGAATATTTGAATAATAATCCTCAACTGATTTATGCTTGATAAAATAATTAAATCTAGAATAAATAATAAATGTTTGAAGTTAAATAATTAAATAATCGTATATAATTATTTTCTCGTCTAAAGGAATATTTGAAATAATATTCATCATTTAAATAAATTTAAGTTAAGAGAATATGATATTTGGAAATCATTTTAATAAAAGTTCGAAGTATTAAATAAACCGCAAGGATATCGAGTCCCTCAGGGGATTTACTATAATAACAAAATAAATACAGAATTTATAATTTCAAACCTCTCCGGAGTACTTCCGGGTTTTTAATAATTTAAAACGACCGACTCTCGGTCTAAAATAAATATACCACACTACTCTCTAGCGTTAATATTCTTAAATAAAATACCTCTGGAATGCTTTCGGGTTTTCATCAACTTTACTGATTAACTCTTGGTCTAAAATATACATCTCCTATATACAACGTTACTCTCTAGTTTTATCCATTGAAATTCGGTATACTCTTATACCAAAATTATCAACATATCATATAATATTTATATATATCGTAATTTTTAAAACATCGTAATACAACATTGTATGTATATCACAGTAATTGAAATAGAAACAACACAACAGTTTGTAAAGGTAGGGTTTGAAAACTTGTCTGGAGTCCAAGATATGTTCTCTGACTTCCACTTGTTCCGGGGTTTCTTATCAACAAATATTGTAATCTTAATCAGTATTTATTTCTAATCATGTCAATGTCTTATTATACTAACAAGTGTAATACTTTATAATTTTTGTTATTCGACTGACTCGAAATAACTATCAATACTTGATCGTAATGGACAGTAAAAATGGTCTCCGGGAGTTGACTTTACCGAATGTTACTATTACACGACTTGCACTTTAACATTTTTAATAAATCGAAAATTTGATACTTTAATACGAAAACACCTCAAGGATCTTTCTGAGCATTAGTAGTATTTATCATAAACATTTCAGCTTCAAAACATTAATTTAAATAGGTGAAAAATATTTTAAAATTTCGCTCAACTATGGAGTTTTACTATTCATACCGCTTTCACTAAAACATTGATTTCTCTCAAACTGTTAACTCAATCGATGCACCATTATTGCGTGCATGATCTAGACAAAATTTAGGATGAATTACTTGAAAATGGTTTTCTGGGAAGAGGGGTGAAAATCCCAAAGTAGCAGTTCTAGGCAGTGGCTATGCTGTGGTCATTTTTAGTGCTCTCACTTTGCGCGACCTTCGCTCCGACATTGATATAAAATTGAAATATTAACATTTTTTAGATCAAATTTTTAATTAGGGGCTTCCTCACTGTATACGTCAGATACTGACCAAGTTTCATAATTTTAAACAATGTTTAATGGCCTCAATTATACCCTCTAAGTCAGCACTAGGTAACAATTTGGTTTTCTCCACTACGTTCTCTAAAACAAACTTTTCTCCTAATTCGTAAGTCGTATCGGCATGATCTTTATATGGTTAAAAACTAGAAAACAAGACCTTTACATTGATATTCGTTGTTGTTCAAAACTATATTTTTTTCAGTTCGGAAATATGCTTTAAAACAGTCCTAATGACACACGAACATTATAACGGCTATACGCGTAACGATCTTGAATTTAACTACGTTAAATTTATTAACCAATGACCCCAATCATCAAATCCACCAAGTTTATTTAAAGGTCAATTCACTAACTCTATTAAAACATCAACAACATCAATTCATAATAATTAACCATTAAGATTTTAACAATCCAAACTCCATTCTCTAACAATTATGTTAGAGTTGAACACATCTTGTAACTATGCTTAAATCTCAAAGAAATACAAAGGGTGGAGGAAGTTTATACCTTTATTGAATCCTTACACATACTAAATAGATCTTTAAAGCCTTAAGGGCACCTTGAACTATGTATATCCTTCTTAAACTTGCAAAAGAAATCAAGAAACTAGTTAGAAATTTTCGGAGTCACTATTCACCCTCATCTCCAAACATTTTTCATAAATTTCAAATTCAATGGATGGCCTTGAAATTTGGTATGAACCATAACTATGATATGGAGAGCTGTGGTTAAATTTTTGTGATATTTGAAGCTCTAGAACTTGAGTTTTGAATTCTTCTTTCCTCCTTGTTCTTGAAAATTTGAATTGAAAAAATGAAAAGGGGGAAGAACTCTTTGCTTGGCTTCTCTTGTAAGTTTACTGTATTTTTGTTTGTATAATATGTATATATTGATACATGGCTGCATTTTTACTCAAGTAAATATTGGTGGAGTGAAAGGGCAAGGCCAAGTACTAATAAAGTTAGAAAACATGAACTTATATTCTTGCTTTTCCTTAATTCATGGAACCTTGTTTCCAACTCCAGTTGCCCTAGTTTGGTTGTCTTTGTTCAGTTTCTTATACTTGTAGTTTGCATGGGAATTGTATAGAACTTTCATGGGCTTTATTCTTTTATTTTTTCACTTACGTAATACTTAATTGTTTACTCGTAATCTCGATCAATACTCGTATGTAATTTGGGGTGTAAATTCTTTAATCGTAATATTTATCTTTTCTCATACATGAACTTGGGTTTTACTCGTAGGATTTTAAATCTTTGGTCATAGTGCAATTCTCATATTCCTCGATAGCTCGTAAAATAAGGTTATTTTGAAATATTGGTTTTCTTTGAAAAATAATGACTTTTATATACACTTATTTATTACCTATAATCAAAATATCAACTCGAAAACTTAAATTAAATACTCGTATATGGCGTGGTTGCAAATTTTTTTATTAAACCGCAAGGTTACTATAAATAAAGGTCTTTTACCAATGTCGAAAATTTGGGTTTTTATAGTCTTCACCCCTTAAAAGGATTTCGTCCCAGAATCAGTTAGGAACAGATGGGGATACGTTTCTTGCATGACAACCTCGAGTTCTCACGTTGACTTCGCAGTATTTGATCTCTTCACAAAAAAATTCACTTGTCCGTCAAATATGTTTTAGAGTACTCGTTCTTGTAAATCTATAATCTTTACATTTTGCTCCATATACGCTAAGTTTGGCTGCATGTTTATTTGCTCTTTTTCAATCATATGTCTTAAGTTGACGATTAAATTTCCTAACATCGATTCGTGGTAATCGTTATAAACTTGTCGACTATTCGGGGGTAATTCTAATCCGTAAGCCAAATGTTTTAGTCTTTTAAAGATTTCAACCGATCCAATAAATCTTGGGCGTCGCTTTTCTTTCCTTTCAAATCTCATCACTCCCTCACAGGGAGACATTTTCAACAATACTTGGTCTCTTATTTCATACTCTATGTCCTTATAGGTTTGGTCCGTATATCTCTATTTTTTGTCCTAGGCTACCACTAGCCGGATTCTGATAAGGTATATGATTTTCTTTGGTCGGTTGACTCAACGGGGCTCAAGTATCCTCCGCTTACCAACTTCTCCCCAAACCAAGGGAGAATGACTTTCTCTTTCGTACAAAGCTTTGTAGTCATTCCAATGCTCGCATGATAACTCGTTATTATCAGTAATTCAATTAATGTCTACTGATCACTTCGCTGTTAGGCAAAAAGCATGCGCTAATAATTCACGCAAGTATACGCGTTCACAATTAATATAGAATGATTTCTAGTTCGTTCCCACAGAGACTCAGACTAATTATGTTTAATTAACACTTACTCACCAATATATGATTACTTCTCAATGTCAAGACAATAACACTTAAGGTTGATTAACTAATTATTAACTACTATTAACTACGAGAATAAAACACTTAAATTAACACTTGAATTAACAATATTAAACACACATGAGATCATAACTTCATTACTACTTCATTCAATAGTTATTGTTATTACCCTTAGCATGTAACGGTGATGATATTAATCGAACAACATGAAACTGATAAAAGCCAAACTTTCATTGCACAAGTACCATTCTACCAAGCATCCACAATTAAAATAGAAGTTGAATAGGCATCAATTATGTTGAGACCCTATATGTCTACAGAATTTGACAACCTAATGATTTAAGCGCAAGTTATTCATTATGATTACACAGGGCAGGTAAAACGGTTAGAGTTACCCACTAATCATGTATACAATACATGCACCTATGCTAGCATGACAAGTTCTAAATCTCAAGATTCACTATCGCTTCACAAGAGATTAACAGGCTATCTTATATGTTCGCGACGCACATAAGACGAATAAGCACAACCTATGCTAGATATTATATAATCATCACATATCATCATTCTGCTTGACTTGAAGGCCCAAAAAATAGCTAAGTTCTCCCATCATACTCATTTGATATCTTGACTGCATCAGTGTGGCAAACTTTTTGCAAAGTCTGTCATTTGTAGAACCAAAGATGATATCATCAACATATATCTGAACCAGAAGTAAGTCATTTCCATGGTTGAGGTAGAATAATGTTTTGTCTATAGTTCCTCTGTTAAATCCACTTTCCAGAAGAAACTGAGCTAAAGTCTCATACCATGCTCTTGAAGCTTGCTTAAGGCCATAAAGTGCTTTATCAAGCCTGTAGATATGATCTGGATATTTGGGATCTACAAAGCCTCCAAAGAATTTGTGCACAACAGCTTCCTGCAGTAATGTATTCAGCTTCTACAGTTGATGTGGAAATTGACTTCTGTTTCTTGCTAAACCAAGAAACCAATCTGCCTCCAAGAAATTGGCAGCTTCCAGTTGTGCTTTTCTTGTCAATTTTCCATCCTGCAAAATCTGCATCTGAGTAACCTATTAGCTTAAAGTCTGATTCCCTAGGATACCATAATCCTAGATCAGCTGTACACTTAAGGTACTTGAAAATTCTTTTTACAGCTGTTAAGTGAGGTTCTCTTGGATCTTCTTGAAATCTTTCACAAAGACAGGTAGCATACATGATATCAGGTCTACTTGCAGTTAGATAGAGTAGTGAGCTAATCATACCTCTGTAATCAGTAATATATACTGATGTACCGGTATCCTTATCCAATTTTGTTGTAGTGGCCATAGGAGTGGATGCACTTGAACAGTCTTGCATTCCAAATTTCTTCAACAAATTTATGGTGTATTTAGATTGACAAATAAAAGTTCCTCCTTCATTCTGCTTGACTTGACTGCATTAATTTGGCAAACCTTTTACAAAGTCTGTCATTTGTAGAACCAAAAATGATATCATCAACATATATCTGCACCAAAAGTAAGTCATTTCTATGGTTGAGATAAAACAATGTTTTGTCAATAGTCCCTCTGTTAAATCCACTTTCCAGAAGAAACTGAGCTAATGTCTCATACCATGCTCTTGGAGCTTGCTTAAGGCCATAAAGTGCTTTATCAAGTTTGTAGACATGATGAGGAAATTTTAAATCTACAAAACCTTGAGGTTGTTCAACATGTACTTCTTCTTCTAATTCTCCATTAAGAAAAGCACTTTTACATCCATTTGAAAGACTGTAAACTTTTTGTGAGCAGCATAAGCCAAAAATATCCTTATGGCTTCCAATCTAGCAACTGGTGCAAATGTTTCATCATAATCAATTCCCTCCTGTTAAAAGTATCCTTTTGCAACCATCCTTGCTTTATTCCTTGTAATTATGCCATCACTATCAATTTTGTTTCTGAACACCCATTTTGTACCAACAACAGATCTGTTTTTGGTCTTGGCACTAGGATCCAGACTTTATTTCTTTCAAGTTCTAGTTCAATCTTTGGTTCAATCTGAGAAAGAAAAGAATGATAGAGACATTCATTTGATGTTAATGTTCTAGTTCTAATACCTGCTTCAGGATCTCCAATAATCAAGTCAGGTGTATGTGCTTTAGTCCACTTCCTTGCAGATGGAAGGTTATCTCTAGAACTGGATGCTCCACCATGATCCATGATGTCTCCATCAACATTTTCTGATGCTCCCCCTGAAATTATGCTCTCTGAGTTGGATCCTTCAGAATTTGAGTTTCCAGAATTATCAGAACTTGACCTATCAGAACTTGATGAATCAACTTGAAGAGCCTTTTCTAGATTCTGATGCTTCTTGAGATGTGGTTGTATCTTCAATATGCCCCCCTGCACAGGTCCATCTTGCTTTGGTGTAGTCACCACAGTTTCAATGACATCAGAGTTTAATCAATAAGAATTTGCAGTATCAGGATTTAGACTATCAGGATTTAGACTGTCAGGATTTAGAGAATTAGAATTTAAAACTTCATTCTCAAATCTCAGCTGATCATGATCATTGAAATCTTCAAGTCCAGTAATCTTCTTATCATCAAAAGAGACATTGATAGATTCCATGACAACCCTTGTTCTTAAATTGTAGACTCTGAAGGCTTTTGTGGAAAGTGGATATCCAACAAAAATTCCTTCATCAGCTTTTAGATCAAATTTGGATAGTTGTTCAGGATGAGTCTAAAGAACAAAACACTTGCATCCAAATACATGAAAATACTTCAGATGTAATAACCCCAATTTTTGGAAATTTTTGAAACCCTTATGAATAGTGATTTTGCAGATTATGCTGAATGAGAAAACTTTTCATGCCACACTATATAGGGGTTCTGTTATTGATCTTCTGGGATATTATTAGTACTCTATGTGGTATATAAGTGTATGTAAAGATCGTCAGAATCCAAATTCCGAACACTTTGATTTTCCCGGAAATCCACTAGATACAGAAAGAATTGAGTATAAGGTAACAGGATAAAAAGGATTTAAATTAAAGGATTATAAGAGAGGATCATAAAAGGAATATAATATATTGATAAAGGTTAAGGGAACCTAAGTAATAAGATCCCGGGTATGATCCCTCAAACGATAAACGAAAATGAAAGTTAAGCGAACCGTATAACAGATCAGCGGTCATTAGGCAAATAATTAGGAAGTTAATCAAAGGGATTAGAGTGGATGATGTCACCCAACCAATGAGAAGAGGACAAAGAGGGGAAGATGACATCATAGCATGACATAAGCATGACATGGGAAGGAAGGAGATGTGGTTGAAGTAGAACCACACAAAGTTAAGGCCAAAAAGGTAATTAACCAAAACAAAAACAAAATTACATCCACCAAGCCAAACAAATCATTTCATCAAAACAAAAGAAATCTATTTCTCTTCAACAAAAGCTTGCTCTCGGCTTTTTACAATTTCAAAGGAAAGGATTTTCAAAATCCAAGATCCAAGCCTCCTAAATTGGTAAGATAATTCCCTAGTGTTCCTTATGCATAGATATGGCTATATTATGAGTTTAAGCATCCCATTCATTCTCTATCTTCTCCAATAAATCAATGAAGAAGACAATGAATAGTGATTTCAAGGTTTTTAACTTGATTTTCTTGCTTTTCCTTTAAGATCCAAGCTTTCCTAAGACTCCTCAAGGCTTCCTAAGGCTTCTTAGCTACTCACACCACTTCAAGGAAGGTATATCATCTCCAAACCCTAGCTTTAATTTGTATATTAGGTTGATTTTGGTTGTTAGAGTAAAGAGTAGCTTGAAACTTGTTTGTTTAAGAGTTTGGGTTGGAATGGTGGTGATTGATTTGTTGAAATCTTAAGATTTGGTTAAAGAATGTAGTATAGTTTAAATTCAAGTTTTAGGAGTAAGTAAATGGATTATAATGAGTTGGTTTGGGGCTGTTGTAATGTATTTTAGATGGAGTTTGGATTGGGTTGTGAATTGGGGTTGAATTGTGATTATTTTTGGATATTCATCTCTGAGACTATAACTTGTGGTGTGTGTGTTTATGGTGGGGTCACAGTACAGAATAGTTGATTATTTATTAAGATTGGGTGTTATTAAGGGAAATGGAACTCGTAACAACCCGGATCCCCGACCCCGGATTTGGGGGTGTTACAGAAGTGGTATCAGAGCTAAGCGTTATAAACCTCAGAGATGAAGTGACGGTAAGATAATAAGTTCACTAAGATAAATAAGAACTCTTGCCAAGTTCATAGTCGGACTACCTAATGTAGTATTGACAGTTAAAACCCTTATGGGAACCCTTATAAATGTAACGATAGAAGCGTAGTTCGTTATCGTATATGGTAGCGGGACACCGAACCCTGAGGTTGAGGAGCAACAACGCGATGATGTTTTATTACTTATTGGAGATCGGATTGTGGATCCGATAGAGCGTCCTAACGCAGGACCGGATGATGTTGATATTGAGGATGTAGCGGTTGAGGGTGTTGTCCTAGAAGGGATTGTTGCCGAGGAGGATCCCGTGAAGGATAGTGACAAGAATGAATAAAGGACCACTGGGGAATTGATGCCCATGGATAGGGCAACTCCCAGAGGTAGGATTGTCCGGTCACTACCAGAGGTTCGTTCAATTTTGTAAAGATAGTAGCCCCTTTATCACGGCTTACTCGTACGACCGAGAAGTTCGAATGGACAGAGAAATGTGAGAACAACTTTTAAGAACTGAAGCAAAGGTTGGTGACGGCCCCTATGTTGGCGTTGCCGGATGGAAAAAGGAGATTTTGTGATTTGTAAGTGACGCTTCGCATAAGGAATTAGGGTGCTTCTTATACAGCACAGCAAGATAATCGCGTCCGCGTCACGACAATTAAGGGAATATAAAATTCGATATCCCCACCCATGAGCTTGGGCTCATGGCAATAGTTTTGCCCTAAATATTGGAGGCACTACTTGTATGGAGAGGAGTGCGAGATTTACCTAAGCCATAAGTGTTCTAGTACATTTTTTTTACGCAGAAAGAGCTCAACATACGCCAAAGGAGGCGGTTAGAGCTAATCAAGGATTACGATTATGGGATTCTTTATCATCCAGGGAAAGCCAAAATGGTGGCTAATGCCCTTAGTGTAAAGGAGAGACTCAAGATGATAATGTCTTTGGGAGAGTTGATAAGAGATTTTGAGAAAATGGAAATAGATATGAAGGTAACCGGAGCCGGTACCGAAAATCTGT
The DNA here is from genome assembly GCF_009905375.1 of Apium graveolens. Taxonomy (NCBI): domain Eukaryota; kingdom Viridiplantae; phylum Streptophyta; class Magnoliopsida; order Apiales; family Apiaceae; genus Apium; species Apium graveolens. The sequence continues at coordinate 123,652,757 of NC_133653.1, forward strand.
TTGAGATAGCAACACAGTCCGAATTATCGGAAAAGAACATATTGTGCCAGAAAAAGTGATGAAGGAAGACAAAGAGCCAACAATTAGATAAAAGATTAATACCGAGAAAGATGAGAAAGGAATAATGAGGTATTCCTACAGAATTTGGATTCCAAATGTTCAAGAGCTTAAAGATGAGATCTTAAATGAAAGCTAGTTTGAGGAATAAGATTTAGAGCAAAACCTGAACGTGATAGTCAGGGAGGTCGCCATCAAGATAGAAGGAACCCATAACATAATGAAGTGGAAAATGAGGATTTTAACGTATAAGATAACCCCAAGTATGGGAGAAGGATGAAACATTTCATACTAGGGAAACAAAAAGTCGAGTAAAGAAAGGAGACCCGAGACGGTACTCCTATACGGCAATTCATGGACCTGTCTAAAAAGGACTTAGACTATTATCCCCAACCACCACCTTGAGGAAACAATACGGTGGGAAATTATTTCAGGACCTTTAAGTCGTTAAGCTCTCACAGTGCCAAGGAACAAGTTGACCCCATCGAGGCAAGAGCCTGGCTAAAGGAAATATAGGAATCATTTGAGATTCTAAATGATTGACGAAGTGCAAAAGACTATTTTTGTCACTTACCTTCCTAAGAGAGAGACCAACCGCTGGTGAAAGGCCAAGGAAGGCACGGAGCAAGAGATTATAATAAACTGATTAAAGTTCAGTCAATTATTTTCGAGAAAGTAATTCCCAAGGTTATGGAGATAGTGTAAAAGCTTTAGAGCCAGAGCAAAGGCGGACGAGTATGATAAATTATGAATCTAAGATTGTAAAAGTTGTTAAGATTCGTTCTGAGGACACGAATCCAGAATGACGGGATATTTGAAATCAATGCTTATGTTGTGTTGGTTCATGAAATAATGATAAGAGAAAGGAAAATGAAAAGAAACTGAAGTGGAAAGGAATATAAAGGCAATAGAGTTTGAGGAATGACAAGGGAGTTGGGTATGAGGAAACCCTAAAGACTCGTAGCAATAGAAATAGAAAAGTATGTAATCGTCAGGATGAGGGTGATTCACCATGAGTTAAATTTGATGATTGAAGGAACAAGAGATACATATATTTTATCCCCTGTAAGTTGGGAGGATTCGAGGAAACCTTGAGATAGTTCGAAGGATAAATAATGAGACGCGGATAGACTGAGGAGACAAGGAAGTAAGAAATTAGGAAAATTGGATGAAGGAAGTGACCTTCAAGAATGTGAAGTGTAAGACCGGTGGCTTGATACCCAGAAAGGGAGACGCCAGGTATGAAAAATATCCCAACATTGAGATGACTGTTGAGATAAACAACAAAAGTAAATAAGGAATTATTAAGAAGAAGTTCACGTTGAACACGACCAATATCTTCCAGAACATCCTTGTTATCGTTACCAGATTAGGCAAGACAAGTGGATAACCGTTGTTATCTTTTGGAGGCCATATTGATTGACCTCATTTGGAATACAGATGTTATTGTAAAATTAGGCATATACTATCGAGGTAGGAATGATCCAATAAGACACCCTCATCAGGGATATATGACTTGATTTATCCATGGAAGGATGCATGTACTTTTTCCAAAGGTGGAATTAAGGATAGAACATCGGTAACTTAAAATGAATTCCAGGGGAATGCATAAAGGTTGGCATTTCACCCTTAATAGGGATAGTATGAGTTTGACAGTATGAATTGGAAAGGATTAAGGTAATAACAACCTTTAAGAATCAGTGGAGAAATTTTTCAGAAGTATATAGACAATGATTTTGGCATTAATAAATGGTATCTTGATATGCCCTGTATCTAGGGAATACAGGAGGAACGATTCAAGGATAACCTTAGAGGTTTTGCAAGGAGAAAGGTAATATTCGAAATTCTCAAGAATAGAAATGTTGATAAAGGAAATATGACGTAATTATAATGATGCCAAGTGGGGCACGTGTTAAACCACGAGAAGGTATGGATCGAACCAGTAATGGTCGAAGTTGTTCAGGGCAATTAGGACTTAAGATAAAAAGTGTTCTAAGTATGATTGAGAGTCATTCGTGACAGTGATTAACCTCTAAAGACTGAGGCAATAACTTATGGAAAAATGGTAAATTTTTTTTACTCATCAGATTTTAAGGAAAACATCTTCACATAAGCTATGATTGAAATAAGGTAGAAAATTTATTTGGAGGTGGTTAAAATGACATTGACTGTAAGGAAATTTTACTATCAGGAAAGGCCAAAGAGGTGGCCGACACTTTAAAGGTAAAAGGATAATTATAGGCGCTTGTGCCAAAGGAATACAGTGATGATGGTTAAAGCTGTGAAGGTTGTATTATGGTTTGGAAGATTGACATTCCTTCTGATGACTGTGTAATACCCAACCATAATAGTGGTTGGCAAAGGTTAATTCGTGTAATCGCCATGAGCGGGCTATCTATCTCAGAGGGTACTATCTTGAGAATAATCCAGGACCATATTTCAAAAAAAAAGGACTAAACGAACCTTGAGTTAAGTCTTATATTTAAGGCATACGATTAAGAATGGTATTCACCTGCTATCGTTGCTTTGACTGAAACTCTTCTGCAATTTTATCTACTTCATGTCATGAAAGTACGTCAGAGTTTGGAGTGGTCTTCATGAATTATAATTGGTGGTTATGTTAACTCCTTAGAAGTATTCTATACGACATGTATGGACTCCGTATGGTTAGATATTAAGATTTCATGGAAAGTGAATGGCGACAGTAGGTCAGTGGTGGACCATAGTAATGCAGCAATGATTCTGCGAGTAATGAGCTGATTACAACCGTGAGAGTTGTATTGGAATGGATGTTGAGATTGAGTACCACTAAACGGGTCGTGGTAGTGTATAAGTTATCATTGATAGACTAATTAAGTAGAGTATCTACCTATTGAATATTTATTCTTTCTTATCAATAGAGAGTCGTATTATTATACGAGGAAGGTTACAGTGCAAGCATAGAATTCTAGTAACGATGATGTCTAGAATGAGATCCCAGATTCGATTTTCAATGTCGAGGGAGTTTCAAAGGTGATTGTGTATAAGCTCGAGGTAGAGCATGGGTCCATAGAATGATGGACGGAATAACAAAAATATTTAGGCACGTGAAATACGATGCTATAATACTTGATGTTGATATAAATACATATATGTTTTGTTCTCCTATGACAAATCTCTATAGTTCAGAGGTAGATTCCAAGCCAGATATTTTATGGCAATATTTTTTTACATATATACAATTCTCTTCAGTTCGTTCTTTTCTCTTCTTTTCATTTCATGTAAGCTGAGAAGAACAACCCTTCCAGAAGGGGAGGTATTGCCGAATGACTATCTATCTGTGTGATAGAAGCCGGGTAGGATACCAGCTATTGTTTAATTGCTTGTCAAGTACTAAAGGCTGGCCACCTTCTGTACTAACTATGTAATGTAACAAGTGTTCATGATCATAGTGATCTCTCAATGAATTCTTTTACTTCTATATGATGGATCAAGCTTTCAAAAATAGAAACAGCTGAAAAAGGAGTAATAAAGTTGCGGTGGTATTCGGAATGGAAACACATTCGTGATACTAAGGTTGACATGGGTATTAAAAGGTTATAGAATGCTAACGAGCAAAAGTATAACCAGTATAATATTAGGAATGGAAGGTAGTAGCGATTACGAACTCGAAAAGAATGGGTATTGAGAAGCAAAAGCTCTAATGCTAAAAGCTATAATGAGAGTCTGTGCAATAGACTTGAATGAAATTGGAATGATCACTTAACACGGGTTGAGTTTTCTTACGATAATAGATCATATGTCAGTATTGAGATATCGCCTTATGAGATCCTTGAGGGAAGACAATGTCGATCTCCCTTATGATAGGATGATGTTGCAGAGCGCAAGATGCTCGGACCAGCAGTGGTCCAAAGGACCAAGGATTTAATAGATTTAATCAGAGGACGGCTGGTAGTAGCCCAAGATGGACATAATAAGTATGTTCATTTGACACGAAAGGACAAGGAATGGGAAGTAGGGGACCTAGTGTTGTTATAGGTATTCCCTTGGAAAGGAAGGATGAGGTTCGGAAAGAAAGGGAAGCTAAGTCCACGAATTTTGGACCCTTGGATATATTAAGACGTATTGGGAAGATAGCATATGAGCTAGCCCTACCCCCGAATATGTAGCAAGTTCATAACGTGTTCCACGTATCAGTGTTAAGAAAGTGTAATTCGGATGCCAGACAAATAGGGGCATATGAGCACATAAACATGCAACCCGATGTAACCTATATGGAGTGACCATGAAGGGTTATAGATTGAAAAAGGAACAAGTGCTTAGGAGAAGGGTTATCAAACTATTCAGAGTTTGATGGAAGAACCACAATGTGGGAAAATTTACTCGAGAGATAGAAAGTGCAATGTTAATAAAGTATCCCTATTCATTTTCTATCTGATTCCGGGACGGAATCCTTTTAAGGAGGGGAGACTGTAATAACCCCAATTTTTGGAAAGTTTTGAAACCCTTATGAATAGTGATTTTGCAGATTATGCTGAATGAGAAAACTTTTCATGCCACACTATGTAGGGGTTCTGTTATTGATCTTCTGGGATATTATTAGTACTCTATGTGGTATATAAGTGTATGTAAAGATCGTCAGAATCCAAATTCCGAACACTTTGATTTTCCCGGAAATCCACTAGATACGGAAAGAATTGAGTATAAGGTAACAGGATAAAAAGGATTTAAATTAAAGGATTATAAGAGAGGATCATAAAAGGAATATAATATATTGAGAAAGGTTAAGGGAACCTAAGTAATAAGATCCTGGGTATGATCCCTAAAACGATAAACGATAAACGAAAATGAAAGTTAAGCGAACCGTATAACAGATCAGCGGTCATTAGGCAAACAATTAGGAAGTTAATCAAAGGGATTATAGAGGATGATGTCACCCAACCAATGAGAAGAGGACAAGGAGGGGAAGATGACATCATAGCATGACATAAGCATGACATGGGAAGGAAGGAGATGTGGTTGAAGTAGAACCACACAAAGTTAAGGCTAAAAAGGTAATTAACCAAAACAAAAACAAAATTACATCCACCAAGCCAAACAAATCATTTCATCAAAACAAAAGAAATCTATTTCTCTTCAACAAAAGCTTGCTCTCGGCTTTTTACAATTTCAAAGGAAAGGATTTTCAAAATCCAAGATCCAAGCCTCCTAAATTGGTAAGATAATTCCCTAGTGTTCCTTATGTATAGATATGGCTATATTATGAGTTTAAGCATCCCATTCATTCTCTATCTTCTCCAATAAATCAATGAAGAAGACAATGAATAGTGATTTCAAGGTTTTTAACTTGATTTTCTTGCTTTTCCTTTAAGATCCAAGCTTTCCTATGACTCCTCAAGGCTTCCTAAGGCTTCTTAGCTACTCACACCACTTCAAGGAAGGTATATCATCTCCAAACCCTAGCTTTAATTTGTATATTAGGTTGATTTTGGTTGTTAGAGTAAAGAGTAGCTTGAAACTTGTTTGTTTAAGAGTTTGGGTTGGAATGGTGGTGATTGATTTGTTGAAATCTTAAGATTTGGTTAAAGAATGTAGTATAGTTTAAATTCAAGTTTTAGGAGTAAGTAAATGGATTATAATGAGTTGGTTTGGGGCTGTTGTAATGTATTTTGGATGGAGTTTGGATTGGGTTGTGAATTGGGGTTGAATTGTGATTATTTTTGGATATTCATCTCTAAGACTATAACTTGTGGTGTGTGTGTTTATGGTGGGGTCACAGTACAGAATAGTTGATTATTTATTAAGATTGGGTGTTATTAAGGGAAATGGAACTCGTGACAACCCGGATCCCCGACCCCGGATTTGGGGGTGTTACATCAGACTAGGCTTCTTTTTCTTCACCATCTCATATGGTGTCTTTCCATGCTTGTTGATAAGTGTTGCATTCTGAGTAAAACAAGCAGTCTGCACAGTTTCAGCCCAAAAGTAGGTTAGTAATTTATCCAGTTATTTGACATGATCAATCAAGATAGATGCAGTTTCACTTTTTGTGTGCAAGAAATACACCCATGTGTATCTGGTAAACTCATCTACTACGACCATAGCATATTTCTTATTTGCAATAGACATGACATTTACTGGACCAAATAGATCAACTTGTAGTAGGTGATAAGGCTCAAGAATTAAAGATTCAGTCTTGCTCTTGAATGAAGATTTTCTTTGTTTTTCCTTTTGACATGAATCACAAAGGCCATCAGGAGCAAATACTGATTTTGGCAGTCCTCTCACAAGATCTTTCTTGACTAGTTCATTTATATTATTGAAATTTAAATGAGAGAGTTTCTTATGCCAATCCCAGCTTTCTTCAATTGATGCTCTACTTAACAGAAAGATTACAGAACCATCAGTACTTGTTGAAAGCTCAGCTTCATAAATGTTACCATGCTTGTATCCCTTTAGAACAACTTTTCCTGTAGATTTGCTTACAACTTCACAGTGTTCTTCAAAGAAATCCACATGATAACCTCGGTCACAGATTTGACTAACACTCAGCAAATTGTGTTTAAGTCCTGAGACTAGAGCTACTTTTTCAATGATGACATTCCCAAGATTGATATTGCCATATCCTAGAGTTTTTCCCATGTTGTCATCTCCATAAGAAACACATGGGCCAGCTTTCTCCACAAAGTCTGATAGCAGGGATTTATTTCCAGTCATATGTCCTGAACATCCACTGTCCAGAACTAGGATATTTTTCCTGTTGCCCTGCAAGCACAAAAACCACTAATGATTAGTTTTAAGGACCCAGACTTGCTTGGATCCTTTGGCCTTATTAAGTTTGTTAACATTTGCAGCGGATTTTACATCAGAGTTTATGTTAACATTTTTCTTATCAGAATTTACAATATCATACTTTGCATCAGAACTTACACTAGAAGAAATAATGCTAACTTTCTTTAAAGAAGGTTTTATTTGATAATAATCATTGTACAAACTATGATATTCCTTACAAGTATAAATGGAATGCCATAAACTACCACAATGAAAACAAGGATTTTGTGGCCTATATCTAACAGACTGACTCTTAACTCCTAATTTTGAAGGTAAGGAGTTCATGTTCTTATTGTTCCTGCAAAAAGAAGCCAGATGGTTAGAATTTCCACAGTTATAACATTTCTTTCTAGGAGCATTAGGAACAGGCTTATAATTATTGCTTTTATTCACACCTTCCTTTCCATTCCTATTTTTTCTAGGTGGCTTTACCTTGTTTACATTCTTAACATCTTTCAGCTTATGCTTAAGCTGCTTCTTTGTCATTAAGCCTATGTTAACTTCAGTTGGCTTATCCTGTTTTGGTTTGTCAGAAGTTAATTTCTCTTTAACTTCTGATTTATCAATATCAGACTTTACAGCTACAAACTTAATAGGATTTACCTTTGGCTTTTGTTTAACAACTATAGGCTCAATTTCTACAGTTCCTTTATTATTCTTATCATCTCCATAACCTAAGCCCTCTTTCCAATTTCCACTACTTAACAAATTCTGAGTTTTTCTGCCAGAGTTAGTCCATGTCCTGATAATCTCTCTTTCCTTTTCTTACTCAGTTTTTAGAGATTCATTCATTTTAATCACTTCATCTCTAATGTAGAAAGCATCATCTCTATCTTTCTGAGTTTGATGGAACCTAACTAACTCTTTTTCTAAATAATCATTCCTCTTTTTATAAGCAAGATTTTCTGAAGTTAATCTTTCACATGTTATAGTTTGATCTCTATAACTAATGAACATAGTTTTAAGATATCTTCTCAACTGAGTAATATCATCAGTATGAAAAGCATAAGTTGTTTGAGGTACCTTTAACTCAGCAGCTTCAGAACTACTTTCAGCATTTGCCATCAAGGCATAGTTCACCTCACTTCCAGAATCTGAAGTGTATGTCCAGCTTTTCTTCTTTGTGACAAGAGCCTTGCCTTTGTCACTTTTTCCTTTATTACAATCAGGAGATATGTGGCCCTTCTCACCAGAGTTGTAGCATTTGACATTTGAGTAATCTCCTTTGTCAGACTTTCCTCCTTTGCCTTCAGATTTTCTGAAACTTTTCTTATCAGAACTTGCACCTTTCTCGGAAAATTTCTTTCCCCTTCTGAATTTCCTGTATGCTATCTTTGTGATACCTTTCACCATAAGAGCACACAGCTTCATCATCTCTTCATCATCATCCATCTCAGATAGACTTTCAGTTTCTGAATCCTCATCACTATCAGAACTTGATGACTCAGTATCAGACTTTGTGATGAGAGCCTTTCCTTTGCCTTTCTTTGAGACAGCCACTTTAGGGGATTCCTCCTCAGCCTTAAGAGCAACTGTCCTTGACTTTCTCCCATGCCTCTTGCTTCTTTGATCCATCTCAAGTTCATGAGTCTTGAGCATACCATAAATTTCATCAAGAGTAGTTTCATCAAGAGCATAGTTTTCTCTTGTAGTAGTTGCCTTCAAATCCCAACTTTCAGGAAGAGCTAGATGGAATTTGAGATTAGTATCTTCAAGATCATATTCCTTATCCACCGATGACAGATCATTCAAGAGTTTGACAAATCTATCATATAAACCAGTTAATGACTCATCAGGTTTTGAGTCAAAGTGCTCATACTCTTGAGTGAGTATAGTCTTCATGTTCTTCTTAATTGAATCAATTCCCTGGAATCTTGTCTCCAAGGCATCCCATATCTCCTTTGCAGTCTTGCAGTTAATTACCCTATTTGACATGACATTATCAATGGCACTGTGCAGCAAATGTCTTACCTTTGCATCCTTTGCAATAGATGAGATATCTTCAACTGTATATTCACTTTTCTCCTTTGGTATAGTCTGTGCTGGCTGATCTGCAACTACAACAGAGAGCTTAGTTGGCTTATGTGGTCCTTCATTAATTCTGTCAAGGTATTCTGGATCTATAGCTTCCAGAAATATAGACATCCTCACCTTCCATATGGGATACTCAAGAGGTTTCAATATAGGAACCCTAATAGTCTCATATCGATTATGGATTTGAGTCTTTGGAGTTTCTTCAGTTTTGGTGGGCTTGGTTGGAGTTTGTGCTTCTTCAGACATGATTGTTTTTGGATCTTTACTGTATGTATGTTAACAGATAGCTCTGATACCACTTGTTAGGTCACACACACTGTAGAAGGGGGTTGAATACAGTGTTTACTACAATCAAATCGAATATAAGAACTCAAGTAACAGAAGACAGATTTTATTCAACACAATAAACTCTATTATAAAGAACTGTTCTCTCTCAGTGATGAACAAATTATCATGAGAGCTGCTAGGGTTACAATGATTAATAATCTCGATTAAGATAACATATATAGTGTAAACCCTATGTATGTGTTTATATACTACACAGTTACAAGATAATCTTCTAATTGATATCGAATATAATTCTGCTTCCTAATATATATCAACTAGTTATCTTTTCTTCCAAGTATTCTTTTCTTCGTAGAATTCTTCTCCATGCATATATCTTCTTTTATTTGTCTTGATCTTCTTTCCTTTCAATCAGCCGCCTTCCTTATCGGAACGTCTCCTTAAGTCCTGATATTATCTCCTGATAAATATCTCCTGATAACTTAAGTTCTGACAACTTAAGTTCTGATATCTTAAGTCCTCACTTCAATATAAGTACTGATTTCTAGTTAAGTCCTGATTTGTCCTGTTAAGTAAGATTTGAAAACTAAACACAAATCATATTAGACATGACATCACAAATATATCTAACAGATGAAACATTTGTATAAAGGCATGATGCACTTCATTATTATCACCAGGGGTATCGAAGTATGTATAAGAAATGGCCTTCAGCCTGTAGGAGAATTGGGTATTAGATGAACAATGATTTTACAAGGTTTAGTTCTTTGATGTCACAAGGTACAGTTGAGTATAAAAGTTTCTGGATGTTTTAACAATTATGTTCCAGTGTTTTGTGTTTGGTGGTTATATATATTTGGAGAGTGATGTCATATTTATGTGGCTTAGTATCTGGAAATCAGTAAGAAATGGTTCACAAAGAATAAGGCTTACAGCTCCAAGAATCAAATGATGTGGCTCAAGTTCAAGGATGAAGGATTCAAGGTACTTATAATATAAAACAAAGCTATTTTGAATACTTAACAATATGCTACGAGAAAATTTAGAAACATTTGCATTATATTTCAAAAAAGGTTTAGAAGTACTTGCCTTACGGGGCTTTACAACTATTACTGATCAACTCTGAGTCGACTCTATCGCTTAGGCTTTATTGTCTATCCACTAGTTCAGCCTGGATTCGACCTCAACACTTAAGTCCTTTGATTGGAATCTTACTGAGCTTTTCGACTGACCACCAAACTATCTTTTGTCCAACGCCAATTCGCGGGCCTTCCGACTAGAACCTACAGAGTCGAAATACCCTAATTTTGACTTTCGATTATGCTTGACATATCCTCGCTAACAATCTACCCGAACGTTAACAAAACCCGACTCGAAACATACTTCATATAATAATACACGTATCACTTAGGGTTCACATTCTCAAAAATCGGTTCAGTGTTCGTGTCACACCCCCAACTTAAATAGCAAAATAATTATAGCTATTACATCATTTTAATGAGTATTACACAACCAAAATCCAAGATCTTACAGTTTAGGGTTTGGAACAGCCCAACACTACCAACTATTACATCTGATTACAAATACCGAGTCCTCACACAACTATTATTACTTATTCTACCTGAGCTCGAACATAAACATCAGCATCACAGGTCTTACGGGCAGTCTGCTTGAATCTAACCATGGCTGCTAGCTGTAATATCAGGGTAAAGCAAGAAGTGAGCCAAAAGCTCAACAAGTGCTAACAATACAACGCAAAGCATAAATCGAGATATACCTTTAGGAATGACAATGGAATGACATAATCAATGATAATCGAGAGATAAAACTTATGTGAGTTGGCATCATTTTGCTTACATCAAAACAAATTTTAAAACCATTCTTAATCAAAATCATTTTATGACGCTACGGATTACAGCCGGTGATCAGCCGCGAAGTAATCCCGAACCTCGCTGGGTTCTAAAACATTATTGGGAATCCCTAGGCAACTTTTAAGCCTAATATAAGTGTGGAAAGGACTCGCGTCTCAGTCCAGATCCACCATTCAAGAAAACATTTGTCCCCCTTTGGGACTGAAAAATCCACCTTTTATTCATTTCGAAAACTGATGCCGATTTATGACAAAATCTCTTTTGACTGAAATCATTTTTATCAGGGGATTATAGATCAACTTGAAACACTGGAATTCTGACTCTAAATCTCAGGGCCATGATCTACTAGACTTTACTATATTAGGGTAATCGAGAGATTTCCATAAACAAGAATTTTGACAAGGAAATTAAGCAAGGCTATTGGATAATATGAAAGAGTAATGCCAAACTAGGCTTAAAGCAATGGTTGTAGACAAGGTATAGGTATTAGAACATCAAGGAGATAAGCATCACTGGTTCCAATAGGATAGAGGTGCTAAAATATAAAGGAAGTGATCATCAGCTCAAGATATAACAGGGCATCAAGCTTTAGGGTAAGGATAGGGTTATCAAACAATCATGAATGAATTTAAGAAAAGATTGGCTTTTAGATATCAAGATAAAGTTTCTATCGAGGTTATTTCAAGAGTTGAATCAAAGCATCAGGGTGCAACATCAAGATTTCTCAGGGATCAATAGCATGATAATCAAAAGGATCAATAAGGTATTATAACACATCTCTATTTTATCATGGCATTAAACTATCATGAAAGACTTTTGAACTACTTGCAATACGTACTCGAGGGTTCATGGCATCTCTATGTAACTCAAAGATAAACAAAAGATACTCTTGATTTAAATATATCAAAATGACTCAGGATAATTGCATCGATATATATATGAACTGGTTACAGTAAATGCGAAGGTCAAGTTGAATCACTTGCCTTGAGATAGACTGGTCTGGTCTGACTGGTAGGAGCAACAACTGGAGCTTCACTCGACTTTTATGGCAAGTTTTCCCTCGTCTCGAGATCCTACATCAATAATAATAATCCTTATTATAATATATTCTTTTCATCTTAACCTATTTACAACCCGAAATTAAACATGGATGGCACTTAGGCCTATACACACTTAATTCATATCCAACATTTATATTTTCAAATGTACACACGTAGCCACATAATCACATATCGTATATTAATACCAAATAACATCATATACACCATAATGCCACACTAGGCTTGGATGATCTCGACTCACCACTTAAGTTACTTGGTCGCTAACTAAACGAAGTCTTCGAATTTGGGCTTCCTAACTCAATGTGCCTTTCCTAAATTATCCAAAACCTATTGACCCTCACTTGTGCCTTTTGTTCTACTGACCTTATACTATCTTACAACTATGGTGGTCGACCTAATACTCACTTCTAAGTGTCCTAAAACTATGTGATAAGTGAAAGTGCTCACTGGTGCAAATTTCAGAATGGTAACTAAGGTTTCTTGAGTGCATTAGACACTCTTAAACTACAAGTTTTTCTTCAAAATTTTTACACAAGACTCTCCTGACCTAAGGGCATCTCACAAGCTTGATGTGGCTCAAAGGCCTGGCTTGGGCCTTCTTGGGCCTAAGCTAAAAGTCCAAGGTTCCCCTGTTTTTCTGGGCAGAAAATGCCCTGACTTGAGTTAACTTGTGACACATGGTTCTAGCTCATATCCTATGAACTATGGTTGGAAAAACTTCTCTGACATACCCTCTAACTAAGGCCCAATTGGGCCTAATGAGGGCCTACCCATGACATGGCCAAATCTCCCTATTTCTAAGTTGCAACAAAACTGTCCCCTGCTGGACAGATTTTGTTATTCTACTTGTGCACCTAACCAAATGACATGCAAACCTCCAACCAACTCCTAAAACCTATTATATACTCCCCATACTAACTTCTGGTGGCTTGGGCCTCAAAGTGCACATCAATGACATGGTCAAAACTCACTCTAAACTCAGGGTACTAAACTGATTTTTCTGCAGAAACTATAACTCTCATTTTCCAAGGTTTTGACTTGACAAACCCAATTATCAACAACTAAATACTTAAACCAAGACCTATACTTGGTGTTCTACTGAACTAACTCCCTTTTTCTCAAAATACCCTTGGTGAGATCATCCTTCCCTATGGTGCAACTATGGCAAAATAAAAGAGACTACTCTTAACAAATCATAAACCTTTATGCTTTTGAAACAACAAGATATATATTTTTATAAAAGATAACCACAAATTATTACCATGCAACAAGAAGCATAAATCCATATTATCACATTATTCCTACTGAAATTAAGGCTCACTAACAAAATCTTTTCCAAATGGTCAAAATCTTACAACAAACTAAGAGAATTCCACATGCATGCATGCCTTCGGGTTTTTCAAACCAAAACAACATATTTTCTACATATATTCCATCTTAAAATTGACATGCAAGCCTAGCCTATGGTATACCTAGATGATCACTTAGCATGCAAGGAGTTTTATCAAATTTTCACCACCAAATTCAAGTCATTATCACATAAACATGCAAAAATTGATCAAAACTACAAGAATGATTTCAAGGACCATTCATTCGGCTCCCATATGGTCATGGCCGAATGAAATGGATGGAAATGGCCATTAAATCATCAAGATTTTCCTTCTCATGACTTGGCACTTATCCATTCATTGTAGTCCTCTCAAAAACAACCTTAAATCCATAAGAATCAAGATTGTATTTTGAGTTTCACTAAAACCTTTACATGCAACCCTTAAACTTAAACTTTCTACTCAAAACTCTTTGAAATATGAATGATCATGGTATGGGAGATAACATTTACTTGTATAAAGAGTAGAAGCTTGGTGGAGAAATGAAGAAAAATGGGGAGGGGGGGTTCTCGGTCTAAAAACCCGAGAATGAGAGAGAGAGCCGAGAGTGGGGGAGAAGGGGAGGGAGGAGAGAGTGAGTGTGGTGTGGGTGATGAGTAAAATGATCATGACTTTGCTTGTCTTATGGTTTTTGTATTGGCAAAAGTGAGTGGAATTAGGAATTGTCATGATTAACCTTCCACTTAAACTTGGTTGAATTTGCATGCAAGGGTAAAGAAGGTATTTGGCTAGGAAATAAGAGTTAGTGGGGTGGTTATTGACTCTTTAGCCCTTTTGGAATGTATGGAAGGAATTTGCATGCAAGGATAACTATGTAATTTGCTAATTATATTTATAAAGATTTATTTTTATAAAATAAAACACAAGTTCAAAAATTATAAAATTTATACCATAAAATAACTTGGATTTTTAGAGATTTTATAAAATCACTTTCAAAATTTGTGAACAAAATATCTTTTAAAAGAAAATTTCTCCAAGGCTTAGAATATTCCTTATAAATCAAAAATAAAGAAATTAAGTAAACTTTTGCTTTGAAAAATCATATACTACACAAAGCAAATTTATAATGCAGAAATTTTTACTCACACTAGCGCACAATCATTGAATATATTTTTATTTAACTTAATATTATTCACAAATAATATTACATAAAATGCCGGTCGTAACATCCTCTCCCCCTTAAGGGATTCTGTCCCCAGAATCTAAGAGAACAGATGAGGATACCGGGAACGCATATCAGACTCTAACTCCCAAGTCGACTCTTCGACCTTAGGGTTCCTCCAAAGTACTTTTACTAACTTTACTGATTTATTTCTAAGACTCTTTACTTGCCAGTCGAGTACTTTAACCGGTTGCTCCACAAATGACAGGTCTGCCTGAATTTCTACAGGTTCATATTCTATCACATGGCTAGCGTCAGGATTGTACTTCTTAAGCAACGACACATGGAACACGTTATGCACATGCTGATACTGAGGTGGTAAGGCCAACTCGTAGGCCACCTTTCCTACTTGACTCAAAATCTCAAAAGGACCTACGTATCTAGGTGCTAACTTTCCTTTCTTGCCAAATCTTATCAACCCTTTCCTAGGTGACACTTTTAGTAACACAGCTTCGCCAATTTGGAATTGAACATCCTTACGCGCTGGATCTGCATACTTCCTCTGTCTATCTTGAGCAGCAAGCAACCTTTTCTGAATTAACTTGACTGAGTCATGCAACTGTTGTACCAATTCTGAGCCGAGAATTCTTCCTTCTCCTACTTCATCCCAACTTGTTGGTGATCTACATTTTCGCCCGTACAAAGCTTCATATGGTGGCATGCCGATACTGGAATGATAGCTATTGTTATATGAAAATTCAATCAATGGCAGGTGGTCGTCCCAACTTCCAGCAAAATCGATTGCACAACTGCGCAACATGTCTTCAATTGTTTGAATTGTTCTTTCACTCTGGCCATCAGTCTGCGGGTGATACGCCGTGCTCATATTCAACTTCGTGCCAAGACATTCCTGGAATTGCTTCCAGAATCTTGAGTTAAATCGGGGATCTCTGTCTGAAACTATTGATACAGGTACTCCATGCCTTAATACGATTTCGTGCACATACAGATGAACCAACTTGTCCAGTGACGACTTCTCATTTATTGGAAGGAAATGCGCCGACTTCGTAAGACGATCAATTATAACCCATATTGCGTCATGTCCGGACTTTGTTCGCGGTAGTCCTACTATAAAGTCCATAGCGATGTTTTCCCATTTCCATTCTGGAATCTTCAGGGGCTGAATTAATCCGCTTGGTCGTTGATGTTCTGCCTTTACTTTCTGACAGGTATAGCACTTCGCAACCCATTCTGCCACGTCTCTTTTCATATTTGGCCACCAAAAGTTCTTCTTTAAGTCTTGATACATCTTGGTGCTTCCCGGGTGGATTGAAAATTTCGAATGGTGGGCTTCATGGAGGATCTCATTCTTTAATTCAGATACACGGGGAATCCATATTCTGGATGAAAACCTTAGTATTCCTTGCTCATCCCTTTTAGTATTAATCTCTTCTCCAGATAACTGATTTTTCTCTTTTTCCATTACTTCCTCTTGATACTTCTTTATCTTTTCCAGTAGTGTTGGCTGAAAGGTCATTGCATGACAAACTTCTTTGACTTTCCCATAAGCACAAAGTTCCAATTCAAATTTTCCGATTTCTTCAGATAACTCTTTTGATGTTATCATTGCATTCAATCTTTCCTTCCGACTCAGCGCATCGGCCACTACGTTCGCCTTTCCAGGATGGTAATTTATCGAACAGTCATAGTCCTTAATCAATTCCAGCCATCTCCTCTGCCTCATATTGAGCTCTTTCTGAGTAAAAATGTATTTTAAACTCTTGTGATCCGTGTAGATTTCACACTTTTCTCCATAGAGATAGTGTCTCCAAATCTTGAGTGCGAACACTATGGCGGCTAGTTCCAAGTCATGCGTCGGATACTTTAACTCGTGCGGCCTCAACTGTCTTGACGCATATGCTATTACCTTGCTGTGTTGCATCAACACACAACCCAAACCCTTATGTGAGGCATCGCTGAATATTACTAAATTCCCTTGATCATCTGGAAGTACTAACACCGGAGCTATTACCAACTTCTGTTTTAACTCTTGAAAGCTATTTTCACATTCTGCACTCCATTCAAACTTTTGATTCTTTCTGGTTAACTTGGTCAATGGTGTGGCGATCTTCGAGAAATCCTTGACGAATCTTCTATAGTATCCGGCCAATCCTAGAAAACTTCGCACTTCCGTAGGAGTCCTTGGCCTCTCCCAACTCATAACTGCATCAATCTTTGCCGGATCCACTTTAATTCCATCACTTCCAATAACATGCCCCAAAAATTGAACTTCCTTTAACCAAAACTCACATTTGGTAAACTTGGCATACAACTTCTCTTGTCGGAGTATCTCCAAGGCTATCCAGAGATGCTGCATATGTTCTTCTTCCGATTTAGAATAAATAAGGATGTCATCAATAAATACCACGACAAATTTATCCAAATACTTCTTAAATACCCGATTCATCAGATCCATGAATGCGGCCGGAGCGTTGGTCAATCCAAACGGCATTACTAGGAATTCATAATGCCCATATCTAGTCCTAAATGCGGTCTTGGGAATATCTTCTTCCTTGATCTTTAATTGATGGTATCCCGATCTCAAGTCAATCTTCGAAAAACATTTTGCTCCCTTTAACTGATCAAAAAGGTCATCTATTCTTGGTAGCGGGTAGCGGTTCTTGATCGTTACTTTATTCAACTCCCGGTAATCTATGCATAGACGCATACTCCCATCTTTCTTCTTCACAAAGAGAACAGGTGCTCCCCATGGCGACGTACTTGGTCGTATCACTCCCTTATCCAATAATTCTTGTAGCTGGCTCGCCAACTCTTTCATTTCTGCTGGTGCCATCCTATACGGAGCCTTTGAAACTGGTTCCGTGCCTGGAGCAAGGTTGATCTCAAACTCAATCTGTCGATCTGGTGGTAAGCCTGGTAGTTCGTCGGGAAACACATCGGGGAACTCATTAATTACAGGAATATCTTCCATGCTGGGGCTGCCTCTCTCTGAATCCACTACATATGCTAGGAACGACTCACAACCTTTTCTAAGTAACTTCTTAGCCTGAATAATTGTAAGAAATAGTCGCTCTTGCCTCTGTCCCTTAAATACTACCTTCTCTCCACTCTTCGTCTTTAAATACACTCTCTTGGTCTTACAATTTATCTGCGCGCTATTCTCTCCTAACCAATCCATTCCTAAGATTATATCAAACTCTCCCAGCTTGAAGAGTATCAAGTCGGCCGAGAACTTATATCCCGAAATATCAATCTCACATTTTGGACAAAATTGATTCACAGGAATCTTCTCTTGGTTCGCAATTACCACATTTACTACCTCACTCATAACCGTTTTATCACATTGGATCTTATCAACAAAAGATTCTGATATGAAAGATCTTGTGGCTCCCGAATCAATCAATACTTTAGCTTTGACATTATTGAGTAAAAGTGTACCTGCTATCACCTCAGAATTCTGAACAGCATCTTTCATCTTTAGGTCAAATGTCCTGGCTGTTGCTTGCGGGGTTGGTGCGGGTGGTGGAGGTAATGCCAATACCTCAGCTGGCACGCTTGCACTGGTACTTGCCACGTTCATCAGAGCTCTGACTGGTCCTGTTGCCTTACACTCCCTAGCCATGTGTCCAGTCTTCCCACATTTGTAGCACGTAACTCCTGGCTTCGGCATCTTGCACTCATTGGCCAAATGTCCCTTCTGATTGCACCTATAACAGGTCATACTCAGCTTATTGCATACTCCGGGGTGCCTTCTTCCACAGTGCTTGCATTCTGGCCTCTGGAACCTGTTTTCTCCAACTTGCCCTTGGCTTGCCTGATTGTTCCCTTTTGATTCTTGCCTTTTGCCCAAATTTCCTTTCCTTTGAAAATTTCCGCCCTTCTGGAAACCAATCCTCCTTACATTCCGATCTTGCGAACTTCCAGCTTCAGACTTTTCTCCATAAAATGGAACCTTCCTCTTCTTGTTATCCCTCTCTTTCCTTGACTGCATCCCATTATTCTCAATCAGAGCAGCTTTCTGTACTACTCCCGCATAAGTTTCAAGTTCAAACATAGCCACCCTATCTCTGATCCAAGGCTCCAATCCTTGCTGAAATTTCTTTGCTTTTTCTTCCTCAGTGCTGGTATACTTTGTCACAAACCTTGACAACTCAGTGAACTTCTTCTCATATTCCAGTACAGTCATGTTCCCTTGTTTTAACTCAAGAAATTTTAGCTCCATCTGATTCTGCATGTACTTAGGGTAATACTTGTCCAGAAATAACTTCTTAAATCTCTCCCAAGAAATCTGCTGAGTGACTTCCATAGCTTTTACTGATTCCCACCAATAGATGACTTCTCCCTTCAAGAAGTAAGTGGCATACGGCGTCTTCTGATCGTCTCCTAACTGTACCAACTCAAAAGCCCTTTCCATCTCCTTGATCCATGTGTTTGCTATCACTGGATCAGTGGTATCATGAAATACAGGTGGATTCACATTCTGAAAAGCTTTGAAAGTGACAATTTGTCTAGGTGGTACTGGTGGTTCAGGTGGTTGGTGTGGCTCACGGTTATCTTGGTTTTCAATTCGTTGTTGAAGAGTTAGTTGTTGTTGAGCTATAGCATTGGTTTGCTGTTGCAAGGTTTCCAGTAGTCGAAGAATATTTGGGTCTGTGGTGAAGGTGGTTGTTGGGTTCTTCTTTTTGGGAGGCATGATCCTGAAATAAGAGTTGTGTCAAAACAGATATGAATGATAAAATGATTCGAGGGTATCGCATGGCATTCTCATTTACATATGGGGTCAAGTTTCCAAATTAAGCAGATATGATGATAAAACATAAAATAACAGTTGAGAGCAATTGGAACAATAGCACATAATTATTGAAATTTTAAAGGTCACAGTACATAGGATTGGGACATAGTCTGATTCTAGAAATAACAGGCTTATTTAAAGGAAAGACGGAATCAACCGGGGATTCCATAGAGTCTGATAGTACAACAACATGAAAGGTAAATGGAAAGAACTAAGGCTCCACTCCATCTGAACGGGGCTTGGTAGTCTTTTCCTCTCGAAGCGTCTTCACAATGCTCTGGAGCTCATCCGCCACCATCTGAATGACATACTGGCTGGTACGGTCCCGGTGCGCTGGCATCTCCTCAAACTTAGTGTTGACGTACCCAACCAAGGTCTCAAGTCTCGCAATCATCTGCTCCTTGGGCTTCCCTTCATAGTTTCGGCTGTCCGGATACACGTTCTTCAGTCGGTCTATCAGTCGGTCGTACTTGCCCTGAAGCATGTCGAACTCGCGCCTCAACTCAGCATACACGGAGAAAGCAATAGTGTCGTCCGACCCAGAGGATGACGAGGAATGCGCCCTTTGCTGACAACCAATAAGAGGAGTATTAATAATAATTTACTTTACCTACTCTCTCGCATAGTATCTATAACCTACACACAAATCCTATAACCTATTTGGGCTGTCCAGGGACTCTAAACCGTAGCTCTGATACCAAAACCTGTCACACCCCCAACTTAAATAGCAAAATAATTATAGCTATTACATCATTTTAATGAGTATTACACAACCAAAATCCAAGATCTTACAGTTTAGGGTTTGGAACAGCCCAACACTACCAACTATTACATCTGATTACAAATACCGAGTCCTCACACAACTATTATTACTTATTCTACCTGAGCTCGAACATAAACATCAGCATCACAGGTCTTACGGGCAGTCTGCTTGAATCTAACCATGGCTGCTAGCTGTAATATCAGGGTAAAGCAAGAAGTGAGCCAAAAGCTCAACAAGTGCTAACAATACAACGCAAAGCATAAATCGAGATATACCTTTAGGAATGACAATGGAATGACATAATCAATGATAATCGAGAGATAAAACTTATGTGAGTTGGCATCATTTTGCTTACATCAAAACAAATTTTAAAACCATTCTTAATCAAAATCATTTTATGACGCTACGGATTACAGCCGGTGATCAGCCGCGAAGTAATCCCGAACCTCGCTGGGTTCTAAAACATTATTGGGAATCCCTAGGCAACTTTTAAGCCTAATATAAGTGTGGAAAGGACTCGCGTCTCAGTCCAGATCCACCATTCAAGAAAACATTTGTCCCCCTTTGGGACTGAAAAATCCACCTTTTATTCATTTCGAAAACTGATGCCGATTTATGACAAAATCTCTTTTGACTGAAATCATTTTTATCAGGGGATTATAGATCAACTTGAAACACTGGAATTCTGACTCTAAATCTCAGGGCCATGATCTACTAGACTTTACTATATTAGGGTAATCGAGAGATTTCCATAAACAAGAATTTTGACAAGGAAATTAAGCAAGGCTATTGGATAATATGAAAGAGTAATGCCAAACTAGGCTTAAAGCAATGGTTGTAGACAAGGTATAGGTATTAGAACATCAAGGAGATAAGCATCACTGGTTCCAATAGGATAGAGGTGCTAAAATATAAAGGAAGTGATCATCAGCTCAAGATATAACAGGGCATCAAGCTTTAGGGTAAGGATAGGGTTATCAAACAATCATGAATGAATTTAAGAAAAGATTGGCTTTTAGATATCAAGATAAAGTTTCTATCGAGGTTATTTCAAGAGTTGAATCAAAGCATCAGGGTGCAACATCAAGATTTCTCAGGGATCAATAGCATGATAATCAAAAGGATCAATAAGGTATTATAACACATCTCTATTTTATCATGGCATTAAACTATCATGAAAGACTTTTGAACTACTTGCAATACGTACTCGAGGGTTCATGGCATCTCTATGTAACTCAAAGATAAACAAAAGATACTCTTGATTTAAATATATCAAAATGACTCAGGATAATTGCATCGATATATATATGAACTGGTTACAGTAAATGCGAAGGTCAAGTTGAATCACTTGCCTTGAGATAGACTGGTCTGGTCTGACTGGTAGGAGCAACAACTGGAGCTTCACTCGACTTTTATGGCAAGTTTTCCCTCGTCTCGAGATCCTACATCAATAATAATAATCCTTATTATAATATATTCTTTTCATCTTAACCTATTTACAACCCGAAATTAAACATGGATGGCACTTAGGCCTATACACACTTAATTCATATCCAACATTTATATTTTCAAATGTACACACGTAGCCACATAATCACATATCGTATATTAATACCAAATAACATCATATACACCATAATGCCACACTAGGCTTGGATGATCTCGACTCACCACTTAAGTTACTTGGTCGCTAACTAAACGAAGTCTTCGAATTTGGGCTTCCTAACTCAATGTGCCTTTCCTAAATTATCCAAAACCTATTGACCCTCACTTGTGCCTTTTGTTCTACTGACCTTATACTATCTTACAACTATGGTGGTCGACCTAATACTCACTTCTAAGTGTCCTAAAACTATGTGATAAGTGAAAGTGCTCACTGGTGCAAATTTCAGAATGGTAACTAAGGTTTCTTGAGTGCATTAGACACTCTTAAACTACAAGTTTTTCTTCAAAATTTTTACACAAGACTCTCCTGACCTAAGGGCATCTCACAAGCTTGATGTGGCTCAAAGGCCTGGCTTGGGCCTTCTTGGGCCTAAGCTAAAAGTCCAAGGTTCCCCTGTTTTTCTGGGCAGAAAATGCCCTGACTTGAGTTAACTTGTGACACATGGTTCTAGCTCATATCCTATGAACTATGGTTGGAAAAACTTCTCTGACATACCCTCTAACTAAGGCCCAATTGGGCCTAATGAGGGCCTACCCATGACATGGCCAAATCTCCCTATTTCTAAGTTGCAACAAAACTGTCCCCTGCTGGACAGATTTTGTTATTCTACTTGTGCACCTAACCAAATGACATGCAAACCTCCAACCAACTCCTAAAACCTATTATATACTCCCCATACTAACTTCTGGTGGCTTGGGCCTCAAAGTGCACATCAATGACATGGTCAAAACTCACTCTAAACTCAGGGTACTAAACTGATTTTTCTGCAGAAACTATAACTCTCATTTTCCAAGGTTTTGACTTGACAAACCCAATTATCAACAACTAAATACTTAAACCAAGACCTATACTTGGTGTTCTACTGAACTAACTCCCTTTTTCTCAAAATACCCTTGGTGAGATCATCCTTCCCTATGGTGCAACTATGGCAAAATAAAAGAGACTACTCTTAACAAATCATAAACCTTTATGCTTTTGAAACAACAAGATATATATTTTTATAAAAGATAACCACAAATTATTACCATGCAACAAGAAGCATAAATCCATATTATCACATTATTCCTACTGAAATTAAGGCTCACTAACAAAATCTTTTCCAAATGGTCAAAATCTTACAACAAACTAAGAGAATTCCACATGCATGCATGCCTTCGGGTTTTTCAAACCAAAACAACATATTTTCTACATATATTCCATCTTAAAATTGACATGCAAGCCTAGCCTATGGTATACCTAGATGATCACTTAGCATGCAAGGAGTTTTATCAAATTTTCACCACCAAATTCAAGTCATTATCACATAAACATGCAAAAATTGATCAAAACTACAAGAATGATTTCAAGGACCATTCATTCGGCTCCCATATGGTCATGGCCGAATGAAATGGATGGAAATGGCCATTAAATCATCAAGATTTTCCTTCTCATGACTTGGCACTTATCCATTCATTGTAGTCCTCTCAAAAACAACCTTAAATCCATAAGAATCAAGATTGTATTTTGAGTTTCACTAAAACCTTTACATGCAACCCTTAAACTTAAACTTTCTACTCAAAACTCTTTGAAATATGAATGATCATGGTATGGGAGATAACATTTACTTGTATAAAGAGTAGAAGCTTGGTGGAGAAATGAAGAAAAATGGGGAGGGGGGGTTCTCGGTCTAAAAACCCGAGAATGAGAGAGAGAGCCGAGAGTGGGGGAGAAGGGGAGGGAGGAGAGAGTGAGTGTGGTGTGGGTGATGAGTAAAATGATCATGACTTTGCTTGTCTTATGGTTTTTGTATTGGCAAAAGTGAGTGGAATTAGGAATTGTCATGATTAACCTTCCACTTAAACTTGGTTGAATTTGCATGCAAGGGTAAAGAAGGTATTTGGCTAGGAAATAAGAGTTAGTGGGGTGGTTATTGACTCTTTAGCCCTTTTGGAATGTATGGAAGGAATTTGCATGCAAGGATAACTATGTAATTTGCTAATTATATTTATAAAGATTTATTTTTATAAAATAAAACACAAGTTCAAAAATTATAAAATTTATACCATAAAATAACTTGGATTTTTAGAGATTTTATAAAATCACTTTCAAAATTTGTGAACAAAATATCTTTTAAAAGAAAATTTCTCCAAGGCTTAGAATATTCCTTATAAATCAAAAATAAAGAAATTAAGTAAACTTTTGCTTTGAAAAATCATATACTACACAAAGCAAATTTATAATGCAGAAATTTTTACTCACACTAGCGCACAATCATTGAATATATTTTTATTTAACTTAATATTATTCACAAATAATATTACATAAAATGCCGGTCGTAACAGTTCGTTTCCAGAAAATACGTATATTCCTCATTGTACAAAATTAGGGTTATTGGTTTTGGCAAAACATTTCACCACAACACACAATTAGGTTTCGTATAAAACATATGCTCATATATTTATATATATTCGCTCGACGTCTCGATAATTATTGGATACGCTCCCATATTTCTGAAATTTGATTTTTCTGAAATCGGGCAACACTTCCTTTATTTATCGGACTAACTCGTCGAACAACTCGACGTCAAATCAACAACACAATCCAACAATTAATCCAATAATCACAAATTCCCAATCATCGGTATTATTCAATTATTACTATTATTCATATTTTATATAATTATTCATATTAGGACTCAGAATTAGCTCATCGCCGTCCATCGTCCGCTCGTCGAAATTCATCACGGACGGCGGTAAAATCCGCGGGTACACGATTAATTCGGGTTTTCAACGCTAAATTCTACCGATTAAAATATCCTCGTAAACAATTAATTCCAATAATTTCAGGGATTCACCTGAATTTTTACTAAAATAACTCGAACAAATACAATAAATGTTCATTCAAAAATTTCAGAAAATAGTCAGATAATCCAATCAAAACCCAATCGAACATATCCAAAATCGGATAACCCCGAAACAAACAGCATCGCAAAGGAACAGGAACCACGCAAAGGGACACACACCGATCACCCTGCCGGAAAATAATCTGGCGGCAATCGGAAAAACTAAAAGCACGGAACAATAGTAATCGTTACAACAACAACATAAACGCAAACAAAAGACCGCACAACCACAGTACCTCCATCGAGATACACACACACATGTGTGTATATACCTTCACCTACAACCCCGACTGAACCGAGGCCATACGGCTGGAACAGACAGGTCGCCGGGAAATATAGAGAACGACGGCTAGATGCTTGAAAGAAGGGAAGCTGCGGTGGCCGAAAAGTATGCGGCGGCAGGGGGAAGAAAAATATAGGAGGAAAATGAATTAAAGAAGAGGAAGAACATAGCAGGGGGTAATATCCCCTTTATTTCTTTTTCAGTTTATACAGCAACAACACGATAACAAATATACTGCTGCCACGTATCTGAGAATGGCAAAAATCTTTCCACGTGCCCTTTCTCTTATTCTGACAGTCTCATTTTATCCCGATTTTTGGAATTTAACGAACTCAAGTTGCACCTAAAATAAATTCCGAAAATTATCAAAATAGTCTTAAAATTTTCTAAAAATCTCGAAACTAATAAAATAAAATTTTCGTAAGTTTTAAAGCATTTTTGAAACGCAACTCGTACCCGCAATTCACAATTAACGAACCGAGCTGCACTTAAAACAATTTCAGAAAATCATGATAATAGACTTAAAATGTTACAAATATCCCGAAATTTATAAAAACATAGATTCTGAAATTTTAAGATAAGTTTTGAAACACAATTTATACCCGCCTTTAACAATTAACGAATCAACACACGGGTAAAATATATCCCAAAAAATTCCAAAATAATTTTAAAATTCTCGAAATATTCCAAACTTGAATAAATATGAGTTTCATAATTTTTGAAGAATTCTGAAATTAAATACAGATTTTACAAATAAATGTAATCAGAAAATCATACAGGGTTAAATAATTGATGAAATATTGATTTCTAAATTTTATAAAATCCCAAAAATAATTATTGTAGTTATAGAACCATAAAAACAATTTTAGAGATATTCCAAATATTTATGCAAACAATTTGCACTTAATCCACTTTTGAAAGCGAAAACAATTCAATATGACTCCATAATTAATCACGCGGACAACCCGGTACACCATAAATCATACATAACTACTAATCAAACAACACATAGCGGTCAAAACCAATACACATATTTTATTTATTTAATAGTTTCCATAGGTACATATTTAAATAATTCAAAAATACACGAGTCGTTATATCCTTCCCCCCTTAAAAAGATTCTGTCCTAAGAATCTGGTCTAATTAAACAAGTGAGGATATTTGTCAAGCATATCTGACTCTAATTCTTAAGTAGACTCTTCTACTTGAGGATTTCTGTAACGAATCGTATACTTTTATAATTAAATAAAGTGTAATTATGAAATTATTAAACGAATAATATATGTGTATAGCTTCGGTCAGCTATGTGTTATTTTACTTTTATCTATGTGTGTGAATTATGGTATTCAGGGTGGTTCGTGTAATTAATTATGGACTTGTATTGAATTGTTTTCACTTTTAAAAGTGGATTTAATACAAGTTTATTTGTGTAAATATGTGGATTGTCTCTAAAATCGTTTTTATGACTTTAAAATCTCAATATTTATTTTTGCGATTTTATAAAATTCAAAAATCAATATTTCATCAATTATTTAACCTTATATGATTTTCTGATTACATTTAATTATAAAATTTGTATTTAATTCCAGAATTCTTCAAAAATTATGAAACTCATATTTATTTAACTTTGAAATATTCCGAGAATTTTAAAATTATTTTGGGAATTTTCGGGATTAATTTTACCTGTGCGCTGTTTTGTTTAATTACTAAAAAAACGGGTATAAAGTGTACTTTAAAAATTATTCTAAAATTATTAAAATTACATTTTTATTTACTTCGGGGTATTTACAATATTTTAAATTTAAATTGGTAATTTATAGAATTTTATTTACCCGTAAAGTTACTCATTAAAACGTAAAGATCGGGGCAAGCGGGACTGTCAGAAAGCGGGGGTAATATACATGTCAACTATTTATACAATTCAATACACATGTTAGCTGCTGGAATTTTCAGAAAAAAAATAAAAAAATAGAGAGGAGATAAACACAATTGTGTGCACCCCCTCCCCTGTCTCCTTTCTCTCCCGATCAATCTCTCCATCTCTCTTTCCCCTTCGATCTCTCTATCTCTCCTGTTTATCCCTCGCCCATCCCCCTCTGTTCCCCTTGTCGCCGTTATGCTCCTGCATTTTTCCGGTGAGTCGCCGGCAGTTATGTGGGTGGTTGAGCTGTGTGTATATATTCATTTATATGTGTATATATGCTTGTGGTTGGTTGTGTGAGTCTGTGCTTGTTTGTGTTCGATTGCGGTGTTGATTCACTGCATGCTGCCTGATTCATTTCATGTTCTTTCTTCTGACCGCGCGTGTGCGCGTGGGCCGGGGTTACTGTATTTTATGGATTTCTGAAATTTCTTTGAAGTAATATTCGACTGAAATTATTTGATTATTTAATCGAAAAATATTTTAATTATTCAGGAATTTAATCAGTGAAATTTTCGGTTGGAATCCGAATTACCGGGTACCCCGAAAATTTTGTCGCCGTACCGCGATGACTCATTACGGGCGGACGGTGGACCGTTATGATATAATCTGAGTCCTACAATTATGGAAATAATAAAATATTATTAATTAAAAAAATTAGGATATTAATGTAAGTTGTATCGGTGCTGGGATTATGAATGTTGGATGGTAAACTGTAATGATTGGATTGTTGGTTTGTTGATTGTTGAGACGTCGAGTTGTTCGACGGGTAGGCAGATAAATAGAGGAGGTGTTGCCCGAATTTTTAGAAATTAAATTCAAAAATGTGGGACGTACCCTGTAATTATCGGAACGTCGAACGAGTATAAATAAGTATATACATATATCTTGTGCGAAACCTGATTATATGTTGTGGTGAATGTTCTGTCAAAATCCAGTAACCCTAATTTCGTAAAATGACGAGTATACGTATTTTCTGAAAATGAACACCAAACCGATTTCTTGAGAACGTGAACCCTGACTGTTGGGTGTGTTATTGTATTGTAATAATGTATGTAATTACGAGTCGGGTTTGAATATCGTTGGGTAAAATTGGTGTCGAGGATATGTCAAGCATACCTAGACGTCTAACGTAGGGTATTTCGGCTCTGTAGGTTCTAGTTGAAGGACTCAGGAGTTGATATCGAACTAAGATAATCTAGTGATCAGTCGGCAAGTGCCTCGAGGTTCCTAAGCGAAGAACCCTGAGAGTCCTGGATACTATCTTGGGATAGATTGTTGCGAAGCAGGGATGTCTTCTAGTGAGACAATCATTTTTCCATGAGAGCCCGAACGTTCAAGTCTATCAAAATTATTCAGTGATAGTCATAAAGTTCTGCAAGGCAAGTACCCCTGACCATTCTTTTATGGTTTAGTACATATGAATAGCTAAATGTTTTATTCTCGTAATGGAACAGAAACGTTTTAAGTTACGTATCCCCTGTTCTTGAAAATGTTGTTTAAAATTATGTTTTGGGGAAAAGTAACTTCTGAAAAGACCTATCTCTAAA
Source organism: Apium graveolens (assembly GCF_009905375.1). Taxonomy (NCBI): domain Eukaryota; kingdom Viridiplantae; phylum Streptophyta; class Magnoliopsida; order Apiales; family Apiaceae; genus Apium; species Apium graveolens. The sequence goes on from NC_133653.1 coordinate 123,681,242, forward strand.
CGTGATTAAAATGAAAAGAAGTTGTGAATAGTGTGTTGTGACAGAAATGATTTTGAAAATGAGATAGGTACAAGTGTTTTGAAAACTAGATAAAATGATCAGATATGGGATACGTTGGGGCCAGAGTAGGCCTATTGAGGTGGCGTAAGAGGCTAATTCGGTTGCGTGCACTGTATAACCGATTAGTCCAGCAGGTCAGAGACCTAGCTAGTCTCTGAGTTGCGGAACAGGTATATAGGATGGCAGTGGGAGCCGTCCAGTGTTGATAGCCTGATGAGTTGTCTTCACATATCCACTACGTATCTGATTTGAGTTTTGTGGTTCCCGTAGCGGAACAAGTTGTTTATATAGTGGATTTAGAAATGAAGATAGCATGCTAAGATTTAATTCTGGTATTTATACACAGCACACTACTAATGATATTGTTTTACAGAGCATGCTAATTTTGAATACCCAGTTTACATATGTTTTTACTTAATGTGCAGCAAATTATGAATTATTTTCCTATAACTGCTTTACTTTAAACTGTTTTGCTTGTTGTTCATATAGCGGTACTGTTGAGCAAACAATTGCTCACCCTTGCAGAATGTTTATATATGTATTATAGATGCCTAGGAGATTCTTCTGTGATAGTTGGGCAGAGTTCCAGTTCCCTTCGTGTCAGACTCCTCTGAGATGGTTGTGGTGGACCAAGGGTGGTCTATTGAGTTGTTGTTTTAAGTTAGCTATGTCGAGATGATTATTGTAAGTTTGAGTTGTGTTAGTTGAGTAACCTAAGTCATACTTAAACCTGGAAAAGGTCTTGGTAAAGGGGTCGTAGTTATGTATTATTAATGAGTTGGACTGAAGTATGATTGTTATTACTGTTGTTGATGACTTCAACTCCTGACCCCGGGGTTGAGGCCGTCACAGTTGGTATCAGAGCTATAGGTTTGAGTCCCTGATTTAGGTTATGGGTAAAGTCAAAGGAGTGAAGAAAGGTTCGCAAATAGATGTGAGTCAGCAACTCAATCAGAGGAGCAAGTCTATGAGTTTAGTCAAGGGTTTCGGAGACGTAACCCTGGTGTCTATTGAGGATTGATTGGAACTGCCCTAACCTAGGGTATGTCTTCTTTGTATATGTATTATTAGTAACGTTCGATAGAGATTTCTAGTTTTCCCTCGAGAAAATGAGTTTGATTGCGAGGATTCGGCATTAAGCGGGCTCTTGTTGTGTCAGCTGAGAAGACACCAACGTTATTTCTAAATATCGTATTTTCTGTGTCAAGGAATGTAACTGGACTGACTGTGTGACCTCAGTGAGTTCGGATAGTGTGACAATAGTCAGAGGCTGTTATGACGACTAAGTTTGGTATTGAATGTGGGTTAGAACGGGAGGTGATATCTTTGAACTCTTTTATTTCCTTTCCTGAAATGTATTTTATCTCCAGAGTAATTGTTTCTTATTTCATAAGTTGTTTATCTTTCTTGTGAGAAAGTTATGAACCCGAGGTAAGCTACTTAGGGTTCTGTTGATCTCCTTACAAATCAGATTCTTTCTTTTCTATTTGTGAATTTCCTATCTGAATATTGTTTCTTTCCTCGGTGACTTTTCGGGTTATTGGGGCAAACAATGCATATGAATTGACCATTTGTCTATGTGACAAAAGGGTATGGTGGGACGCCACCGAGTTATGTGTTGTGACTGTATGGTACTAAGACTGCCATCTTATGTACTTGTATGGTTGCTCTCAGTCATACCTACATCTTTTTCACTATTTCTTCTTATTTGATTCCCTTGAGTTGAAATTTCCTTTAATATTCTATGATAATGAATTGCTGCGATTGGATGGTCCTCGTTATTGAAAGCAAGTCAGAGTAACTATTAGGAAGAAGGAAAACTTTATATCAGGGTGTTATTTAAGAGTAATGGAAACCGTGAGAGTTCAGGATCTAAGGATGGAGTTATAGCCTCGGGAAAGGTAACTCAGTGATGGTTGAATCACTTGAGGGTACTAAGAAATCATCCTTAAAGTAATGGTTGGTTGAAATTTGGGCCATGGTGCCTAGAGGAGTCTAGCATTCCTTAAGCGTGACTTGAATTACTAGTGGGCTCTGCGTAATTGGCGGTTGATATAGCCAGCTAAGTCTTGTAGTATATTAAAGTAGGTATGGTAATTGAGTAGTGACGGAGAGTTAGTAAGTTGTTGTTATATTGAAGAGCCGTGCTACGGTGTTAGTTCTTTGTATTTTAAATCTCTTGAACTGTTGTTGATTCTGCTACTGTTATTGTTGCTATGATTGCTAGTGCTGGTAATCTAGATTTCTTTTATAAGTGGACCCCGATATTAAGGACTTGGGTACTGTGATTGGGCAGCATTTTCCTGATATAGGTGCACCGTTTAAACAAGGATACCTTCTATCAAATCTTTTGTTATGTTTTGAATAAAACTCATTTATAGATCCCAGGAAGATGTCACCTAAGAAAGTTACCCAGTCTAAAGAAAATAGTAGTAGTTTTGCAGAGGGTCCAATCATAAATGTAACTCTAGATTTGTTGCGCCAGCAGCAGCAACAACAGTTGCAGCTAGTCCAACAGGTTCAGCGGTGGTAACTACTGTTGCAGCAGCAACAGCAAGGAGTGAATCAAAGTACTAGTTTAAATCTTTCCAGAGTGCAGAAGGAGAAGGCCCTGTTTCATGGGCTAGGTTTACTGAGTTGTTTTTGGAAGGGTATTTCCCAGATTGTGTGCAGAGTCAAATGGAAATCGAGTTTCTAGAACTAAAACAAGGTGAAAGAAGTGTGTTGGAATTTGAGGCCATATTTACAGAATTGGCCCGATTAGTTCCTGAGTATGTAAGTACGAAGAGTCAGAAGGTAAGGAGGTTCTAACAAGGGTTGAAGCCTGAAATTCGTAGAGGAGTTATGGCATTGTAACTCAAGATATACTCCTCTATGGTTCAGGCCACCCTAGTAATAGAAGGTGACCAGAAGTTGACTGTTAGGGACGAAAGTGATAAGAAAGTATGTCGGAAGATGTTAAGGATAAAGCAAACCAAGGAGAATCCATTTAAGGATTTGAGAATTGGCTCGGCTGGAACATGAGTAAGAGATTCCGGAGGTAAAGTTTATTTCAGGATAGATCTGGTGCTACTTCAGTTGCTTCCACTCCAGCTCAGTCAGTGGAGTGAGCAGTGGATTGCAAGTTCTGTGATAGGATACACAGTGGTTCGTGTAGAAGAATGTGCAATGTTTCAAGTGTGGATATAAGGGTCATTATGCATTGGAATGTAATCCAGAAAATCCAGGAGTTATGCATCGCAATTATGGGAAGAGTGAACATATTGCAAGAAATTGTAGAACGGTTATTCAAGATATTACATTCCAAAGGTCAACATCCAGCACAGTTAGAGATAGAATTTTTCACAAGAACCAAGAAATCAAGCGTTTAGAAGTTGGATGTAGTTGCAGTTGATCTGACACCCTTCGAGCTAGAAGAGTTCGATGCGATTTTTGAATCGAGTTGGTTGTCCTGTAGTAAGGTAAAGAGTGGTTTTTAGAAGAAGCGAAGTGTAAAGTGTACAGAAGCCAATAGTAAGGTAAGTTGATGAATTCAGAAGCAACATAATAAGTTCTTCCAATTATGCTGGGAAAGGAGTAATAAGCTAAGAATATAAGGTAGATCCACCATGAGTAAAGATACGAAGAAGAGAAAGTTGGAGTAATAAATAAATGCCCTAGAGTCTCTAGAGGTCAGTGGAACGAAATAATTAGTGTGATGATTGTGAAAGTGATTGGAAGGGAAGTGAGTATACTAGATAGAGACCCCTGAGATGCACCAGTAATGTTGCTGGAAAGAGGAATGAAAATTATGAGATTGTGTACTGATTATTGGGAAGTTAACAAAATGATAAATAAGAATAGGTAACCTCTGTAAAGGATTGGTTACTTATATGACCTAATTCAAGGAGTGTGTGATTTCTACAGGATTGACTTAAGATACAGTATGAGGGCATGTCAAGGATTGTGATTAGGATGAGTTATGAGCGTTGTAAGGTGGGTGATATCATGTGGAGTGACAAGTATATGAGTCGTCTATAAAGATTTAAAGAACGTGGTGTATAAGGAGTACTTGGAAAAGCCCATTGTATTTATTGATAACATCCTCGCCCATCTAAGGGCTAAGGAAGGCCAAGTTGAAAACCTAAAGAAATGTCTGCGAAAGGTTGAAAAGTAGCAATTGTATACTAAGCTTCAAAAGTATGAGAATTTGATCTAAATTGATTATGAACCATGGTTGTTTAAGTGATTACCCACCAAGAAGGGTCCATTCAGGGATAGATGTCTTGAGTAGAAAAGAAAATTGAATATTATTAAGATTATTGAAGAGTTAGTGGGAGAATGGAAGAAGCTAGAAATTGAAGATTTAAGTACCTGGAAGTAATGGGGAGTAAGTGTATGAGATCACTTTTTAATTAGAAGGAATGGGAAGAATCAAGAAGTGTTAAGAAGAAGTTATAAATCAAGAATTGGGTAGTATAAATGGAAAGGAAAGTTATATCCAAAAGGACAGTAGAGGGTCCTATTTACCTGGAAGCATTCGGGCGTACCAAGACATGACAAAGAACTTTTGGGCAATTGTTGATAAGTCGACGAAGTCTGCATGTTTTCCCCCAATTAATGAAAGGTACCCTTGGATAAGCTAACAGAGTGGTATTTGAATAAAATTGTGACAAAGTATGGAGTCCCTGTTCTTATTGTGACTGATTAAAACCCGAGGATTTACTTGAGGTTTTGGATGAAGTTCCAGGAATGCTTGGGGATTGAGTGAAATATAATTACCACTTGCCATCCCCGGATAAATGGTAAAAGTGAAAAGACAATTCAAACAATATAAGCTATAAGAGTATATATTTTGGAATTTAAAAGGAAACCGCGATAATCACCTACCATAGATTGAGTTTTTATGATAATAGTTACTTGATAGTAAGAGAAAACTACTTTGCGAAATGTTATATGGACATAAGCGTGAGTCCTCCCTCTATTGAGAGAAAGTGGGAGTAGAGATATGGTTAGGTTCTGAATTAATTTAGTACATCAAGAGTGTGGTGGTGTACTCGGGAAAGAGTTGAAACAACTCGGGATATACAAAGAGAGAAAGCGGAGTTACATCGAAAGAATATAAATATATAGAATGAGGATCGTGGTATAGGCAAAAGTTACCTTGAAAGAGATTGGTTAAGTTTGAATAGAAGAGACAATTTGAGTCTTAAATATAGTAAACCGTTCAAGGTATTGATAAATATAGGTAAAGTTGCCCATGAGTTGTCGTGGCTGCTGCAGTTGCAGTATATATATATATATAATATGTCTTGTGTATCAATATTAGGGCGATATGTATCTGATGCAAAGCAAGTCATTGATTAGGAGCCAATGTGCTCTTACCCAAATTTATTTTGCGTGGAACGATTGATCCAAATCCTAGATCGTTGAGAACGAGTCCTTAGTAATGAATTTATGTCTTTAGTGAGTATGCCTTGAATAATTCCTTGAGTTGAAGAGTCTACCTGGAAGTTAGAGTCGGAATTGCTTGACAAATATCCTCACTTAATTAGTTAAGTCAGATTCTGAGGACATAATCTTTTTAAGGGGGGAAGGATGTAACGACTCATATACTTTTATATTTAATTAAAGTGTAATTATGAAATTATTAAGCGAATAATATATGTGTATAGCTTCGGTCAGCTACGTGTTGTTTTACTTTTATCTATGTGTGTGAATTATGGTGTTCAGGGTGGTTCGTGAAATTAATTATGGACTTGTATTGAATTGTTTTCACTTTTAAAAGTGGATTTAATACAAGTTTATTTGTGTAAATATGTGGATTGTCTCTAAAATTGTTTTTATGACTTTGAAATCTCAATATTTATTTTTGGGATTTTATAAAATTCAAAAATCAATATTTCATCAATTATTTAACCTTGTATGATTTTCTGATTACATTTAATTATAAAATCTGTATTTAATTCTAGAAATCTTCAAAAATTCTGAAACTCATATTTATTTAACTTTGAAATAATCCGAGAATTTTAAAATTATTTTGGGAATTTTCGGGATTAATTTTACCCGTGTGCTGTTTCGTTTAATTACTAAAAAAACGGGTATAAAGTGTACTTTAAAAATTATTCTAAAATTATTAAAATCATATTTTTATTTACTTCGAGGTATTTACAATATTTTAAAGTTAAATTGGTAATTTATAGAATTTTATTTACCCGTAAAGTTACTCGTTAAAACGTAAAGGTCGGGGCAAACGGAAATGTCAGAAAGCGGGGGTAATATACGTGTCAACTATAAATACAATTCAATACACGTGTTATGTAATAACCCCAATTTTTGGAATTTTTGAAACCCTTATGAATAGTGATTTTGCTGATTATGCTGAATAAGAAAACTTTTCATGCCACACTATGTAGGGGTTCTGTTATTGATATTTTGAGATTTTATTAGTACTCTATATGGTATATAAATGTATGTAAAGATCGTCAGAATCCAAATTCCGAACACTTTGATTTTTCCCGAAAATCCACCAGATACAAAAAGAAGTGAGTATAAGGTAACAGGATAAATTGGATTTAAATTCAAGGATTTTATGAGGGGGTCATAAAAAGGAATATAAAATATTGAGGAAGGTTTAGGGGAACCCAAGTGATACGATCCCGGATATGATTCCTCAAACGATAAATGAGAACGAAAGTTAAGCGAACCGTATAACAGATCAGCGGTCATTAGGCAAGCAATTAGGAGTTAATCAAGGAGGTTAGGGATGATGATGTCATCAAACCAACAAGAAGAAGACAAGTGTAACAAGATGACCTAAGCTTGATGACCTAAGCATGACAAGTGGGAAGGATTGGTTGGTTGATTGTGAGCCACACATTTTTCACCATGGTAAAAATTTAATTTAATTCCAAGACAAAAGGAAGCAACCAACCAACAAATATCATAATATAAATACAAATTGAAAGTTGACTTTCCCATTTCAAGAAGAAAGCTCTCGGCTAAAACAAACCCAGCAACTTCAAACTGCCATATCTCCTTCAATACTCACTCAAATGTTGTGTTATATAGCTCGTTCGAAAGGTATTGAGATGACCTACAACTCTTGTTCACAAGTCTCTTCCAAATAAGCATGGTAAGACCCTCATTTTTACAGTTCTTTAAATCGGACTTTTAGAAACTTCAAAGCCTAACTTTGTGTTCTTGATTTCTTTGGAAAGATCAAGCTTGTAGGAGGCTCCATAAGGCTTCCTAGTAAATTTCCACCCTCCAAGAAAGGTATAAATCTTCACACCCTTTAGTAATAAGTTTGAATGTTGAAGTTTGGAGATGGTTTGGATGGATGAGTAGTAATTTGAATGATAAGCATGATTCGAGCTTAATTGTTAAGTAGTTTAGTTGAATTTGGAGATGTTATAATATATGATTGGATTGAGATCTTTGAGCTTATTATGAATGAAATCAGTAGCATTGATGTGTATCTTGAGTTGTTGTTGATTGGTAGTTGGATTGATATGATTTGGAATGGTAAAAAATTTGGAAATAGCGTAAACATAGCCGTCGTAATGTCCGATTTACTTTAGACTGCTTTTGTTCATAACATTAGGACCCGAGAACTCCCTGCTAGGTTTTGACCATTTCCATGTTTAGATAGTTCATGTTACGAGCTTCGTTTTGATATGTGGTTTGTTTGATTCCGATGTACGGTTTAGGAGAAACGGCCATTTTAAGTAACGACATTTCGCGAATAAAACATTACCCCTCGCCTTACTTTGAAACATAGGTTAAAGACCTTAAATGACTAATTGGAGTATGAAACATTTATGTAAAGTGTAATAGGCAGTTGGTAAGACACTCGCGAAGGAATCGCCTTAAAACTCGTAATGGTTAATTTATTAAAAATGGTGGAGCCGAGGGTACTCGAGCGACTTAAGAGAATCAGTAAGCGCAAAGCGAGCGTTGGAGTCTAATTTGGTTAAAGTATAGATTTACAAGTGACTTCGGTTTAATTCCAACTTATATGTTGTTTATAGGTTACCAGACTCGTCCCGAACCATTTGTAATCCCCAGTCGCTCAGGCAAGTTTTTTACCCGTTATACTGTTGTTGTGATGTATATGTCTATATGCATGATCTTGTGATAAATGCATATTTGTTATTAGCAAATTCTTGCGATATATTGTAGCATGTGATATGGTATATATGCATGCCTGTTTTGTATTCTTGATTTATATATCTGTTGGTTCAAATGCTTATTCGTTGCATAATACCTATGCTAGAGATAAGCGGTATTTGCGTATACCCTTAGTATAGGGGATCAAAAGGTGAACTTTTTCTAAAACCGGGAGGCGAGGCTTCCGAGTATAATATATATTTATATATATATATATATTGATATAGTTTTTAAAACTATTAATTGAATAAGGTTTATTCGATAACTTTATTTTATTTAATGAATATTATTACGAATATTCATTCGAGGGCTTATGACTCCTTTATTTTATTTAATGAATATTATTACGAATATTCATTCGAGGGCTTATTGTTACGACCGGCATTTTATGTAATATTATTTGTGAATTTTGTATAATATTAAGTCAAATGAAAATATATTCAATGATTGTACGTTTGTGTGAGTGAAAATTTCTGCATTATAAATTTGCTTTGGGTAGTATATGATTTTTCAAAGCAAGAGTTTATTTAATTTCTTTATTTTTGATTTATAAGGAATATTCTAAGCTTTGGAAAAATCTTCTTTTAAAAGGCATTTTGTTCACAAATTTTGAAAATGATTTTATAAAGTCTCTAAAAATACAAGTTAATTTATGGTATAAATTTTATAATTTTTGAACTTGTATTTTATTTTATAAAAATAAATCATTATAAATTTTAGTTGTCATATTTATCAAATTACATGAATAACCTTGCATGCAAACTCTCTTCTATTTAATCAAAGGGCAAAGAAGACATTCTCAACCCCACTAACTCACATTTTGCTAACCAATTTACCCCTTTACCCTTGCATGCAAATCTACCTAACTATATTGGAGGGTTACTCTTGTAAAATCTCAAACCCACTCACATTATAGTCAAATCAATGCATAAAAACAAGTCCAAGAAGTGATCATCACCTCACTTCACCCCACCACTTCACTCTCTTCTCCCTCCCTCCTCCCTCACCTCTCGGTTTTTCCCCTCCCCTCTCGGCAACCACCAAAACCGAGCCCCATCCCCTTCTTTCTTCAACTCTCACTCAAACAATTATCTTATATCCAAGTAATTTTACTCCCTATATGTTATTCTTATATATATTTCAAAAGTTTAGAGTGAAAAACCTATGTTTTGACCTTGCATGGTGATGTTTTTGTTAAACTCAAAGTGAACCTCCTTGATTCTTGTGAATCTAAGGCTTTCACCATGAGATATAGTATCATAGGGTCAAGAATGGCTAGACATAAGAGTGTTACACTTATAAAATGTTGTTCTTACCCTAATCCATTCGGCCATGACTTGATAGGAGCCGAATGGATGGTGTTTTGTTGCCTTGTTACATTTTTGTGTATTTTGTGATGATAACGTGAATTTTATAGTAAAAGCTTGATAAAACCCTTTTGCATGCTAGTTGATCATTTAGTTGTAATCCTTGTTAGGCTTGCATGTTGAATTATGATAAAAATTTATTTGGAAATCATGTTGCTTTGGCTTGAAAGATCCGAAAGCATGCATGCATGTAAATCACTTTTGATTTTTTTTTGGAAGTTTTGATCATTTAGATTCATGTTGTTAGTGAGCCTTAATTTCAGTAGGAATAATGTATTAATATTGATTTATACTTCTTATTGCATGGTAATAATACGTGGTTATCTATTATAAAAAAAATATATATCTTGTTGTCTCAAGAGCATAAAGGTTTGTGATTTGTAAAGAGTAGTCTCTTTTATTTTGCCATAGTTGCACCTTAGGTAAGGATGATCTCACCAAGGTTATTTTGAGAAAAAGGGAGTTAGTTCAGTAGAATACTATGTATAAGTCTTTGTTTAAGTTTTGAGTTGTTGTTAGATAGGTTTGTCAAGTCAAAGCCTTGGAAAAATGAGAGTTATAGTTTCTGCAGAAAAATCAGTTTAGTACCCTGAGGTTTAGAGTGAGTTTTGACCATGTCATTGATGTGCACTTTGAGGCCCAAGCTACCAGAAGTTAGTATGGGGAGTATATAATAGGTTTTAGGAGTTGGTTGGAGGTTTGCATGTCATTTGGTTAGGTGCACAAGTAGAATAACAAAATCTGTCCAGCAGGGGACAGTTTTGTTGCAACTTAGAAATAGGGAGATTTGGCCATGTCATGGGTAGGCCCTCATTAGGCCCAATTGGGCCTTAGTTAGAGGGTATGTCAGAGAAGTTTTTCCAACCATAGTTCATAGGATATGAGCTAGAACCATGTGTCACAAGATAATTCAAGTCAGGGCATTTTCTGCCCAGAAAACAGGGGAACCTTGGACTTTTAGCTTAGGCCCAAGAAGGCCCAAGCCAGGCCTTTGAGCCACATCAAGCTTGTGAGATGCCCTTAGGTCAGGAGAGTCTTGTGTAAAAATTTTGAAGAAAAACTTGTAGTTTAAGAGTGTCTAATGCACTCAAGAAACCTTAGTTACCATTCTGAAATTTGCACCAGTGAGCACTTTCACTTATCACATAGCTTTAGAACACTTAGAAGTGAGTATTAGGTCGACCACCATAGTTGTAAGATAGTATAAGGTCAGTAGAGCAAAAGGCACAAGTGAGGGTCAATAGGTTTTGGATAATTTAGGAAAGGCACATTGAGTTAGGAAGCCCAAATTTGAAGACTTTGTTTAGTTAGCGACCAAGTGACTTAAGTGGTGAGTCGAGATCATCCAAGCCTAGTGTGGCATTATGGTGTATATGATGTTATTTGGTATTAATATACGATATGTGATTATGTGGCTACGTGTGTACATTTGAAAATATAATGGTGGATATGAATTAAGTGCGTATAGGCCTAAGTGCCATCCATGTTTAATTTCGGGTTGTAAATAGGTTAAGATGGTAAGAATATATTATAATGAGGATTATTATTATTTATGTAGGATCTCGAGACGAGGGAAAACTTGCCATAAAAGTCGAGTGAAGCTCCAGTTGTTGCTCCTACCAGTCACACCAGACCAGTCTATCTCAAGGCAAGTGATTCAACTTGACCTTCGTATTTACTGTAAACAGTTCATATATATATCGATGCAATTATCCTGAGTCATTTTGATATATTTAAATCAAGCATATCTTTTGTTTATCTTTGAGTTACATAGAGATGCCATGAACCCTCGAGTACGTATTGCAAGTAGTTCAAAAGTCTTTCATGATAGTTTAATGCCATGATAAAATAGAGATTTGTTATAATACTTTATTGATCCTTTTGATTATCATGCTATTGATCCCTGAGAAATCTTGATATTGCACCCTGATGCTTTGATTCAACTCTTGAAATAACCTCGATAGAAACTTTATCTTGATACCTAAAAGCCAATCATTTCTTAAATTCATTCATGATTGTTTGATAACCCTATCCTTACCCTAAAGCTTGATACCCTGTTATATCTTGAGCTGATGATCACTTTCTTTATATTTTAACACCTCTATCCTATTGGAACCAGTGATGCTTATCTTCTTGATGTTCTAATACCTATACCTTGTCTACAACCATTGCTTTAAGCCTAGTTTGGCATTACTCTTTCATATTATCCAATAGCCTTGCTCAATTTCCTTGTCAAAGTTCTTGTTTATGGAAACCTCTCAATTACCCTAATATAGTAAAGTCTAGTGGATCATGGCCCTGAGATTTAGTGTCATATTTCCAGTGTTTCAAAGTTGATCTATAATCCCTTGATAAAAATGATTACAGTCGAAAGAGATTTTGTCATAAATCGGCATCAGTTTTTAAAATGATTAAAATGTAGATTTTTCAGTCCCAAAGGGGGATAAATGTTTTCTTTGAATGGTGGATCTGGACTGAGACGCGAGTCCTTTCCACACTTATATTAGGTTTAAAAGTTGCCTAGGGATTCCCAATAATGTTTTAGAACCCAGCGAGGTTCGGGATTACTTCGCGGCTGATCACCGGCTGTAATCCGTAGCGTCATAAAATGATTTTGATTAAGAATGATTTTAAAATTGTTTTGATGCAAGCATAATGATGCCAACTCACATAAGTTTTATCTCTCGTTATCATTGATTATGTCTTTCCATTGTCATTCCTAAAGGTATATCTCGATTTATGTTTTGCGTTGTACTGTTAGCACTTGTTGAGCTTTTGGCTCACTTCTTGCTTTACCCTGATATTACAACTAGCAGCTATGGTTAGATTCAAGCAGACTGCCCGTAAGACCTGTGATGCTGATGCTTATGTTCGAGCTCAGGTAGAATAAGTAATAATAGCTGTGAGGATTCGGTATTTGTAATCAGATGTAATAGCTAGTAGTGATGGGCTGTTCCAAACCCTAAACTGTAAGATCTTGGATTGGTTGTGTATCCTTCATTAAAATGATGTAATAGCTATATTTATTTCTCTATTTAAGTTGGGGGTGTGACAGGTTTTGGTATCAGAGCTACGGTTTAGAGTCCCTGGACAGCCCAAATAGGTTATAGGATTTGTGTGTAGGTTATAGATATTATGCGAGAGAGTAGGTTAAGTAAATTATTATTAATACTCCTCTTATTGGTTGTCAGCAAAGGGCGCATTCCTCGTCATCCTCTGGGTCGGACGACACTATTGCTTTCTCCGTGTATGCTGAGTTGAGGCGCGAGTTCGACATGCTTCAGGGCAAGTACGACCGACTGATAGACCGACTGAAGAACGTGTATCCGGACAGCCGAAACTACAAAGGGAAGCCCAAAGAGCAGATGATTGCGAGACTTGAGACCTTGGTTCAGTACGTCAACACTAAGCTTGAGGAGATGCCAGCACACCGGGACCGTACCAGCCAGTATGTCATTCAGATGGTGGCGGATGAGCTCCAGAGCATTGTGAAGACGCTTCGAGAGGAAAAGACTACCAAGCCCCGTTCAGATGGAGTGGAGCCTTAGTTCTTTCCATTTACCTTTCATGTTGTTGTACTATCAGACTCTATGGAATCCCCAGTTGTTTCCGTCTTTCCTTTAAATAAGCCTGTTATTCCTAGAATCAGACTATGTCCCAATCCTATGTACTGTGACCTTTAAAATTTCAATAATTATGTGCTATTGTTCCATTTGCTCTCAACTGTTATTTTATGTTTTTATCATCATATTTGCTTAATTTGGAAACTTGACCCCATATGTAAATGAGAATGCCATGCGATACCCTCGAATCATTTTATCATTCATATCTGTTATGACACAACTCTTATTTCAGGATCATGCCTCCCAAAAAGAAGAACCCAACAACCACTTTCACCACAGACCCAAACATTCTTCGACTACTGAAAACCTTGCAACAGCAAACCAATGTTATAGCTCAACAACAACTAACTCTTCAACAACGAATTGAAAACCAAGATAACCGTGAGCCACACCAACCACCTGAACCACCAGTACCACCTAGACAAATTGTCACTTTCAAAGCTTTTCAGAATGTGAATCCACCTGTATTTCATGATACCACTGATCCAGTGATAGCAAACACATGGATCAAGGAGATGGAAAGGGCTTTTGAGTTGGTACAGTTAGGAGATGATCAGAAGACGCCGTATGCCACTTACTTCTTGAAGGGAGAAGTCATCTATTGGTGGGAATCAGTAAAAGCTATGGAAGTCACTCAACAGGTTTCTTGGGAGAGATTTAAGAAGTTATTTCTGGACAAGTATTACCCTAAGTACATGCAGAATCAGATGGAGCTAAAATTTCTCGAGTTAAAGCAAGGGAACATGACTGTACTGGAATATGAGAAGAAGTTCACTGAGTTGTCAAGGTTTGTGACAAAGTATACTAGCACTGAGGAAGAAAAAGCAAAGAAATTTCAGCAAGGATTGGAGCCTTGGATCAGAGATAGGGTGGCTATGTTTGAGCTTGAAACTTATGCGGGAGTAGTACAGAAAGCTGCTCTGATTGAGAATAATGGGATGCAGTCAAGGAAAGAGAGGGATAACAAGAAGAGGAAGGTTCCATTTTATGGAGAAAAGTCTGAAGCTGGAAGTTCGCAAGATCGGAATGTAAAGAGGATTGGTTTCCAGAAGGGCGGAAATTTTCAAAGGAAGGGAAATTTGGGCAAAAGGCAAGAATCAAAAGGGAACAATCAGGCAAGCCAAGGGCAAGTTGGAGAAAACAGGTTCCAGAGGCCAGAATGCAACCACTGTGGAAGAAGGCACCCCGGAGTATGCAATAAGCTGAGTATGACCTGTTATAGGTGCAATCAGAAGGGACATTTGGCAAACGAGTGCAAGATGCCGAAGCCAGGAGTTACGTGTTACAAGTGTGGGAAGACTGGACACATGGCTAGGGAGTGTAAGGCAACAGGACCAGTCAGAGCTCTGATGAACGTGGCAAGTACCAGTGCAAGCGTGCCAGCTGAGGTATTGGCATTACCTCCACCACCCGCACCAACCCCGCAAGCAACAGCAAGGACATTTGATCTAAAGATGAAAGATGCTGTTCAGAATTCTGAGGTGATAGCAGGTACACTTTTATTCAATAATGTCAAAGCTAAAGTATTGATTGATTCGGGAGCAACAAGATCTTTCATATCAGAATCTTTTGTTGATAAGCTCCAATGTGATAAAACGGTTATGAGTGAGGTAGTAAATGTGGTAATTGCGAACCAAGAGAAGATTCCTGTGAATCAATTTTGTCCAAAATATGAGATTGATATTTCGGGATATAAGTTCTCAGCCGACTTGATACTCTTCAAGCTGGGAGAGTTTGATATAATTTTAGGAATGGATTGGTTAGGAGAGAATAGCGCTCAGATAAATTGTAAGACCAAGAGAGTGTATTTAAAGACGAAGAGTGGAGAGAAGGTAGTATTTAAGGGGCAGAGGCAAGAGCAACTATTTCTTACAATTATTCAGGCTAAGAAGTTACTTAGAAAAGGTTGTGAGTCGTTCCTAGCATATGTAGTGGATTCAGAGAGAGGCAGCCCCAGCATGGAAGATATTCCTGTAGTTAATGAGTTCCCCGATGTGTTTCCCGACGAACTACCAGGCTTACCACCAGATCGACAAATTGAGTTCGAGATCAACCTTGCTCCAGGCACGGAACCAGTTTCAAAGGCTCCGTATAGGATGGCACCAGCAGAAATGAAAGAGTTGGCAAGCCAGCTACAAGAATTATTGGATAAGGGAGTGATACGACCAAGTACGTCGCCATGGGGAGCACCTGTTCTCTTTGTGAAGAAGAAAGATGGGAGTATGCGTCTATGCATAGATTACCGGGAGTTGAATAAAGTAACGATCAAGAACCGCTACCCGCTACCAAGGATAGATGACCTTTTTGATCAGTTAAAGGGAGCAAAATGTTTTTCGAAGATTGATTTGAGATCGGGATACCATCAATTAAAGATCAAGGAAGAAGATATTCCCAAGACCGCATTTAGGACCAGATATGGGCATTATGAATTCCTAGTAATGCCGTTTGGATTGACCAACGCTCCGACCACATTTATGGATCTGATGAATCGAGTATTTAAGAAGTATTTGGATAAATTTGTCGTGGTATTTATTGATGACATCCTTATTTATTCTAAGTCGGAAGAAGAACATAAGCAGCACCTCTGGATAGCATTGGAGATACTCCGACAAGAGAAGTTGTATGCCAAGTTTACCAAATGTGAGTTTTGGTTAAAGGAAGTTCAATTTTTGGGGCATGTTATTGGAAATGAGGGAGTTAAAGTGGATCCGGCGAAGATTGAGGCAGTTATGAGTTGGGAGAGGCCAAAGACTCCTACGGAAGTGCGAAGTTTTCTAGGATTGGCCGGATACTATAGAAGATTCGTCAAGGATTTCTCGAAGATCGCCACGCCATTGACCAAGTTAACCAGAAAGAATCAAAAGTTTGAATGGAGTGCAGAATGTGAAAATAGCTTTCAAGAGTTAAAACAGAAGTTGGTAACAGCTCCGGTGTTGGTACTTCCAGATGATCAAGGGAATTTTGTAATATTCAGCGACGCTTCACATAAGGGTTTGGGTTGTGTGTTGATGCAACACAGTAAGGTAATAGCATATGCGTCAAGACAGTTGAAGCCGCACGAGTTAAAGTATCCGACGCATGACTTGGAACTAGCCGCCATAGTGTTTGCACTCAAGATTTGGAGACACTATCTCTATGGAGAGAAGTGTGAAATCTACACGGATCACAAGAGTTTAAAGTACATTTTTACTCAGAAAGAGCTCAATATGAGGCAGAGCAGATGGCTGGAATTGATCAAGGACTATGACTGTTCGATAAATTACCATCCTGGAAAGGCGAACGTAGTGGCCGATGCGCTGAGTTGGAAGGAGAGATTGAATATGATGATAACATCAAAAGAGTTATCTGAAGAAATCGGAAAATTGGAATTGGAACTTTGTGCTTATGGGAAAGTCAAAGAAGTTTGTCGTGCAATGACCTTTCATCCAACACTAATGGAAAAGATAAAGAAGTGTCAAGAGGAAGTAATGGAAAAAGAGAAAAATCAGTTATCTGGAGAAGAGATTATTACTAAAAGGGATGAGCAAGGAATACTAAGGTTTTCATCCAGAATATGGATTCCTCATGTACCTGAATTAAAGAATAAGATCCTCCGTGAAGCCCACCATTTGAAATTTTCAATCCACCCGGGAAGCACCAAGATGTATCAAGACTTAAAGAAGAACTTTTGGTGGCCAAATATGAAGCGAGACGTGGCAGAATGGGTTGCGAAGTGCTATACTTGTCAGAAAGTAAAGGCAGAACATCAACGACCAAGCGGATTAATTCAGCCCCTGAAGATTCCAGAATGGAAATGGGAAAATATCGCTATGGACTTTATAGTAGGACTACCGTGAACAAAATCCGGACATGACGTAATATGGGTTATAATTGATCGTCTTACGAAGTCGGCGCATTTCCTTCCAATAAATGAGAAGTCGTCACTGGACAAGTTGGTTCATCTGTATGTGCACGAAATCGTATTAAGGCATGGAGTACCCGTATCAATAGTTTCAGACAGAGATCCCCGATTTAACTCGAGATTCTGGAAGCAAATCCAGGAATGTCTTGGCACGAAGTTGAATATGAGTACGGCGTATCACCCGCAGACTGATGGTCAGAGCGAAAGGACGATTTAAACAATCGAAGACATATTGCACAGTTGTGCAATCGATTTTGCAGGAAGTTGGGACGACCACCTACCATTGATTGAATTCTCATATAACAACAGCTATCATTCCAGTATCGGCATGCCACCATATGAAGCTTTGTACGGGCGAAAATGTAGATCACCAACAAGTTGGGATGAAGTAGGAGAAGGAAGAATTCTCGGCTCAGAATTGGTACAACAGTTGCATGACTCAGTCAAGTTAATTCAAAAAAGGTTGCTTGCTGCTCAAGATAGACAGAGGAAGTATGCGGATCCAGCGCGTAAGGATGTTCAATTCCAAATTGGCGAAGCTGTGTTGCTAAAGGTGTCACCTAGGAAAGGGTTGATGAGATATGGCAAGAAAGGAAAGTTAGCACCTAGATACATAGGTCCTTTTGAGATTTTGAGTCAAGTAGGAAAGGTGGCCTACGAGTTGGCCTTACCACCTCAGTATCGGCATGTGCATAATGTGTTCCATGTGTCGTTACTTAAGAAATATAATCCTGACACTAGCCATGTGATAGAATATGAACCCGTAGAAATTCAGGCAGACCTGTCATTTGTGGAGCAACCGGTTAAAATACTCGATTGGCAAGTAAAGAGTCTTAGAAATAAGTCAGTAAAGTTAGTAAAAGTACTTTGGAGAAACCCTAAGGTCGAAGAGTCGACTTGGGAGTTAGAGTCTGATATGCGTTCCCGGTATCCTCATCTGTTCTCTTAGATTCTGGGGACAGAATCCCTTAAGGGGGAGAGGATGTTACGACCGGCATTTTATGTAATATTATTTGTGAATTTGGTATAATATTAAGTCAAATGAAAATATATTCAATGATTGTACGTTTGTGTGAGTGAAAATTTCTGCATTATAAATTTGCTTTGGGTAGTATATGATTTTTCAAAGCAAGAGTTTATTTAATTTCTTTATTTTTGATTTATAAGGAATATTCTAAGCTTTGGAAAAATCTTCTTTTAAAAGGCATTTTGTTCACAAATTTTGAAAATGATTTTATAAAGTCTCTAAAAATACAAGTTAATTTATGGTATAAATTTTATAATTTTTGAACTTGTATTTTATTTTATAAAAATAAATCATTATAAATTTTAGTTGTCATATTTATCAAATTACATGAATAACCTTGCATGCAAACTCTCTTCTATTTAATCAAAGGGCAAAGAAGACATTCTCAACCCCACTAACTCACATTTTGCTAACCAATTTACCCCTTAACCCTTGCATGCAAATCTACCTAACTATATTGGAGGGTTACTCTTTTAAAATCTCAAACCCACTCACATTATAGTCAAATCAATGCATAAAAACAAGTCCAAGAAGTGATCATCACCTCACTTCACCCCACCACTTCACTCTCTTCTCCCTCCCTCCTCCCTCACCTCTCGGTTTTTCCCCTCCCCTCTCGGCAACCACCAAAACCGCGCCCCATCCCCTTCTTTCTTCAACTCTCACTCAAACAATTATCTTATATCCAAGTAATTTTACTCCCTATATGTTATTCTTATATATATTTCAAAAGTTTAGAGTGAAAAACCTATGTTTTGACCTTGCATGGTGATGTTTTTGTTAAACTCAAAGTGAACCTCCTTGATTCTTGTGAATCTAAGGCTTTCACCATGAGATATAGTATCATAGGGTCAAGAATGGCTAGACATAAGAGTGTTACACTTATGAAATGTTGTTCTTACCCTAATCCATTCGGCCATAACTTGATAGGAGCCGAATGGATGGTGTTTTGTTGCCTTGTTACATTTTTGTGTATTTTGTGATGATAACGTGAATTTTATAGTAAAAGCTTGATAAAACCCTTTTGCATGCTAGTTGATCATTTAGTTGTAATCCATGTTAGGCTTGCATGTTGAATTATGATAAAAATTTATTTGGAAATCATGTTGCTTTGGCTTGAAAGATCCGAAAGCATGCATGCATGTAAATCACTTTTGATTTTTTTTTTTGGAAGTTTTGATCATTTAGATTCATGTTGTTAGTGAGCCTTAATTTCAGTAGGAATAATGTATTAATATTGATTTATACTTCTTATTGCATGGTAATAATTCGTGGTTATCTATTATAAAAAAAATATATATCTTGTTGCTTCAAGAGCATAAAGGTTTGTGATTTGTAAAGAGTAGTCTCTTTTGTTTTGCCATAGTTGCACCTTAGGTAAGGATGATCTCACCAAGGTTATTTTGAGAAAAAGGGAGTTAGTTCAGTAGAATACCATGTATAAGTCTTTGTTTAAGTTTTGAGTTGTTGTTAGATAGGTTTGTCAAGTCAAAGCCTTGGAAAAATGAGAGTTATAGTTTCTGCAGAAAAATCAGTTTAGTACCCTGAGGTTTAGAGTGAGTTTTGACCATGTCATTGATGTGCACTTTGAGGCCCAAGCTACCAGAAGTTAGTATGGGGAGTATATAATAGGTTTTAGGAGTTGGTTGGAGGTTTGCATGTCATTTGGTTAGGTGCACAAGTAGAATAACAAAATCTGTCCAGCAGGGGACAGTTTTGTTGCAACTTAGAAATAGGGAGATTTGGCCATGTCATGGGTAGTCCCTCATTAGGCCCAATTGGGCCTTAGTTAGAGGGTATGTCAGAGAAGTTTTTCCAACCATAGTTCATAGGATATGAGCTAGAACCATGTGTCACAAGATAATTCAAGTCAGGGCATTTTCTGCCCAGAAAAACAGGGGAACCTTGGACTTTTAGCTTAGGCCCAAGAAGGCCCAAGCCAGGCCTTTGAGCCACATCAAGCTTGTGAGATGCCCTTAGGTCAGGAGAGTCTTGTGTAAAAATTTTGAAGAAAAACTTGTAGTTTAAGAGTGTCTAATGCACTCAAGAAACCTTAGTTACCATTCTGAAATTTGCACCAGTGAGCACTTTCACTTATCACATAGCTTTAGAACACTTAGAAGTGAGTATTAGGTCGACCACCATAGTTGTAAGATAGTATAAGGTCAGTAGAGCAAAAGGCACAAGTGAGGGTCAATAGGTTTTGGATAATTTAGGAAAGGCACATTGAGTTAGGAAGCCCAAATTTGAAGACTTTGTTTAGTTAGCGACCAAGTGACTTAAGTGGTGAGTCGAGATCATCCAAGCCTAGTGTGGCATTATGGTGTATATGATGTTATTTGGTATTAATATACGATATGTGATTATGTGGCTACGTGTGTACATTTGAAAATATAATGGTGGATATGAATTAAGTGCGTATAGGCCTAAGTGCCATCCATGTTTAATTTCGGGTTGTAAATAGGTTAAGATGGTAAGAATATATTATAATGAGGATTATTATTATTTATGTAGGATCTCGAGACGAGGGAAAACTTTCCATAAAAGTCGAGTGAAGCTCCAGTTGTTGCTCCTACCAGTCAGACCAGACCAGTCTATCTCAAGGCAAGTGATTCAACTTGACCTTCGTATTTACTGTAAACAGTTCATATATATATCGATGCAATTATCCTGAGTCATTTTGATATATTTAAATCAAGCGTATCTTTTGTTTATCTTTGAGTTACATAGAGATGCCATGAACCCTCGAGTACGTATTGCAAGTAGTTCAAAAGTCTTTCATGATAGTTTAATGCCATGATAAAATAGAGATTTGTTATAATACTTTATTGATCCTTTTGATTATCATGCTATTGATCCCTGAGAAATCTTGATATTGCACCCTGATGCTTTGATTCAACTCTTGAAATAACCTCGATAGAAACTTTATCTTGATACCTAAAAGCCAATCATTTCTTAAATTCATTCATGATTGTTTGATAACCCTATCCTTACCCTAAAGCTTGATACCCTGTTATATCTTGAGCTGATGATCACTTTCTTTATATTTTAACACCTCTATCCTATTGGAACCAGTGATGCTTATCTTCTTGATGTTCTAATACCTATACCTTGTCTACAACCATTGCTTTAAGCCTAGTTTGGCATTACTCTTTCATATTATCCAATAGCCTTGCTCAATTTCCTTGTCAAAGTTCTTGTTTATGGAAACCTCTCAATTACCCTAATATAGTAAAGTCTAGTGGATCATGGCCCTGAGATTTAGTGTCATATTTCCAGTGTTTCAAAGTTGATCTATAATCCCTTGATAAAAATGATTACAGTCGAAAGAGATTTTGTCATAAATCGGCATCAGTTTTTAAAATGATTAAAATGTGGATTTTTCAGTCCCGAAGGGGGATAAATGTTTTCTTTGAATGGTGGATCTGGACTGAGACGCGAGTCCTTTCCACACTTATATTAGGCTTAAAAGTTGCCTAGGGATTCCCAATAATGTTTTAGAACCCAGCGAGGTTCGGGATTACTTCGCGGCTGATCACCGGCTGTAATCCGTAGCGTCATAAAATGATTTTGATTAAGAATGATTTTAAAATTGTTTTGATGCAAGCATAATGATGCCAACTCACATAAGTTTTATCTCTCGTTATCATTGATTATGTCTTTCCATTGTCATTCCTAAAGGTATATCTCGATTTATATTTTGCGTTGTACTGTTAGCACTTGTTGAGCTTTTGGCTCACTTCTTGCTTTACCCTGATATTACAGCTAGCAGCTATGGTTAGATTCAAGCAGACTGCTCGTAAGACCTGTGATGCTGATGCTTATGTTCGAGCTCAGGTAGAATAAGTAATAATAGCTGTGAGGATTCGGTATTTGTAATCAGATGTAATAGCTGGTAGTGATGGGCTGTTCCAAACCCTAAACTGTAAGATCTTGGATTGGTTGTGTATCCTTCATTAAAATGATGTAATAGCTATATTTATTTCGCTATTTAAGTTGGGGGTGTGACACTTATGACTTCTTTATTTTATTAAATGAATATTATTTTGAATATTCATTCGAGGGCTTATGACTTCTTTATTTTATTAAATGAATATTATTTTGAATATTCATTCGAGGACTTATGACTCCTTTTATTTTATTAAATGAATATTATTTTGAATATTCATTCGAGGACTTATGACTCCTTTTATTTTATTATTTGAATATTATTTGAATATTCATTCGAGGGCTTATGACACTTTTATATTATTTATTGAATATTATTTGAATATTCATTCGAGGGCTTATGACTCAGTTTATATTATTTAATGAATATTATTTGAATATTCATTTGAGGATCTATGACTCCGATTATTTGCTGAGATATGTTCTTTATTTTATTAAAGAATAAGGTGTCGATAATCAAACTTATCTTTGATTATTCAAATAAAGATAGTACTTTCGTATAAGTATATCTTTGGTTATTTAATACTCATTTCAAGTATAAGTTTTAAAACTTCTACTTCAATTATTTTTATAAAGATTATTCTTTAGGGGAATATTATTTAAATAATAATATTCAGATATTTTCTAATATATTGGGACTGATTTATTTCATTAAATCAGCATTACTCCAAACACTCTTTAAAGTGTTTTCGATTCTTCAAAATGATTTTTAAAAGTTAGAGCGGATCCCAAAACTCATTTTTATATTTAAGATCTTCCTTTTAAAGGGGATTTAAATACTCGTTCAAAACTTGAGGGATCCGGCTCAGTGGTGTATTTTACATTCGCAACGAGGTTGCTGTTTTGAGAAAACATCTTGATTACTTGCCCATCGTTCGGGAAGTAAGTTCATTTATTTGAGTCGGCATAAGCAACATGGGCTCAGTGGGCGTCCGTGAAAGTGTAAGTGGCTCAGTGGGAGTCCATCAAATGCGTAAGTGGCTGAGTGGCAGTCCAGCATAAGGTCCTATTGCGGCCAGGGTGATGACCAGTGGGGAATTCATCCATCTACTAGTAGAAAAGGTTACTTATTGGTATCTTTGCCTGATCAGCAAGATATCAGGTTTATGCCAAGGTTTTCTCCTTTCCAAATTCATTGGATATTGCAACTCTGTTTATAATTTTCATAACAGAGGTTTTCAAGGAGTGTATGAAATGTATATATATAGGTGTATATATATATCGGGATTTAATGAAGTATCTCGTAACTTCATTATTTATAATGATATTCAAAGATTGAATCTATTCAAATCTTGTCTTGTAGTCTCATCTATGTGATGAACTTTTGAACTGATTATAACTTGAACGGTGGTAGTTCAAGTAATATTTGGAAAAGATATAAGTATATTGGGGTATCTTGTAACTTCATATTTTCAACTTATATCTAGTTAATGATTATCTTATGCATATCAAAGATTTTCAGAAAAACGTTGAGACAAGGGTAGATATATGAGATCACCTTGCAACGATATTTTTATACAGTTATAAACTGGAACTCTGTGTATATTATGCATGGAAGAGGACTTCCAAGATTTTGAAAAGTATATATGTATATATACTGAATATTTTGCGACTTCATCGCATTAAGATATCAAACTTGGTTCATTTCTTTTGACCAAGACTTTCATGAGTACTATGAGAAGGCTCATATATTGTTAATCATTATACATATTATTTTGGTGGGCTTGCTACTCACCCTTGCTTTCTTCTTTAATCACACAACAACAGATAGAAAAGATGAACAGGACCAAGCTCCCGATTTGCAAGCGGTTAGAAAAAGTTCTGCAGTCTTCTGAAAGCGTTGATGCCGCCGTAGCTGAGGTAGGAGCTACCAATAGGCTAGGTTTTCAACTATTGATGAACCAGACTTATGTATAATATGAATTGTAATAATGGCAAGGAATATGTAAATTTATTCATAACCTTTTTAAGGTGTAACGGTTTATAATTGTGGAATATAAGGACTTGTGTTATTTTTTAGTGTTCATCTCTGAGACTATAACTTGTGGTGTGTGTGTTTATTGTGGGGTCACAGTACAGAGTAGTTGATTATTTATTAAGATTGAGTGTTATTAAGGGAAATGGAACTCGTGA
Source organism: Apium graveolens (assembly GCF_009905375.1). NCBI lineage: Eukaryota > Viridiplantae > Streptophyta > Magnoliopsida > Apiales > Apiaceae > Apium > Apium graveolens. The sequence continues at coordinate 123,705,452 of NC_133653.1, forward strand.
CAACCCGGATCCCCGACCCCAGATTTGGGGGTGTTACATGTTAGCTGCTGGAATTTTCAGAAGAAAAAAATATAGAGAGGAGATAAACACAATTGTGTTCACCCCCTCCCCTGTCTCCTTTCTCTCCCGATCAATCTCTCCATCTCTCTTTCCCCATCGATCTCTCAATCTCTCCTGTTTATCCCTCGCCCATCCCCTTTGTTCCCCTTGTCACCGTTGTGCTCCGGCGTTTTTCCGGTGAGTCATCGGCGGTTATGTGGGTGGTTCAGCTGTGTGTATATATTCATTTATATGTGTATATATGCTTGTGGTTGGTTGTGTGAGTCTGTACTTGTTTGTGTTCGATTGCGGTGTTGATTCACTGCATGCTTCCTGGTTCTTTTCCTGTTCTTTCTTCCGGCCGCGCGTGTGCGCGTGGGCCGGGGTTGCTGTAGTTTTTGGATTTCTGATTTCTGAAATTTCTTTGAAGTAATATTCGACTTGAATTATTTGATTATTTAATCGAATAGTATTTTAATTATTCAGGAATTTAATCGGTGAAAATTTCGGTTGGAATCCGAATTACCGGGGACCCCGAGAATTTTGCCACCGTACCGCGATGACTCATTATGAGCGGGCGGTGGACCGTGATGATATAATCTGAGTCCTACAATTATGGAAATAATAAAATATTATTAATAAAAAAAATTAGGATATTAATGTAAGTTGTATCGGTGCTGGGATTATGAATGTTGGATGGTAAACTGTAATGATTGGATTGTTGGTTTGTTGATTGTTGAGAGGTCGAGTTGTTCGACGGGGAGGCCGATAAACAGAGGAGGTGCTGCCCGAATTTTTGGAAATTAAATTCGAAAATGCGGGATGTACCCTGTAATTATCGGAACGTCGAACGAGTATAAATAAGTATATACATATATCTTGTGTGAAACCTGATTGTATGTTGTGGTGAATGTTCTGTCAAAATCCAGTAACCCTAATTTCGTAAAATGACTAGTATACGTATTTTCTGAAAACGAACACTAAACCGATTTCTCGAGAACGTGAACCCTGACTGTTGGGTGTGTTATTGTATTATAATAATGTATATAATTACGAGTTGGGTTTGAATATCATTGGGTAGAATTGGTGTCGAGGATATGTCAAGCATACCTAGACGTCTAATGTAGGGTATTTCGGCTCTGTAGGTTCGAGTCGAAGGACTCAGGAGTTGATATCGAACTAAGATAATCTAGTGATCAGTCGGCAAGTGCCTCGAGGTTCCCAAGCGAAGAACCCTGAGAGTCCTGGATACTGTAATAACCCCAAAATTTTGAACTTTTTGTAACCCTTATGAATAGTGTTTTATGGATATTCTGAGATTTTATTAGTACTCTATATGGTATATAAGTGTATGTAAAGATCGTCAGAATCCAATTCCGAACACTTTGATTTTTCCCGGAAATCCACTAGATACGGAAAGAATTGAGTATAAGGTAACAAGATAAAAAGGATTTAAATTAAAGGATTATAAGAAAGGATCATAAAAGGATTATAATGTATTGAGAAAGGTTAAGGAAACCCAAGTAATAAGATCCCGGGTATGATCCCTCAAACGAGAAACGAGAACGAAAGTTAAGCGAACCGTATAACAGATCAGCGGTCATTAGGAAAACAATTAGGAAGTTAATCAAGGAGGTTAGGGATGATGAGGTCATCCAACCAATAAGAAGAGGGCAAGTAAGGGATGATGACATCACAAGGTGACATAAGCATGACATAGGGGGGAAGGAGGTGTGGATGAATGATAACCACACAAAGTTCAAGGTTAAAAAGGTAATTAACCAAAACAAATCAAAAGAAAATCAACCAAGCTAGGCAAAACAAATCAAAAACACAAAATCATTTCATTCTTCAACATTGCTCTCGGCTTTTTCTCATTTCAAGGAGAAGAATTTTCAAAATTCAAGTTCCAAGCTTCCTAAATTGGTAAGATAATTATCTAGTACTCCTTATGCATAGTTATGGCTATTCTATAAGTTTAAGCCTCCAAATCATTCACAATCTTCTCCAAGAAATCAATGAAGAAGATAATGAATAGTGATTTCAAGATTTTTAACTTGATTTTTCTTGTTTTTCCTTTAAGATCCAAGCATTCCTAAGACATCTCAAGGCTTCTTAAGGCTTCCTAGCTACTCCAATCACTTCAAGGAAGGTATAACATCTCCAAACCCTAGCTTTACTTGTATATTAGGATGATTTTGATTATTATGGTAAAAGAGTAGCTTGATGCTTGTTGGTTTAGAGTTTGGGTTGGAATGGTAGTGAATTGAATGTTGAAATCTTATTGATTGGTTAAAGGACTTAAGTATAGTTTAAATTCAAGTTTAAGAATAAGTATAAATTGTTAATGTTGAGTTGATTGGGGCTGTTATGATGTAGTGTGGATGGATGTTGGTTGTATGAATGAATTGGGATTGATTGGTGGTTGAATTGGAATGGTATAAAATTGGGAAATCGCGTAAACATAGCCATCGTAATGTCCGATTTACTTTAGACTGCTTTTGTTCATAATATTAGGACCCGAGAACTCCCTGCTAGGTTTTGGCCATTGCCATGTTTAGATAGTTCATGTTACGAGCTTCGTTTTGATATGTGGTTCGTTTGATTCCGATGTACGGTTTAGGAGAAACGGCCGTTTTAAGTAACGACGTTTCGCGAACGAAACATTACCCCTCACCTTACTTTGAAATCTTGGTTAAAGACCTTAAAGGACTAATTGGAGTATGAAACAATTATGTTAAGTGTGTTAGGAAGTGGGTAAGACACTCGCGAAAGAATCGCCTTAAAACTCATAATGGTTAATTTATTAAAAATGGTGGAGCCGAGGGTACTCGAGCGACTTAAGAGAATCATTAAGCGCAAAGCGAGCGTTAGAGTCTAAATTGGTTAAAGTATAGATTACAAGTGACTTTGGTTTAATTCTAACTTATATGTTGTTTATAGGTTAGCAGACTCGTCCCAAGCCATTTATAACCCCCAGTCGCTCAGGCAAGTTTTCTACCCGTATAAACTGTTGTTGTGATGTATATGTGTATATGCATGATCTTGTGATAAATGCATATTTGTTATTAGCAAATTCTTGCGATATATTGGAGCATGTGATATGGTATATATGCATGCCTATTTCGTATTCTTGATTTATATATCTGTTGGTTCAAATGCTTATTAGTTGCATAATACCTATGCTAGAGATAAGCAGTAGTGGCGTATACCCTTAGTATATGGGACCCAAAGGCGAACATTTTCTAAACCGGGAGTCGATACTCCTGAGTATATTATATATATATATTTATATATATGGATATAGTTTTCAAAACTATTTATCGAATAACATTTATTCGATAACTTTATTTTATTTAATGAATATTATTTGAATATTCATTCGAGGACTTATGACTCTGTTTATTCTATTTAATGATTATTAATTGGATATTCATTTGAGGATGTATGACTCCGTTTATTTTATTTAATGAATATTATTTATAATATTCATTCGAGGTATTATGACTCCGCTTATTATTTAATAATATTTTTTATTTTATTAAAGAATAATGTTTCGATAATTAACCTTATTTTCGATTATTCAAATAAAGATCGTACTTTCGTATAAGTATATCTTTGGTTAATTATTATTCATTTCAAGTATAAGTTTTAAAACTTCTACTTCGATTATTTTTATAAGGATTATCTTTATGAGAATATTATTTAAATAATAATATTCAGATATTTCTAATATATCGGGACTGATTTATTTTAATAAATCAGCAGTACTCCAAACATTCTTAAAAATGTTTTCGAGTCTTCAAAATGATTTCTAAAAGTTAGGGCGGATCCCAAAACTCATTCTTTTATATTTAAGATCCTCCTTTCGAAGGGGATTTAAATACTCGCTCAAAACCTAGGGGATCCGGCTCTGTGGTGTATTTTACATTCGCAACGTGGTTCCTGTTTTGAGAAAACAATTTGATTATTTGCCCAACGTTCGAGAAGTAAGTCCCTCTAATTGAGTCGGCATAAGCGACAAGCCGGGGTACGGTCTATCAAAGTGTAAGTGGCTGGGTGGCAGTCCATCAACGCGTAAGAGGCCGGGTGGCGGTCCAACACAAGGTCCTTATGTGGCCAGGGTGATGACCGGTGGGGGATTCATCCATCTACTAGTAGAAAAGGTTACTTATTGGTATCTTTGCCTGATCAGCAAAATATCGGGTTTATGCCAAAATTCTTTTCCTTTCCAAAATTTATTGGATGTTACAAACTCTGTTCATACTTTGCATAACAGAGGTTTCAGGAAATATTTAAGAGATATATATGTGGATATATATATCGGGACTAAATAAAGTATCTCGTAACTTTATTCCATTCAATAATATTTCAAAGATTGAATCTATTCAAGTCTTAACTTGTGGTCTCATCTATGGGATGACCTTTTGAAACCAATAATACTTTGAAAAGTGGTAGTTCAAGTAGCTTTATAAATGATATAAGTATAGTGAAGTATTTGATAACTTCATCCCTTGTTTTTGCTTATATCCAGTAAGTAATTATCTTTCACCTGATAAAGGTTTCCAGCAAGTTATCCATTTAGATGCTTGCTTATTGTTTACACTATATATTATCTTGCGAGCTGTAATGCTCACTCTTGCTTTATTTCTTCATCACACAACAACAGTTAGGAAAGATGGCCAGACTCAAGCAGACCCAGCGCAAGAGCGTGGGAAGCACCCTGCGCCTTCCCGTTGAGAACATAGCTGCTATAGCTGCAGAGGTAGATCTATTTGTAGATCAGACCTTCTACTTTTGTGAATCAATTAGGTATAATTATAACTTGTGGCAGATAATGGCAATTAATTGTAAACTTATCAAGTAATCATTTTTGGGTTGTAATAACTTTTAAATTGTGGATTCAAAGACTTGTACTTATTTCAATTTCATCTCTGAGACTATAACGGGTTGTGGTGTGTGTTAGTGTGGGGTCACAGCATGAGGTTATTTATTGTTAATTAAGTGAAGTGATATTGTGGAAAGAAAGACCGTGATGACCCGGATCCCTGACCCCGGATCTGGGGGTGTTACAGAAATGGTATCAGAGCTAAGCGTTATAAACCTCAGAGATGATGCGACGATGTAATAATAAACTCACAAAGATAATAAGAACTCTTGCCAAGTTCATGGTCGGACTACTTAAAGTAGCGCTGACAGTTAAAACCCTTACGGGAACCCTTATAAGTATCATGATAGTAACTTAGCTCGTTTAATGTGTAGGCGCATGAGATAGAGGACCCTGAGATGTTCGAGCGTGAGCATGATGAGGCACTGCTAGATGTCGAGGATCAGGAGGAGCCTGAGATGGAGGAGGATGAGGAGGACCCCTCAGAGGAGTTAGAGACAGAGGTCATTACTATTTCAGATGAGGAGGACCCGGATGAGGTCCCAGTAGCTGAGGAGCGTGTCGGACCTATGGTAGAGTACACTGGTACCCCTTTACCCACACTCCCAGTGGTCAGAGCTCCTACCCCTCCACTACCATCCTGGAGCACTTATGATGACAGCTCTGAGACTGATACTCCCGAGCCTAGGCAGACCGAGGAGGCACCCCCAGCGGCTCCGGATTCACCACCTCTCGACCCTGCCCATAGGCAGTCTTTGTTAGCCCACGGCTATGTTCAGGATGTACTGAGGACCCGATTGGCCGTTGCTGAGGCCCGGCTGGATGAGGTCAGGAGGGAGTTGGATGCGGAGAGGGCGGGTAGGCGTACCCGAGCTTATGAGACTAGGGCTGCTATACCCCGATCCTTGAGGAGGGAGCTGACGGGATAGAGCTCACGTCCCGAGCGAGACTCAGATCGCTCCAGGGGGACAGGCATGGTAGAATCTCCAGGCGGCAGGCCGACTATATCTTCCGTCATGCGATGGAAAGGGTATGGGAGCTGACCTGCTCCGGTGTGTGATTCCGGACTGACGATGGGATAGTCTAGTTGTCTAGTTAGTCGAGGCCTTAGTAAGAGCCAATTTTTCGGGATAGTTGACTTGTATATAGCATCCCTTTTTCTGACTAGACAGATAGACTCTTGTGTATCACTTTTGGGACAGATGGCTGTAGCACTGTTGTACTTTTGACCATATCAAACTATGTATTTCTCGCATTATGTATATATTTGTTTCCTTTCAGTTCAGTTCCTTAGTGACGAGATCACTGTTTTTTTATCATTATTATTACTGTACTTCTTATTAGAACTGTCATAAAACATTAGAATTGCGAGATACATTCTCCCCATTATAGAGCTGTGCAAGGCACAATGTTGTTCATGATTGTGACGTAACATTGAATTTCCCATTAATTTATTTTTATTATCAGTATCATGCCGCCAAGAAAGATTGGAACTAGGGCGAACCCTGGATCTGAGGACCAGGGAAGCCATAACCAGGATGATAGGAGCCAGGAACACAGTGAAGAGGAAGACGAGGATTATGTTGAACACGATGACTCCCTGTATGAAGAGGAGGAGGAGACATATGATGTTGAGGGATTTGAGATAGAGGCTGAGGAAGGAGAAACTGAGGTTGAGCAACCAATACCAAACCCAGGCATGGATCCCATGGGCCAGTTCATGCAACTACTAAGGCAGAACTTGGAACGTCAACCCAACCCACCCCCTCAAGGAAATAACAATGTTGTGGCAAACTCTTTCAGGGCTTTTAAGTCCCTTAAGCCCCCTGAGTTCCACGGATCAGCTGACCCAGTTAAGGCAAGGGCATGGTTAAAGGAAATGGAGAAATCCTTTGAGATTCTGAGTATCGATGAGGCACAGAAGACTGTATTTGCTACCTACCTTCTGAAAGGAGAGGCTAACTACTGGTGGGAGGCCAAGAAAAACATGGAGACAAATGCTATTATAACCTGGGAAAGATTCAGTCAGTTGTTTCTGGGAAAATATTTCCCGAGGTTTATGGAAAAACCAGATGGAGCTCAAGTTCTTGGAGCTAAAGCAGAATAACTTATCTGTAGCAGAGTACGAAGCAAAATTTACCGAGTTATCAAGGTTTGTGCCGGAGTTTGTGAGCACCGAGGAAAAGAAAGCTAGGAGGTTTCAGCAGGGACTGAAACCGTGGATTCAGAATAGGGTGGCAATCCTTGAGCTTACTGATTATGCCACTCTGGTGCAAAAGGCAACAATTGTAGAAGCCGGAAGTGAACAGATGCAAAAGGAAAGAGAGAAGAAGGGAATAAAGAGGAAAAGTATGAGCATGGGTGGAGGTTCCGCAGGAAGGAACTTCCCAACTAGAGTTAATAGGGGAGCAGTGTCCCTACCGGGAAAGGACATTGGGTTTAAGCGGCCAATGAGTGTAAATGTGAGCCAGAGCGGCCAGAAGTCCAGAATGTCCTATTCCAACTAGTCTCGACCCCCATTGCTAGCCTGTAACACTTGTTGAAGGATGCACACTGGGGAGTGTAAAGGAAAGTCGGTAATCTGCTTCAAGTGTGGTCGAGAGGGTCACTATTCGGACAAGTGCACTTCGCCAACCCCCATTACTCGCCCAACCACCACTTGTCATCAGTGTGGACGCCTGGGTCATTGGAAGAGGGAATGCCCAATGAACAAACCAGCAGCTTCGGGAGCAAGCAGGGCTGCTTCTAATAAGCCACCTACTGCAAGGACTTTCAACATGATAGTCCAGAATGCTATGAAAGATTCAGATGTGATATCAGGTACCCTTTCTCTAAATTCAGTCAGTGCAAACGTTTTATTTGATTCAGGAGCAACTAAATCTTTTATATCAAGGGACTTTGCGCGTAAATTAAGACTTAAAGCTGAACCCTTGATAGAGCCCTTATATGTAGAAAAAGCCAACCATGAAGTTATTCTTATTAATCTGATTCACCCCGCCTGTGAGTTAGGCATAGGGGAACAATCTTTCAGTGTTGATCTGATTCCTTTTAAGTTAGGGGAATTTGATATAATTTTGGGAATGGACTGACTATCTAGCAATGATGCTCAGATAGACTGTAAGGGGAAGAAAGTTAAGTTAAATATCCCAGGAAAGAAAGAAGTCATATTTAGGGGAAAGAGACAGACGCAGAAATTTTTGACTATGGCCCAGGCCAGAAGGATGCTACGAAAAGGAAACGAGGCTTACCTAGCCTATGTGGTAGACACGCAAAAGGAGGTGCCCAACTTACAAGATATTCCAGTAGTCAACGAATTTGAAGATGTATTCCCACAAGATCTTCCGGGATTACCACCCGATAGAGTGATTGAATTTGCGATTGAGTTGGCCCCAGGGACGGCGCCAGTTTCAAAAGCACCTTACCGGTTAGCCCCGTTAGAAATGAAGGAATTAGCTACCCAATTGCAGGAACTCTTGGATAAGGGTATGATAAGACCCAGTGTGTCTCCGTGGGGAGCACCAGTGTTATTTGTTAAGAAGAAAGATGGGAGCATGAGGCTGTGCATCGACTATCGAGAGTTGAACAAGCTAACCATAAAGAACAGGTACCCGTTACCTAGAATAGACGATCTGTTCGACCAGCTAAAGGATGCTGTATATTTTTCCAAGATTGACCTGAGAACTGGATATCACCAACTAAAGATTAAACCCGAAGATATTCCCAAGACAGTGTTCCGTACCAGGTATGGGCATTATGAGTTCTTGGTAATGTCCTTTGGATTAACCAACGCCCCAGCGGCTTTCATGGATTTAATGAACAGAGTATTTAAGAAGTACTTGGACAAGTGTGTGATAGTTTTTATCGATGATATTTTGATCTACTCAACGACTGAGGCAGAACATGCAGAGCATTTGAGGATAGCTCTAGGAATACTCAGAGAGGAACAGTTATATGCCAAATTCTCGAAGTGTGAATTCTGGCGGAATGAAGTATAAGGAGTATTGGTCGACCCCTCCAAGATAGAGGCGGTCTCAAATTGGGAAAGGCGAACCACACCCACAGAGGTAAGGAGTTTTATAGGATTGGCCGGCTACTATCGTAGATTTGTACAGGACTTTGCGAAGATCGCAGCCCCTTTGACACGACTTACTCGTAAGATAGAGAAGTTTGAATGAATGGAGAAATGCGAGAACAGTTTTCAGGAATTAAAGAAAAGGTTGGTAACGGACCCGGTGTTGGCATTGCCAGACGGAAAAGGAGATTTTGTGATATATAGTGACGCGTCGCACAAAGGATTAGGGTGTGTGTTTATGCATCATGGTAAAGTGATTGCGTATGCGTCGAGACAACTGAAGGAATACGAGATTAGATATCCTACTCATGACCTTGAGCTCGCGGTAATAGTTTTTGCCTTAAAAATTTGGAGACACTACTTGTATGGAGAGAAGTGCGAGATTTTCACAGACCATAAGAGCCTCAAGTACATATTTACGCAGAAAGAGCTCAACATGCGCCAGAGGAGATGGTTAGAACTAATCAAGGACTATGATTGTGAGATTCTCTATCATCCGGGGAAAGCCAATGTGGTGGCTGACGCCCTCAGTAGGAAGGAAAGGCTCAGAATGATAATGACTTCGGAGGAATTAATCAGGGATTTCGAAAGAATGGAAATAGAAGTAAAGGTAACCGGAACCGGAACTGAAAAGCTGTTTGAGATATCAATGCAGCCAGAGTTATTAGAAAAGATTAGATTGTGCCAAGAAAGAATGATGAATGAGGGCAGAGAGTCAATGACTGGAGAAGAGACCCATACTGAGAAAGATGATAAAGGGATAATGAGGTACTCCTACTGGATTTGGGTTCCGAACGTTCAAGAGCTTAAAGATGAGATTTTGGATGAAAGCCATAGTTCAAGGTATTACATTCACCCGGGAAGTACCAAGATGTATAGGGATTTGAAGGAATATTACTGGTGGCCCAACATGAAGAGGGACGTAGCAGAATGGGTAAGCAAATGTTTGACTTGCCAAAGAGTAAAGGCAGAGCACCAGAGACCCAGTGGACTTTTACGACCCCTGGAGATTCCCGAGTGGAAATGGGAACAGATAGCGATGGATTTTGTTGTAGGCTTGCCAAGGACGAAAGCCAATCATGACGCCATATGGGTAATTATAGACCGACTGACAAAGTCAGCTCATTTCATTCCTATCAATGAGAGATACACAGTCGATAGACTGGTGGACATTTACCTTAAGGAGATAGTGACGCGACATGGAGTCTCAGCATCCATTGTCTCAGACCGAGACCCCAGATTCAACTCCAGATTTTGGAGGAGCTTTCAAGAATGTGCGGGGACCAAGTTAAATATGAGTACCGCGTACCATCCCCAGATGGATGGGCAGAGTGAAAGGACCATCCAGACACTAGAGGATATGTTAAGAGTCTGTGCAATAGACTTTAAAGGAAGTTGGGATGATCACTTGTCGTTGATCGAGTTTTCTTATAACAATAGCTTTCATGCTAACATCGGAATGCCACCTTATGAGGCCCTGTACGGAAGAAGGTGTCGATCTCCCTTATACTGGGATGAAGTAGGAGAGTGGATGGTGCTCGGACCCGAGGTGGTCCAAAGGACCAAAGATATAGTGGATCTCATCAGAGGACGGCTGGTAGCAGCCCAAAACAGACAGAAGAAATATGCAGACCTAGCCCGAAAGGACAAGGAGTATGAAGTAGGGGACTTAGTACTGCTGAAGGTATCCCCTTGGAAGGGATTAATGAGATTTGGAAAGAAAGGAAAACTAAGCCCAAGATACATTGGACCTTTTGAGATACTAAGACGGATTGGGAAGTTGGCTGACGAGCTAGCCTTACCCCCGAACCTACAACAAGTTCATAATGTGTTCCATGTGTCAATGTTAAGGAAGTATCATCGGGATGCCAGACACATAGTGGAGTACGAGCATGTGGATATGCAACCAGATCTGACTTACGTGGAGAAACCAGTAAGATAGATAAGAAGGAGCAGGTGCTTCAGAACAAAGTGATCAAGCTAGTCAGAGTGCTATGGCAGAATCATAATGTGGAAGAATCAACTTGGGAACTAGAGAGCGCAATGCTAGAGAAGTACCCCCATTTGTTTTCTATTTGATTCCGGGATGAAATCCTTTTAAGGAGGGGAGACTGTAATAACCCCAAAATTTTAAACTTTTTGTAACCCTTATGAATAGTGTTTTTGCTGATATTGCTGAATAAGAAAACTGTTCATGCCACACTATGTAGGGTTTCTTTTATGGATATTCTGAGATTTTATTAGTACTCTATATGGTATATAAGTGTATGTCAAGATCGTCAGAATCCAATTCCGAACACTTTGATTTTTCCCGGAAATCCACTAGATACGGAAAGAATTGAGTATAAGGTAACAGGATAAAAAGGATTTAAATTAAAGGATTATAAGAAAGGATCATAAAAGGATTATAATGTATTGAGAAAGGTTAAGGAAACCCAAGTAATAAGATCCCGGGTATGATCCCTCAAACGAGAAACGAGAACGAAAGTTAAGCGAACCGTATAACAGATCAGCGGTCATTAGGCAAACAATTAGGAAGTTAATCAAGGAGGTTAGGGATGATGAGGTCATCCAACCAATAAGAAGAGGGCAAGTAAGGGATGATGACATCACAAGGTGACATAAGCATGACATAGGGGGGAAGGAGGTGTGGATGAATGATAACCACACAAAGTTCAAGGTTAAAAAGGTAATTAACCAAAACAAATCAAAAGAAAATCAACCAAGCTAGGCAAAACAAATCAAAAAAACAAAATCATTTCATTCTTCAACATTGCTCTCGTCTTTTTCTCATTTCAAGGAGAAGAATTTTCAAAATTCAAGTTCCAAGCTTCCTAAATTGGTAAGATAATTATCTAGTACTCCTTATGCATAGTTATGGCTATTCTATAAGTTTAAGCCTCCAAATCATTCACAATCTTCTCCAAGAAATCAATGAAGAAGATAATGAATAGTGATTTCAAGATTTTTAACTTGATTTTTCTTGTTTTTCCTTTAAGATCCAAGCATTCCTAAGACATCTCAAGGCTTCTTAAGGCTTCCTAGCTACTCCAATCACTTCAAGGAAGGTATAACATCTCCAAACCCTAGCTTTACTTGTATATTAGGATGATTTTGATTATTATGGTAAAAGAGTAGCTTGATGCTTGTTGGTTTAGAGTTTGGGTTGGAATGGTAGTGAATTGAATGTTGAAATCTTATTGATTGGTTAAAGGACTTAAGTATAGTTTAAATTCAAGTTTAAGAATAAGTATAATTTATTAATATTGAGTTGATTGGGGCTGTTATGATGTAGTGTGGATGGATGTTGGTTGTATGAATGAATTGGGATTGATTGGTGGTTGAATTGGAATGGTATAAAATTGGGAAATCGCGTAAACATAGCCGTCGTAATGTCCGATTTACTTTAGACTGCTTTTGTTCATAACATTAGGACCCGAGAACTCCTTGCTAGGTTTTTACGATTGCCATGTTTAGATAGTTCATGTTACGAGCTTCGTTTTGATATGTGGTTCGTTTGATTCCGATGTACGGTTTAGGAGAAACGGCCGTTTTAAGTAACGACGTTTCGCGAACGAATCATTACCCCTCGCCTTACTTTGAAACCTTGGTTAAAGACCTTAAAGGACTAATTGGAGTATGAAACAATTATGTTAAGTGTGTTAGGCAATTGGTAAGACACTCACGAAAGAATCTCCTTAAAACTCGTAATTGTTAATTTATTAAAAATGGTGGAGCCGAGGGTACTCGAGTGACTTAAGAGAATCATTAAGCGCAAAGCGAGCGTTAGAGTCTAAATTGGTTAAAGTATAGATTTACAAGTGACTTTGGTTTAATTCCAACTTATATGTTGTTTATAGGTTACCAGACTCGTCCCAAGCCATTTATAACCCCCAGTCGCTCAGGCAAGTTTTCTACCCGTATAAACTGTTGTTGTGATGTATATGTGTATATGCATAATCTTGTGATAAATGCATATTTGTTATTAGCAAATTCTTGCGATATATTGGAGCATGTGATATGGTATATATGCATGCCTATTTCGTATTCTTGATTTATATATCTGTTGGTTCAAATGCTTATTAGTTGCATAATACCTATGTTAGAGATAAGCAGTAGTGGCGTATACCCTTAGTATAGGGGACTCAAAGGCGAACATTTTCTAAACCGGGAGTCGATGCTCCCGAGTATATTATATATATATATTTATATATATATGGATATAGTTTTCAAAACTATTGATCGAATAAGGTTTATTCGATAACTTTATTTTATTTAATGAATATTATTTGAATATTCATTCGAGGACTTATGACTCTGTTTATTCTATTTAATGATTATTAATTGGATATTCATTTGAGGATGTATGACCCCGTTTATTTTATTTAATAAATATTATTTATAATATTCATTCGAGGTATTATGACTCCGCTTATTATTTAATAATATTCTTTATTTTATTAAAGAATAATGTTTCGATAATTAAACTTATTTTCGATTATTCAAATAAAGATCGTACTTTCGTATAAGTATATCTTTGGTTAATTATTATTCATTTCAAGTATAAGTTTTAAAACTTCTAATATATCGGGACTGATTTATTTTAATAAATCAGCAGTACTCCAAACATTCTTAAAAATGTTTTCGAGTCTTCAAAATGATTTCTAAAAGTTAGGGCGGATCCCAAAACCCATTCTTTTATATTTAAGATCCTCCTTTCGAAGGGGATTTAAATAGTCGCTCGAAACCTGGGGGATCCGGCTCTGTGGTGTATTTTACATTCGCAACGTGGTTGCTGTTTTCAAAAAACAATTTGATTATTTGCCCAACGTTCGGGAAGTAAGTCCCTCTAATTGAGTCGGCATAAGCGACATGCCGGGGTAGGGTCTATCAAAGTGTAATTGGCTGGGTGGCAGTCCATCAACGCGTAAGAGGCCGGGTGGCGGTCCAGCACAAGGTCCTTATGTGGCAAGGGTGATGACGGGTGGGGGATTCATCCATCTACTAGTAGAAAAGGTTACTTATTGGTATCTTTGCCTGATCAGCAAGATATCGGGTTTATGCCAAAATTCTTTTCCTTTCCAAAATTCATTGGATGTTACAAACTCTGTTCATACTTTACATAACAGAGGTTCCAGGAAATGTTTAAGAGATATATATGTGGATATATATATCGGGACTAAATAAAGTATCTCGTAACTTTATTTCATTCAATAATATTTCAAAGATTGAATCTATTCAAGTCTTAACTTGTGGTCTCATCTATGGGATGACCTTTTGAAACCTATAATACTTTGAACAGTGGTAGTTCAAGTAGCTTTATAAATGATATAAGTATAGTGAAGTATTTGATAACTTCATCCCTTGTTTTTGCTTATATCCAGTAAGTAATTATCTTTCACCTGATAAAGGTTTCCAGCAAGTTATCCATTTAGATGCTTGCGTTATTGTTTACATTATATATTATCTTGCGAGCTGTAATGCTCACTCTTGCTTTATTTCTTCATCACACAACAACAGTTAGGAAAGATTGCCAAACTCAAGCAGACCCAGCGCAAGAGCGTGGGAAGCGCCCCGCGCCTTCTCGTTGAGATCATAGCTGCTATAGCTGCAGAGGTAGATCTATTTGTAGATCAGACCTTCTATTTTTGGGAATCAATTATGCATAATTATAACTTGTGGCAGATAATGGCAATTAATTGTAAACTTATCAAGTAATCATTTTTGGGTTGTAATAACTTTTAAATTGTGGATTCAAAGACTTGTACTTATTTCAATTTCATCTTTGAGACTATAACGGGTTGTGGTGTGTGTTAGTGTGGGGTCACAGCATGAGGTTATTTATTGTCAATTAAGTGAAGTGATATTGTGGAAAGAAAGACCGTGACGACCCGGATCCCTGACCCCGGATCTGGGGGTGTTACAGATACTATCTTGGGATAGATTGCTGCGAAGCAGGGATGTCTTCTAGTGAGACAATCATTTTTCCATGAGAGCCCGAATGTTCAAGTCTATCAAAATTAGTCAGTGATAGTCGTAAAGCTCTGCAAGGCAAGTACCCCTGACCATTCTTTTATGGTTCAATATGTATGAATTACTAAATGTTTTATTCTCGTAATGGAACAGAAACATTTTAAGTTACGTATCCCCTGTTTTTGAAAATGTTGTTTAAAATTATGTTTTGGGGAAAAGTAACTTCTAAAAAGACCTTTCTCTAAACATGATTAAAATAAAAAGAAGTTGTGAATAGTGTGCTGTGACAGAAATGATTTTGAAAATGAGATAGGTACAAGTGTTTTGAAAACTGGATAAAATGATCAGATATGGGATACGTTGGGGCCAGAGTAGGCCTATTGAGGTGGCGTAAGAGGCTAATTCGGTTGCGCGCACTGTATAACCGATTAGTCCAGCAGGTTAGAGACCTAGCTAGTCTCTGAGTTCCGGAACAGGTATATAGGATGGCAGTGGGAGCCGTCCAGTGTTGATAACCTGATCAGCTGTCTTCACATATCCACTACGTATCTGATTTGAGTTTTGTGGTTCCCGTAGCGGAACAAGTGGTTTATATAGTGGATTTGGAAATGAAGATAGCATGCTAAGATTTAATTCTGGTATTTATACACAGCACACTACTAATGATATTGTTTTACAGAGCATGCTAATTTTGAATATCCATTTTACGTATATTTTTATTTAATGTGCAGCAAATTATGAATTATGTTCCTATAATTGCTTTACTTTAAACTGTTTTGCTTGTTGTTCATATACCGGTACTGCTGAGCAAACAATTGCTCACCCTTGCAGAATGTTTTATATATGTATTGCAGATGCCTAGGAGATTCTTCTGTGATAGTCGGGCAGAGTTCCAGTTCCCTTCGTGTCAGACTCCTCTGAGATGGTTGTGGTGGACCAAGGGTGGTCTATTGAGTTGTTGTTTTAAGTTAGCTATGTCGAGATGATTGTTGTAACTTTGAGTTGTGTTAGTTGAGTAACCTAAGTCATACTTAAACCGGGAAAAGGTCTTGGTAAAGGGATCGTAGTTATGTATTATTAATGAGTTGGACTGAAGTATGATAGTTATTATTGTTGTTGATGACGTCAACTCCTGACCCCGTGGTTGAGGCCGTCACAATTGCAAACATACTTACTATAGATATAGTCTCATTTCCAAGGACTCCACTTTAACAATCAAGAATTTGGATCGATCACTATATGCAAAACAACTTGGACGAGAGCCTATTGGCTCCTAATAATTCACTTAATTCAAATCAGATACTTATCGCTTTAACATTGATATGCAAAATATATTATATGTACACACTGTTGTAACAGTAACATCAACTCATAAACAACGTTATCTATATTTATCGATACCTCGAATGGTTCACTAATTTTAGGACTTAACCTGTCCCTTCTACTCAGACTTATCCAATCTCTTTAAAGATGAAACTTTTACTAACAATACTGGTCCTATTTCTATATTCATACTCTCTCTCGATACAAATCCGCCTTACTTCTTTGTCTACTCCGAGATGCTTCAATCAATATCACCACACCCCGGGTGTGCTGAATTAACTTAGGATTTGACAACTTCTTTTCTCCCACTTTATCTCAGTAAAATGGGGACCTACACTTGCGTTCACATAAGGCTTGGTAAAGTGGCATTCTAAAGTTGACATCGATGATAAATGATCATTCCAGTGTTTCCTTAAAACTCAACCTCTCAACATATCTTATATTTCCTGAATCACTTCCTTACTTTGACTCTCCGTTTAAGGATGATAAGCGGTGCTCGTTTAGGTAGTTGTTAATGGATTAATCAGAATCTTTTATTAACATTGGTCAAAATTTCATACTTAAAAACTTAACGTAGAGTTACTTTCCTTCTAATATTTGGAGAAAAACCTTGGGCATTCCCCACAGACTTTCTTATTCTTGAATAGTTGAGGATATTATCAATAAATATAATTCGCTTACCCGAGTACTCCTTATACACCATGTTCCTTAATTCCTTATAGTCAACTGATACACTTGTTATTTCACATAATATCACTAGAGCTTGTAATGCTCATAATTTATTTTAATCGTAATCTCTAATATGTTCTCAAGTAAGATCTTAAGCTAATTCTCGAGACATAACACACTTCTTGAATTAGGTCTTGTAAGTAATCAATTCTTTATAGGGGTCACTTATTCTTATTCGTTATTTTGTTGAACTCCCGATAATCAGTACACAATCTCATAATTTCATCCATTTTCTCTAACAACATCACTGGTACACTTTATAATTCGCTTCTTGTAAAACCACTCCTTGGTCTGCCTTGTCCACTAGGCCTCCGATACTTCGCCTTAATTCTTTGGCATGTCTACCACTTCCTAATCCATTTTGAAATTTCCTTCTTATACCTGGTTATCACTATTTTTCTTTAAATTTCTGTATATCTTGGCATTTCTTAAATAAATTAAATACTTTATATTTCGAATTCCCTGTAGAATCTCATTTCTTAATTCTTTTACTTGTAGCATCCAAGTGCTGGGAGAAAACCTGGGAATATCATGATCGTTCTTCTTGTTGCAAAATCTTCCTCTTACTAACTGTTAACATCTGGATCCATTATCTTCCCTTGACATCTCTTTATCTTTTCTTTACAATTCTGACTGAAAGGTCATACTACCCATCCTTGTTTCCTTGGGATTATACATCTAACTTACAACTCCAACTTCTAAAATTCCATAAGTAATTCTTTTCGGTGTCGTCTCTATGTTTATTTTCTCCTTTTTGCTTATCGCTTGCCATTACATTTGCTCTTCCTCATGAATACATACTTTAAACTCTTATGGTCCGTATAGATCTTACACCTTTCTCCATATATATCATGTTTCCCAATCTTTCAAAGCAAATATTATTACTGCTAGTCCCAATTATGAGTAGGATACTTCTGCTCATAAGGTTTCGGTTGTCTGGATGCATATATAATAACTTTATTGTGCTGCATCAACACACATCCTACTCCCTTATGAGAAGCATCACTATAAACTACCAAATCTCCTTGATACTTCCAAAGTGATAAAGCAGGTATTATAACCATTCTTTTATTTAACTCCGCAAAACTTTCTTCACCCTTCTCCATTTCATATAAACTTCTTTCTATTGTTGGTTCTTTTGGTCTTTCTTTATTTATAACAACTTTAATTTCTGTTGGATCCCCTTTGATCTCCTCCAAACTGACTATTTATTGTAAGAATTATACTTCATGCCATCAAAGCTCTCACCTTGTAAACTTTACATACAACTTCTTTCTTCTCTGACTCCCCAGTTGGCATTAAATGCTTCGCATGGTCCTCCGTTAACTTTAAGTAACACCAATACAGCTCATCAGACTATTCCTTAAGGATTCTGTCCATCAAGTTTAAATATTACTGGTATATTGGTTAATTCAAATGGCATTACTAGAATTTTATAGCAGCAGTACTTAGTTCTGAAAATTATCTTAATATGTCCATGGATTAAATCTTCAACTAATAATACCCAAATCTTAAATCAATCTTAGAAAATACTCTGCTTCTTTCATCTGATCAAACAAATTATTAGTTCGAGGTAACGGATACTTGCTCTTGATAGTAAACTTATTGAACTTTCACTAATCGATGTATAAGCTCATATTTCCATCTTTCTTATTAACAATCAGTACCGGTGCACCTTAGGGGGTACACTAGGTCTAATCGCTCCTTCTTCTAACATTTCTTGCATCTGCTTTGCTAACTTCCTCATTTTAACTGGTGCCATTTTGTGTAAGGCCTTGGTCACGAACTTCATTTTCCTATTTGGAGGAAATATGGATAACTCTTCTGGAAACATATCTTGAAACTCCTTAATTGCTATAAAATCTTCAAATTCTGTGTGCTCCTGACTTTCATTTATAATCGCCATAGCGCTTACATCTTGGTCACTGTAACCTTTTAACTTAAATCATTGTTAACAAGTTCTTTACCTTCCTTCATCCTTTAAACCTCATCATATTCTCATTTGGCATCTTCAGAACTATCTTCTATCACAATGGTCTATCTGGGCATCACACTTAAATAGTTAATCCATTTCTTAGAATAGTGTCCAATCCTCTTATCTCAAATGATATCAACTCTTCACAACTTATTGCCAGAAATCTCAATTCCACCGTTGGTACTTACTTATTTAATAATTACACGTTTTTGACTTGCTAGTCCTTTAGTCATAATCTTATCAATTCAACAGGGTAACTCATCTTATCAACAAAACCTTGAGAGATAAACGATCAAGTTGATCTCACATCTTTCAATACTTTAACGCATAAGGTATCCACAGTAATCACTCACGTCACCATATATGTATTCTGAATAACATATTTCACAGACAAATCATAAAATCCCGCTCTTGGAGACGTATTCCTTATTGAAGTAGATTCCCTTGACTCTTAGTGCATCCCTGGCTAGGGCTAGTGATTTGCAATCCTCGCCATATGCCCTTGTTTCCTTTTCATGCACGAAAGGTAGATGGAACTTTGCCCACTTGGTTCATAATACGTTGACTTTTATTTAAAAAACCCTTGCAAAGAACGATTGTACGACGAAACAACTAGAAGAATTCAAATTTTAATAAACTTAGAGTTGAAAAGAAAGAAGAAGTAATAATTTGAATATGAATGAGACAACCACATTGGTACTTAAGATGGTCAGTCTTTCATACCATATGGCATACAGCACATGATTAGGTGGCGTCCCACCCGACTCTTCGTCATTTCGATAAAGCGTCTCACCATAACAATATTTGTCCCAATCAGGGAGCAAAACTTGAGGGGAACAATTTAATTTGAAAGGAATGCGACATCCTCCTTTTTGATATCATCATAAATAATTTATTAAGAAAAGAAGTTCATACATTTTTAGAAATTAAAAAGGAATATACGCTATAATATTGAGGACAAGAATGATACCATTGGTCACCATCCACATTTCACTTGTATTCAACTTTCGAGCTTGTTCGATCATATCCCAATTGTGTCATATAACAACTTTAGAAGGTACGCTGAAATGCCTTCGCAAACTAAGTATTATGGTAAATTCTTACTTGTTAAGTCTTGCGTCTGTAACATCGTATCTACATGTATAATACTTTAGCAATTCGATCATAATGGCATTCTTATCAGATAACCTCGAGTTTCCTCTTTTTTTATTTAGAATAACGATGAATCATTCAACATAACGACCCTTTTGTTAATAATATTCTTTTTTAGAAAAGTCTGAAAATCTTCCCAGTCTTCTTCGGTCATGCTGATAAGTGGCATTTTATACCACTTAGAACGTCTTATAATGGCTTGAATTGGTTTCTTGAAATCAAGTATATTGTGTATTTGATGCCTTTTTCTAATATTTGTGCATTTCGGGGTATTACTTGCATTTGTGGAGAGATTTCATCAAGAATAAGCCGTGGCATGTGTTTGGCATTGCGAATGGGAAGATAGGAGCAGAATGCAGCAAAGAACGGGAGCAAAAACTGAGCATTTTCCATAAGGGGTCTGAGCGCCCGCTCAGCTCTAAGCTCAGCTCTACTGAGCGACCGCTCAGGAGCTTAGGATTGCTGAGCGGCCGCTCAGGGACGTAAATAAAAATATTATTCTTTAGACTCCTGTTTCTGTTAAGCTTCCAACTTCTGAGATAGCTGGGTTTTATGGGACTCCTATATAAGTAGTTTTCAGAGACGTTTCACATGGTGTTGAATCGTAGTATCAAGCAAGGAGTGAGGAGATAAGGAAGAAGACCGTTTTAGCACATCGCAACGAAGAGGAAGCATATTTTCTTGTGATTCTTTATTTCGTTGTAACGTTGGATGCTAGTTTTCTTGACTTTGAACCTATTTACTCTTGTGACGTACTCTGGTTTAATATAAGTAGTTTTAGTTATTATTCTCGTGTGTTATTATCATGTTTTCATATGAACCCATGGTGATGATGAGTTCTACCATGGGCTAATCGTGATCATGGGGTCATAACGGATTTGCTATGGAATTCTTTAGTTAATTGTTTAATACCTTAGTGTGTAATGATTGTATGATATCTAGTATTGGTTGTGCTTATTCGTCTTATGTACATCACGAACATATAAGATAGGGTGTTAATCTCTTGTGAAGTGACGGTGGATCTTGAGGTTTAGAACTTGCCATGCTAGCATAGGTTCATGTATGTGTATGCATAATTAGTGGGTAACTCTAACCGTTTTACTTGCCCTGTGTAATCTTAAGGAATAACTTATGCTTAAATCGTTATGTTGTCAAATTCTGTAGACATATAGGGTCTCAACATAATTGATGTCTATTCAACTTCTGTCTTAATTGTGGATGCTTGGTAGAATGGTATTTGTCACACCCCCAACTTAAATAGCAAAATAGTTATAGTTATTACATCATTTTAATGAGTACTACACAACCAAAATCCAAGATCTTACAGTTTAGGGTTTGGAACAGCCCAACACTATCAACTATTACATCTGATTACAAATACCGAGTCCTCACACAGCTATTATTACTTATTCTACCTGGGCTCGAACATAAGCATCCGCATCACAGGTCTTACGGGCAGTCTGCTTGAATCTAACCATGGCTGCTAGCTGTAATATCAGGGTAAAGCAAGAAGTGAGCCAAAAGCTCAACAAGTGCTAACAATACAACGCAAAGCATAAATCGAGATATACCTTTAGGAATGACAATGGAATGACATAATCAATGATAATCGAGAGATAAATCTTATGTGAGTTGGCATCAATTTGCTTGCATCAAAACAAATTTTAAAACCATTCTTAATCAAAATCATTTTATGACGCTACGGATTACAGCCGGTGATCAGCCGCGAAGTAATCCCGAACCTCGCTGGGTTCTAAAACATTATTGGGAATCCCTAGGCAACTTTTAAGCCTAATATAAGTGTGGAAAGGACTCGCGTCTCAGTCCAGATCCACCATTCAAGAAAACATTTGTCCCCCTTTGGGACTGAAAAATCCACGTTTTAATCATTTTAAAAACTGATGCCGATTTATGACAAAATTTCTTTCGACTGTAATTATTTTTATCAAGGGATTATAGATCAACTTGAAACACTGGAAATATGACTCTAAATCTCAGGGCCATGATCTACTAGACTTTACTATATTAGGGTAGTTGAGAGGTTTCCATAAACAAGAACTTAGACAAGGAAATTAAGCCAGGCTATTGGATAAGATGAAAGAGTAATGCCAAACTAGACTTAAAGCAACAGTTGTAGACAAGATATAGGTATTAGAACATCAAAAGATAGGCATCACTGGTTCCAATAGGATAAAGGTGTTAAAATATAAAGAAGGCGATCATCAGCTCAGTATATAACAGGGTGTCAAGCTTTAGGGTAAGGATAGGGTTATCAAACAATCATGAATGTATTTAAGAAATGATTGGCTTTTAGGTATCAAAATAAAGTTTCTATCGAGGCTATTTCAAGAGTTGAATCAAAGCATCAGGGTGCAACATCAAGATTTCTCAGGGATCAGTAGCATGATAAACAAAAGGATCAATAAGATATTATAACGCATCTCTAATTTATCATGGCATTAAACTATCATAAAAGACTTTTGAACTACTTGCAATATGTACTCGAGGGTTCATGGCATTTCTATGTAACTCAAAGATAAACAAAAGATACTCTTGATTTAAATATATCAAAATGACTCAGGATAATTGCATCGATATATATATGAACTGTTTACAGTAAATGCGAAGGTCAAGTTGAATCACTTGCCTTGAGATAGACTGGTCTGGTCTGACTGGTAGGAGCAACAACTGGAGCTTCACTCGACTTTTATGGCAAGTTTTCCCTCGTCTCGAGATCCTACATAAATAATAATAATCCTCATTATAATATATTCTTACCATCTTAACCTATTTACAACCCGAAATTAAACATGGATGGCACTTAGGCCTATACACACTTAACTCATATCCACCATTATATTTTCAAATGTACACACGTAGCCACATAATCACATATCGTATATTAATACCAAATAACATCATATACACCATAATGCCACACTAGGCTTGGATGATCTCGACTCACCACTTAAGTCACTTGGTCGCTAACTAAACAAAGTCTTCAAATTTGGGCTTCCTAACTCAATGTGCCTTTCCTAAATTATCCAAAACCTATTGACCCTCACTTGTGCCTTTTTCTCTACTGACCTTATACTATCTTACAACTATGGTGGTTGACCTAATACTCACTTCTAAGTGTTCTAAAACTATGTGATAAGTGAAAGTGCTCACTGGTGCAAATTTCAGAATGGTAACTAAGGTTTCTTGAGTGCATTAGACACTCTTAAACTACAAGTTTTTCTTCAAAATTTTTACACAAGACTTTCCTGACCTAAGGGCATCTCACAAGCTTGATGTGGCTCAAAGGCCTGGCTTGGGCCTTCTTGGGCCTAAGCTAAAAGTCCAAGGTTCCCCTGTTTTTTTCTGGGCAGAAAATGCCCTGACTTGAATTAACTTGTGACACGTGGTTCTAGCTCATATCCTATGAACTATGGTTGTAAAAACTTCTCTGACACACCCTCTAACTAAGGCCCAATTGGGCCTAATGAGGGCCTACCCATGACATGGCCAAATCTCCCTATTTCTAAGTTGTAACAAAACTGTCCCCTGCTGGACAGATTTTGTTATTCTACTTGTGCACCTAACCAAATGACATGCAAACCTCCAATCAACTCCTAAAACCTATTATATATTCCACATACTAACTTCTGGTGGCTTGGGCCTCAAAGTGCACATCAATGACATGGTCAAAACTCACTCTAAACCTCAGGGTACTAAACTGATTTTTCTGCAGAAACTATAACTCTCATTTTCCAAGGTTTTGACTTGACAAACCCAATTAACAACAACTAAATACTTAAACCAAGACCTATACTTGGTATTCTACTGAACTAACTCCCTTTTTCTCAAAATAACCTTGGTGAGATCATCCTTACCTAAGGTGCACT